>NC_141876.1:223653080-223965267 GCF_056163025.1 Triticum urartu | reverse complement strand
CCCTGCCACCATATTCCTCGATAATACTGTACCGGAGTTTAGGCGAAGCCCTGGTGCTGTAGTACATCAAGATCGTCACCACGCCGTCGTGCTGACGGAACTCTTCCCCGACACTTTGCTGGATCGGAGTCCGGGGATCGTCATCGAGCTGAACGTGTGCTCGAACTCGGAGGTGCCGTAGTTTCGGTACTTGATCGGTTGGATCGTGAAGACGTACGACTACTTCCTCTACGTCGCGTCATCGCTTCCGCAGTCGGTCTGCGTTGAGTACGTAGAAAACACTCTCCCCCTCGTTGCTATGCATCACATGATCTTGCGTGTGCGTAGGAAATTTTTTGAAATTACTACGAAACCCAACAATAAAAACAATAATACTTCAAGCATACTAACAAGGCAATTATGACTTCTCAAAATAACATGGCGAAAGAAAGCTTATCCCTACAAAATCAAATAGTCTGGGTATGCTTCATCTTCATCACACAAAATATTCAAATCATGCACAACCCCGATGAAAAGACAAGCAATTGTTTCATACTTTTGATGTTCTCAAACTTTTTCAAGTTTCACGCATTACATGAGCGTGAGCCATAGACATAGCACTATAGGTGGATAGAATATGGTGGTTGTCGAGAAGACAAAAAGAAGGAGATAGTCTCACATCAACTACGCGTATGAATGGGCTACTGAGATGCCTATCAATAGATATCAATGTGAGTGAGTAGGGATTGCCATGCAACGTATGCACTAAAGCTATAAGTGTATGAAAGCTCAAAAATAAAATAAGTGGGTGTGCATCCAACTCGCTTGCTCACAAAGACCTAGGGCAATTTGAGGAAGCCCATCATTGGAATATAAAAGCCAAGTTCTATAATGAAAAATTCCCACTAGAATATGAAAGTGACAACATAGAAGACTTTCTATCATGAAGATCATGGTGCTACTTTGAATCACAAGTGTGGTAAAAGGATAGTAGCATTTCCCCTTCTCTCTTTTCTCTCTCTTTTTTTGTTTTTTTGGGCCTTCTCTTTTTTGGGGCCTCTTTTTTCGTCCGAAGTCTCATCCCAACTTGTGGGGGAATCATAGTCTCCATCATCCTTTCCTCACTGGGACAATGCTCTAAAAATGATGATCATCACACTTTTATTTACTTACTACTCAAGAATTACAACTCGATACTAGAACAAAATATGACTCTATATGAATGCCTCCGGCGGTGTACCGGGATGTGCAATGACTCAGGAGTGACATGTATGAAAGAATTATGAACTGTGGCTTTGCCACAAATACGATGTCAACTACATGACCATGCAAAGCAATATGACAATGATGAAGCGTGTCATAATAAACAGAACGGTGGAAAGTTGGCTATGGAAATGCCATAATAGATAGGTATGGTGGTTGTTTTGTGGAAATTATATGGTGGGTTTATGGTACCGGCGAAAGTTGTGCGGTACAAGAGAGGCTAGCAATGGTGGAAGGGTATTAGTGCGTATAATCCATGGACTCAACGTTAGTCATAAAGAACTCACATACTTATTGCAAAAATCTATTAGTTATCGAAATTAAGTACTACGCTCATGCTCCTAGGGGGGTAGATTGGTAGGAAAATACCATCGCTCGTCCCCGAGCGCCACTCATAAGGAAGACAATCAATAAATATCTCATGCTCCAACTTCGTTACATAACAGTTCACCATACGTGCATGCTACGGGACTCACAAACCTTAACACAAGTATTTCTCAAATTCACAACTACTCACTAGCATGACTCTAATATCACCATCTTTATATCTCAAAATAATCATAAGAAATCAAACTTCTCATAGTATTCAATGCACTTTATATGAAAGTTTTTATTATATCCCTCTTGGATGCCTATCATATTAGGACTAGATTTATAACCAAAGCAAATTACCATGCTATTTAGAAACTCTTAAAATAATATAAGTGAAGCACAAGAATTCATCAATTTCTATACAATAAAGCTATCGCCGTTCTCTAAAAACATATAAGTGAAGCACTAGAGCAAATGACAAACTACTCCAAAAGATATAAATGAAGATCAATGAGTAGTCGAATAATTATGTAACTATGTGAAGATTCCTTCTAAATAAAATTTCAGATCTTGAGTACTTTATTCAAACAGCAAGCAAAACAAAATAAAATTACATTGCAAGGATAGCACATAGCATATGAAGAAGCAAAAACCTAGGCTCAACCGAGGCTAACCGATAATTGTTGATGAAGAAAGCTGGGATGCCAACCGGGGCATCCCCAAGCTTAGATTCTTGAGACTTCTTGAAATATTAATTAGGGATGCCTGAGGAATCCCCAAGCTTTAGCTTTTGTGTCTCCTTAATTCATCTCATATCATAATTCCACGGAATCTAAAAAACTTCATGCACACAAAACTCAACAAGAACTCGTGAGATAAGTTAGTACAAATCCATGCTAAACCTTATCATTCTCTACTTTATAAAATCACTAAAATTATAATTTGACATTGCATACTAAATGCATCTGCATATTTAATACTCCTATCCTCAAATAGAATCATCAAACAAGCAAACATATGCAAACAATGCAATCATAACAGTAATCTGTCTAAACAGGATAGTCTGTAAATAATGCAAGAGGGATCATACTTCCTTAACTCCAAAATTTCTGAAAAATTTACCAAACTGTAGATAATTATTTGATACTCATTGTATAAAAATTTCAAGATTTTATCATGTTCTGACAATTCACAAATATTCAAAACATTACAGCAAACTTTCTGTTTGTAAAACAGCAACATATGGACTTGCAAAATAAGCATGGTAGAGGCTATACTTGATCTTTTTATTGAACTAAAAGATCCGAAACATTACACTAAATAACAGCAAACAAATCCTAATGAAATAAAATGATGCTCCAAGCAAAACACATATCATGTGGTGAATAAAAATATAGCTCCAAGTAAAGTTACTGATGAATGAAGACGAAAGAGGGGATGCCATCCGGGGCATCCCCAAGCTTAGGCTCTTGGTTGTCCTTGAATATTACCTTGGGGTGCCTTGGGCATCCCCAAGATTAGGATCTTGCCACTCCTTATTCCGTAGTCCATCTAATCTTTACCCAAAACTTCACAACATAAAACTTAACAGAAAACTCGTAAGCTCCGTTAGTAAAATAAAGCAAATCACCACTTAGGTACTCTCAAGACAAGATTAATAATTTTTATCACAGGATGCCTACTATACCCTATCATTTCTACAATTTATATTAAGCAATATAAGCCACAGAAACTAGAAAACAAGCAAACTATGCATTGAAAATAGAATCTGTCAAAAACAGGATAGTGTGTAGTAATCTGTAACTCTCGAATTCTTATGTACCTCCAAATATTCTTAAAAATTAGGACAGTCTGAGAAATTTGTTTATTAATCTTTTGCAAAAAGAATCGGTATTTTATCACGCTTCTGTTAAAAATGAGAGTTGTTTTCCTGAGCACGAAATTTTCTATTTTTCAGCAAGATCAAATCAACTATCACCATAGATCATCCCAAAAGTCTTACTTGGCACTTTATTGAAACAAAATATATAGAACATGATTACTATAGTAGCTTAATCATGTGGACACACACAAAAAATAAGTATAAATATTGGGTTATCTCCCAACAAGCACTTTTCTTTAATGCCTTTCTAGCTAGGCATGATGATTTCAATGATGCTCACATAAAAGATAAGAATTGAAACGTAAAGGGAGAATCATGAGGCATATGGCAAGAACATTTAAGTCTAACCCACTTCCTATGCATAGGGATTTTGTGAGAAAATAACTTATGGGATCAAGAATCAACTAGCATAGGAAGGTAAAACAAGCATAACTTCATTATTTTCAGTACATAGAGAGGAAACTTGATATTATTGCAACTCCTACAAGCATATATTCCTCACTCATAATAATTTTCAGTAGCATCATGAATGAATTTAACAATATAACTGTCATACAAAGCTTCTCCTGCTCCACAAGCATAGAAAATTTACTACTCTCCATATAAGCAAAATTCTTCTCATTCGGAATAGTGGGAGCAAATTCAACAAAATAACTATCATGGGAGGCATAATCCAATTGAGAATTAAAATCAAGATGACAAGTTTTATGGTTATAATTATTCTTTATAGCATACATGTCATCACAATAATCATCATAGATAGCAACTTTGTTCTCATAATCAATTTGAACCTCTTCCGAAATAGTGGATTCATCACTAAATAAAGTCATGACCTCTCTGAAACCACTTTCATCAACATAACCATCATAAATAGGAGGCATGCTATCATCATAATAAATTTTCTCATCAAAACTTGGGGGACTGAAAATATCATATTCATCAAACATAGAATCCCCAAGCTTGTGGCTTTGCATATCATTAGCATCATGGATATTCAAAGAATTCATACTAACAACATTGCAATCATGCTCATCATTCAAAGATGAGTAAAATGCATCAGAAGTCCTAAAACTATCGGAGGTGTGTCAGTTTAGTCCTATAACTTTGAAACTGCATTTTTAGGTCCTAAAACTATCAGAGGTGTGTCAGTTTAGTCCTATAAATTTGAAACTGCACTTTTGGACCCTAAACTATCGAAGGTGTGTCAGTTTAGTCCTATAACTTCGAAACAGCAGTTGTGGGTCCCAAAACTATGTAAGTTTGTTTCTCTTAGGTCCTAAGCTTGCATGGTTAGCATTGACCCACCAATGAGTCACTTGGAAATGCTTGGATTGTAGCCACGTTGACCCGACCCAATGGGCCCACCAGGTTAAGTTATGAAAGGTAAATATGCAACAAAAAAACTAGAGCATTGTCTCGCCTCATTCTCACGCGCTCGTCTTCTCCCACGCACAGAATGCTCAGAGGCGACGGTACAGAGGCCATCAGTGGAATGATGGTTTGAGCTCCAACGAGGAGAGTAGACCGATCATCTCAGCCCCCCCCCCCAATAGTAGCAGAACGACACGTCACACAACGTCCAATTGCTACCCACCTATGGCTACTGCTAGGGTTGTGTCACTCTCGACGACCTCTGCGCCAGCTTTGCAGTTTCTACGCACTCCTCCGCGTCGCCCGACAGCTCACCACCTATGTCCATGCTCGTGCCCAAACAACAACCTGCACAGCCAACTCTACGACATGGGTGTTGGGGCAATGATGATATCATCAAACAGAGAGAGAGAGAGAGGTGGGATGGCGTACTCCATCCCAATTGGCTCGGCATCTCCCCGGTGGCCTCGCCGAGGGAGAGGGATGTCGTCCTTCATGCCGACTAGCTCGGGGTCTCCACGACGGTCACGCCAAACCTCCCAGGGAGGCTACCGTGCAGCTCATGGCCATGTAGGTGGTGGGCATGCGGGTTGCAGGACACACTGCAACGTGGAAGCGTATGTACCACTTTGGGGGACATAAACACATACAAAGGGCTCATTTGAAAAAATGCACCATGGAATGTGGCCATGCAAGATTAGGACCTCAGATGAACAAACATACATAGTTTTGAGACCCAAAACTACAATTTTGAAGTTATGGGACTAAAATGACACACCTCTAATAGTTTTAGGACCCAAAAATGCAGTTTCGAAGTTATAGGACTAAACTGACACACTTCCGATAGTTTTAGGACCCAAAAGTGCAGTTTGAAAGTTATAGGACTAAACTGACACACCTATGATAGTTTTAGGACTTGTGATGCATTTTACTCTTCAAAGATTTAGTGCCAAACGTTTTAATGCATTCTTCTAACACTTTGGCACAATTATCGGAATCCTTATTTTCACGAAAGTCATTAAAAAGATGAAGCATATGAGCTAACCTCAATTCCATTTTTTAGTAGTTTTCTTTCATAGACTAAACTAGTGATAAAACAATAAACTAAAAGATTCGATTGCAAGATCTAAAGATATACCTTCAAGCACTAACCTCCCTGGAAACGGTGCCAGAAAAGAGCTTGATGTCTACTACGCAACCTTCTTCTTGTAGACTCGTGTTGGGCTCCAAGCGCAGAGTTTTGTAGGACAGTAGCAAATTTCCCTCAAGTGGATGACCTAAGGTTTATAAATCTGTGGGAGGCATAGGATGAAGATGGTCACTCTCAAACAACCCTGCAACCAAATAACAAATAGTCTCTTGTGTCCCCAACACACCCAATACAATGGTAAATTGTATAGGTGCACTAGTTCGGCAAAGAGATGGTGATACAAGTGCAATATGGATGGTAGCTATAGGTTTTTGTAATCTGAAAATATAAAAATGGCAAGGTAGGAAGTGGTAAAAGTGAGCAAAAACGGTATTGCAGTGCTTGGAAACAAGTCCTAGGGTTCATACTTTCACTAGTGCAAGTTCTCTCAACAATGATAACATAATTAGATCATATAACAATCCATCAACATGCAACAAAGAGTCACTCCAAAGTCACTAATAGCGGAGAACAAACGAAGAGATTATTGTAGGGTACGAAACCACCTCAAAGTTATTCTTTCTGATCGATCTATTGGGCTATTCCTATAAGTGTCACAAATAGCGCTAGAATTCATACTAAAATAACACCTTAAGACGCACATCAACCAAAAACCTAATGTCACCTAGATACTCCAATGTCACCACAAATATCCGTGGGTTTGATTATACGATATGCATCACACAATCTCAGATTCATCTATTCAAACCAACACAAAGCACTTCAAAGAGTGCCCCAAAGTTTCTACCGGAGAGTCAAGACGAAAACATGTGCCAACCCCTATGCATAAGTTCACAAGGTCACAGAACCCGCAAGTTGATCACCAAAACATACATCAAGTAGATCACGTGAATATCTTATACGTCTCCAACGTGTCTATAATTTATGAAGTATTCATGTTGTTTTATTCTCATTCTTGGATGTTTTACAATCATTTTATAGCAACTTTATATCATTTTTGGGGACTAACCTATTGACCCAGTGCCAAGAGCCAGTTGCTGTTTTTTGCTTGTTTTTTACACCGCATGAAATCAATATCAAACGCAGTCCAAACACCGCGAAACTTTTTGTGGATTATTTATGGACCAGAAGACTCCTTATGGGCCAAAGCAGCACCTGGGGGTGCCCCGAGGGGGGCACAACCCACCAGGGCGCGCCAGGGGGCCCAAGCGCGCCCAGGTGGGTTGTTCCCACCTCGGTGGCCTCCCGCACCCCCTCTTTACCCTATAAATTCCCAAATATTCCAAAAACCCTCAGGGTTAACCTAGATCGGACGTTCCGTCGCTGCAAGGCTCTGTAGCCACCAAAATCCAATCTAGACCCCGTTCGAGCACCCTGCGGGAGGGGGAAATCATCTCTGGTGGCCATCTTCATCATCCTGACGGACACCACGATGAGGAGGGAGTAGTCCACCCTTGGGGCTGAGGGTTTGTACCAGTAGCCATGTGTTTAATCTATCTCTCTCTTTCACATGTTCTTGAGATGTCACGATCTTGATGTATCGCGGGCTTTGTTTATATAGTCGGATCATATGGTGTTTTCCCCTCTCTATCTTGTGATGAATTGAGTTTTCCCTTTGAGAATTCATTTTATCGGATTCAATACTTTTATGGATTTGAGAGCACTTGATATATGTCTTGCAAATGAATACTCATGGTGACAATGGGGTATTATTTTGATTCACTTGATATATGTTTTGGCACTCTACTCATGGATTCCCGAGGTGACATTGGGGTAATCTATGCATAGGGGTTGATGCATGTTCTTGTCTTTGTTTCTCCGGTAGAAATCTTGGGGCACTCTTTGAAGTTCTTTGTGTTGGATTGAGTATTATGAATCTGAAATTATTTGGTGTTATTTTAGTACAAACTCTTGGATAGATCGATCGGAAAGAATAGCTTCGAGGTGGTTTCGTACCCTACAAATGATTTCTTCTTATGTTCTCTACTAGATAGGAACTTTGGAGTGATTCTTCATCGCACTTTGAGGGGTGGTTATATGATCCAATTATATTAGCACTGTTGAGAGATTGCACTAGTGAAAGTACGGACCCTATGCCTCATTTTCAAGCATTGCAATACCATTTTTTTGCCCGTTTACTATTTGCTACCTTGCTGTTTTTATTTATTCAGATTATAAAAATATGTTTCTACCATCCATATTACACTTTTATCACCATCTCTTCGCCGAACTAGTGCACCTATACAATTTTCCATTGTATTAGGTGTGTTGGGGACACAAGAGACTTTTTTGTTATTTAGTTGTAGGGTTGTTTGAGAGAGATTGTCTTCATCCTACGCCTCCCACTGATTGATAAACCTTAGGTCATTCACTTGAGGGAAAATTGCTACTATCCTACAAAACTCTACACTTGGAGGCCCAACATGTGTCTACAAGAATAAAGTTGTGTATTAGACATCAATATCCCATTATCACCACAGATAAGCACATGCAAGACATACAACAAGTGTTCTCAAATCCTTAAAGACTCAATTCGATAAGGTAACTTCAAAGGGAAAACTCAATCCATTACAAGAAGGTAGTGGGGGAGAAACATTATAAGATCCAACTATAATAGCAAAGCTCGCGGTACATCAAGATTGTGCCAAATCAAGTACACGAGAGAGGGAGAGGGAGAGAGAGAGAGAGAGATGAACCACATAGCTACCGGTACATATCCTCAGACCCGAGGGTGAACTACTCCCTCCTTGCCATGGAGACTGCTGGGATGATGAAGGTGGCCACTAGTGATGGTTTCCCCCTCCGATAGGGTGCCGGAATGGGCTCCCGACTGGTTTTTGGTGGCTACAGAGGCTCGCAGCGGCGGAACTCTTGATCTAGGTTCTGTTCTGGAAGTTTGGGGATATATAAGAGGTGTTGGCGTCTAGAACAAGTCAGAGGAGTCCACGAGGGGCCCACAAGGTCAGGGGCGCGCCCTAGGGGGGGCGCCCCCCGCCCTTGTGGTGGCCTCGGGACTCCTCTGGTGCATCTCCGGTATTCTGTGGGCTTTTATTGGTCCATAAAAATCGTCGTAAAGTTTCAGGTCAATTGGACTCCGTTTGATATTCCTTCCCTACAAAACTCAAAAACAAGGAAAAAACAGAAACTGGCACTGGCACTGGGCTATAGGTTAATAGGTTAGTCCCAAAAATCATATAAATGCATATAAAACATCCAAGGTTGATAATATAATAGCATGGAACAAACAAATTATAGATATGTTGGAGACGTATCAGGGGGCTACATGGGCATGACTCAGCAAATGTTGTCAGTTTTAGTAAAGTCAAGAACCCCGGGTCATTGGAGGAAAATATTTAAAGGCTATCAGAAAATTTTCCGGCTCAATGGAAGAGTTCTAGATTATCAAAAAAAGATTCCGGTTCAATATCCGGCTCAAGAAGAATTCATCTTTCGCAAGTTCGAGTTTTCAGAAAAATTAAAGGTTGCCAAAGAGAACTTGCTGCAGTGCACAGTTCAAACATGGGCATCCTGCCTTATGGACTTACCTTGTTGCAGGTCACTTGGGGGCTACCTGCTCAATGAACAAAGTCTTGATTACCCTCTTGATCCGGCTTACACGCCTTGTTACAAATCACTTGGGGTTTCCTGCTCAATGATCATAGTTGTGCTTACCCTCTTGATCCGGCTTACACGCCTTGTTACAAATCACTTGGGGGCTTCCTACCCAAATCAAAGGTGACAAAAGAGAAGTTGCTACAGTGCGCAGTTCAAACATAGGTATCCTGCCTTGAGGGCTCATTATAGGTCACTTGGGGGCTTCCTGTTCAATGAGAATAGCTATACTTACCCTCTTGGTCGACTTGTATGCCAGGTGTAAACACCAAATTCCAGGTTATCCTACATGTATGTCCTTGTCACTCCGCCCAGGTAATCCTGGAATGACCTGCCGTACTCTCAACATTCAATCTTGTAATAGAGACCCTGAACTTGTCGAGGTTAAAACGGTGGTTGGTCATGTGAGGGTCGGCTTACGGGTTTGAATGAAGGATTAACTCGGTGGTTGTGCGGCCCTTGAAAGCACTTGAAATTTCGGCTTGGCAGCCTATGAAAGCTTTGTTTTTTCCGATTTGTTATTTTCTCTGAACATTGTTTGTATTCATATCCTTGGTCCATATTGACATATGGTTTAAAACAATTTGGGCCATGTAGCCTTGAATCTATGACTCACACTTGAGTGTATTGGGTTAATAACCCGCCCTGATAGCGAACTTTAAGTCGCCTGGATAATTTGCCTTGAATAAACTCAAGTCATGATTTTTTACGGGTCAATACCCACTCCGGATTATAATTATCAAGGTATCACCATGGTATCAATCTATAGGTATGTCTTCCAGTAATTGTATGAATATTTGGGGTTTGATAACCCGCCCTGGATTTTGACGTTAAGTCGCTAGTATACTTTGGATTGCGCAATTGGAATCATGCACTTATAAATCTTTGGGTTGTCACCCTCACTTCATATGGCGATTTAAGCCGGCAGTATGAACCAATTTTTCAGGTATGTTTTTAATTGTTATAAAAATATGCGAGGTTTGATAACCCGCCCTGGCTTTTGACTTTACATCGCCAGTATATTTTGGCTTAGATGGCCTTAAGTCTAGTCTTTTCCATAATTGCATAAGACTATATTATGTTTGGGTTGTTACGCGCCCTGGCTTTTGACGTTAAGTCACCAGGGCATATGTTGTTTAAACTTTGTGTAGAACATGCAGAGCTATGGCTTAAATAAATGATTAAGTTCAAGACCATCATCAAAGATTAAAATTAGTGTTACAAAAGGGTTATCAGTTCTTGATTTTTACAAAGTCTATAAGCCGCCGGATTACAAAAATCTCGGATTACAATGCATGTGCATTAAGTCGCCATCGGCCAAGAGCCACTGAGTATTTAACTCTGGATTTACTTGTCAACACACAAGATCTTATGATTGAGGTTTTTCATACCAGATTATATTATTCAAATCTTTAATAGCCAACATGGCTGGATTTTTGTTATGATTATCAATAACCAGTATTATGATTGAGGCTTTCAAAGCCACTTCAGAGCAATGGCTATTATTTATTTGTCCAAGAATACCGGCTCACAACAGAGAGCATGGTTCAATATTGAATATGCAAAGGGTTTTAGCAACATCATCTGGACAAAGGATATGGTTTTATTTTACAATGGAAGGAATAGTCCCGAGTCGCTGCAGGCACACGACCCGGCACTTGGGGGCTACATTATTCAAATCATGATTATATCAAATATGGAAGTCCATGTCGCTGCAAGCATGCACCATGACACTTGGGGGCTAATGCAAGATCATTTTTACTCACTTTATTGAAGTCCCGACTCATCACATCGTAATGAGTCGACCCTTGGGGGCTACTAATTGCTCCTGTCAAATTTTACATGATCATATCTACAAAGTCCCTGCTCATTATTGCATAATGACCCCGCACTTGGGGGCTACACATGTGAAGTGCAAAATATTCATTTTATGACTTGTTGCTTAGATGAACAGACTGGATTTCTCCAAAGTTGCAGTATTTATATTGAGGCAAGTCTTAAACCTATCACTACGTTCTCCTCTTAAGACTTGGGGGCTACAAGTGATATGCATATAAGGGAGGAACTTCTTCAAAATTCTCAGTTTTGAGCAAACCAGAGCATTGGAAGCCAAATAAAATGGATTATTTTTTATAATATTTTTCTACAAGAAACCAATGTCAGCAAATTGATTTTTAAGCTGGCCTAATGACCCGTACTTTTCAGAAGAAGTACCTGGATCTTTTGCATTGGCAAAGTTTGAGCGTATCTGCTGTAATGCCCGGATAATTATGCTACAGTAATCCCATGCTAATGATGCCACGTCATCACTCTTACTGTTGCTAATCATCACTGGCTTTCAAACATCTTCAAGTATCAATCCAAATTAGTGTCAAGATTCAAATTTATCAAACATGCAAATTAAATGTTCAAGTTGTTACAAATAATCATATGGTAATATTGGTGGAGAAACCAAAATTTTATGGAATGGTTAGATGCTCTGAAATAAGTAAAAGCAGAAAAGAAATAAAATAAATAGAAGTAAAAAACAACAGCAACAACAACAACAACCCCCCTTCCCAGTGGGCCTCATGGCCTAGCTGGCCATTCTGCCGGCCGGCCAGGCAGGCCCACACAACCGACCCATCACCGCTGCCGCCTGGCCTATATGGCCCCCTCCCCCCGAACTGGAAACCCTAACCCGGTCGCCCCGTTCCCCACTCCCCCACTCGCTTCCCCCACGCCTCTCTCCCCTCCCCCCCCGTTTGAATCAGGGTAGAGGGCCCCGACCCCTTCACCACGACGCCACCACCCTTCCCCCGGTGCCACCATGCCAGTGCCACCTCGCCGACGCCGCCCGACGCTACCCCACCGTCGCCTCCCCGCCTCTTCCCCGACGCCCGCGGTGCCCCGAGGCCGACGTCGCCACCCATCGCCGCTTCTGCCTCGTTCATCGCCGTCCCTTGTCGCTCACATCCTCACCTCCTCCTCGTTGGCATCATCGAGCCTCGCCGGAGAACCCCTGCATCGGGGGTGAGGACAACTCCTTCCCCCGCCCTTCTCTGTCACCTCGCCCCCTCCCCGCTTCCGTTCAGCGCGCCTGTCTCCGCCCACACGCGCTCGCAGCTACGCCCGAATGTGCCAGTATGCACCCTCCGCCGCCCGCTCGCTGCACCGCCCCTGGGCCAGGCCGCGTCCGCCGGAGGCCGCACCGGGGCCGCGCACTGCTTCCCGACGCCTCGCGCGCCTCGCCACCTCCATGCGGCAGTGCCCCGCCGCTCCCCGTCGGCATGGCCGCGCCCGGGCACAAGTGCCCGTTGCCCAGCACCCAGCAACCAGGCGCCCGCTATGGCCCCATGGGCCAGACAGTGGACCCCGCCCTTTTAAAAAAGTAACTAAAATTAATTAATTAATTAGCGAATTAGTTAATTAACTTAATCTAATTAACCTGTTTAATTAACCTAATTACCTAGTTAGTTAATTAAACATGTAGTTAGTTCAAACAGGCAATGACAGAATAACCCCACACGTCAGGGTTGACTTTGGTCAACTCTATTGACTGCTGGCGTCTTGATGACATCATATTGATGCAATAACCCCCTTTTTAGATTTAATAATAATTTTGGAATATTGCTAAAACTTTAATAGTTCATAGAAAATAAACCGTAACTCAGATGAAAAGGTTTTATACATGAAAGTTGCTTAGAATGACGAGACGAATCCAGACGCGCCCTTTGTTCGTCTGCCACACACCCCTAGCAAAGCGAACATCAAGCCTTTCCCCTTCGGTTCGTCTGTCCAAAAATGCCAAACTTCGGGAAAACATTCCCGGATGTTCTCCCCCTTCGCCGATATCGTGTAGCACCTGCATGTTGTCCTATTATGCACTTGCTTGCTTTGTATTTAATTTTTCTTCCCCCTCTTCTCTCCGGTAGACTCCAATAATGATGTTGCCGCTGTGATCGACTACGTCGACCCCTCCTCGTCTGAGCAACCAGGCAAGCCCCCCCTTTTATCATTCTAATATTGCCCATTCCATTTTCTCATGCTTGCATTAGATTTTGCTACCGTAATTGATTGCTCCTATTCTGATGCATAGCCTGCTTTCCTACCAGTTGTTGTACCTTACCTGCTTATCCTAAACTGCTTAGTATAGGTTGGTTAGTGATCCATCAGCGACCCCCACCTTGTCCTTGTTGCCCCTGCTTCATCATCAATGACTCGATCAACATGATCGACGACCAGAGCCTGACACCTCACATCACGTCATGCCCCTATTATTGCTCAACTTTGCAGAGTTACCATCGAGTGCTGAGGGTGGAACCTCATACATCACTCCTGATGAGATCTCTGTAGTGTAGCTATTCGGTCACGGTCAATGAGGGTGGTTCCTCCTTCACCATTCCTGATACGACTCTGTCGTGCAACCCCTCAAGTGTGAACCTCGAGGGTGGTTCCTATTATGTTCACCTTGATGATTACATCGAGTGGAATTCACCGAGGGTGATTCCTCGGGTTTTCCCCTTGATGATTGGACACACGGTTACCTTGACTTTACTTGAGACCATTGTTGAAGTCGGGTCGGCCCTGAGGGGTACCCGCGTATTGATTTGAAAGTCAGGCGGGCCCGGAGAGCACCCGCAAGTTAATTACGTGGCATGGCCGGGCATTTTGGGCCCTTGCCGTAAGTCCATGAGACGGGGCGACGGGGTCACTTTGATCCTGAGTCTCTGCTCGTCTCCGCAAGCTAATAGTACACTATGGTTTGGGTATTTGTTCTGAGTTCGCCTTTGGCCTTTACGCACTAACCACCACATGAGAATAGATATGGACCTCAACGTCGTGGTATCAGCCGAAGCTTTGTCAGATGTCCAGTTCAGCATTGTGGCACGGTCAGATCATGCCATCCACTACACGGGTGGTGCTGGTATCCACCCTGCACACAACGAACAAGAGTGCAATGGGTGATGGGCCCAGACCCCAGAGTGCTTAGGATGTAGACTGGCGGGGACCTCTCTGCTGAGCCTAGGTAGGGCTACGACGTGTTGATCTTCCGAGGCCGGGCATTGACCCAGAAAAGTGTGTTCGGCCAGAGTAATCAAGTGTGTTGGAAAACATGGTATACCCCTGCAAGGAAGTTATCTATTCGAATACCATGTCCACGGTAATGGAAGTTTAGACTTATATCCTGATCTTTTACAACTAGAAATGGATACTTGACATATGTGGCCCCGGGATTGCTTTCTCGCAAGGAGTCGAGGAAGGATCTTTGGGCATTAATGTTACAACATGCTTGTTAATTATAAACTGCTATTCTTTACTCTTCTACATGCTGCAAGATGCTTGGAGCTGCTTGAAGATGCTAGTCTTCGATAGGCTAGGCCTTCCCCTCTATTCTGGCATTCTGCAGTTCAGTCCACAGATACAACCCTTCCATTTGATACCAATGCATATTTAGTTTAGATCTGATGCTTGTGAGTACTTTGGATGAGTACTCACGGTTTCTTTGCTACCCCTTTTCCCCCTTCTTTCTTCTTTCCGGTTGTTACAACCAATTGGTGGATCCCTGGAGCCAGATGCCACCGCCAACGGATACTACTACATGGAGGCCGCCGAAGACCAGGAATTGTTAGGAGGTCCCAGGAAGGAGGCCTTGCCTCTTCGATCGTTGATGTTTGTGTTAGCCTTCTTAAGGCAAAGCTTGTTTAACTTATGTTTGTACTCAAATATTGTTGCTTCCGCTGACTCTTGTGTATCGAACTATGTATTCGAGCCCTCGAGGCCCCTGGCTTGTAATATAAAGCTTGTATTATTTCATTTTGTGTCTAGAGTTGTGTTGTGATATCTTCTTGTGAGTCCCTGATCATGATCGTACACATTTGCGTGTATGATTAGTTTACGATTGAATCAGGGGCGTCACAAGTTGGTATCAGAGCCTACTGCCTATAGGAACCCGCCCCCTTTCCAACTCCTTGGACGAAGTCGAGTCTAGTCTTTGAAAAATTGTTTTACTAACATGGATGTGTGGCTTACGGGCCCGCTCACCATTGGGTGGTATTAGGATCTTTTATTCCTCGTCTATACTCTGGGAATCTGATCTATCTTCTATTCAGGTTAAATGATTTTGCTAACTCTACCCTAGGTTCTCGTGATCACATCCATCCGGAGATTTGTAATAGGCCTTTCTTGAATTGAGGGCCAGGATCTGCTTCACATTGTTCACGGGCCGTAGGATCCTTTTATCGAGGGCACCCTGCGTTGTCCCCTGTAGACTCCTCGCTCTAGTGGTTTTCTCCAACATTGATGTAGCCTTTTCTATGTCCCATTGTTGTATCCCTCCATCACGTGTCGGCGTGCCGCCTAGTATGTCTAGGATGATTCTCTTGTCCGAACTCATACTAAAAACGTGTAATTGGCTCTGTATATGTATATGTATGTCTTTAATGACTACTGTTTTGTACATACTATGCCTTTGCTCATGCTCAAGTTACATCATGAATGACTGCATACACCTGCTCCAACCTCTTGTTAAAACTGCTCCCTGATGTTTTTAGCAGGATCGCTGACGATCCTCCACCTCCACCTTATACTGCCGCAATGATGCAGTAGTTAGAATGCTCATCAACAACCTGCTCCAATAACACTGCCAGAATTTGTGCGCCTCAACCCATCCATTTTCCGCAACTCCACCAACCCTATGGATGCTGATGATTGGCTTCGTGACATCCTGTTTAAGATGGAGTCATCCAATGTTGCCCCTGCCAGTTACGTCACCTTTGCGACATTCCACTTGAAGGGTCCAGCTGCTCAATGGTGGGAAAGCCACAAGGGTATGCCACCTGCAGAGACTGTAACCACTTGGCAGGAATTTCAGTTAGCCTTCCGTGCACGGCATATTCCTCAAGGTCTGATGGACCAGAAGAAGGAGTTCTGCAAACTCTCACAGGGCACAATGACTATGGATGAATATCAGAGGAAATTCCTTGAATTATCTCGCTATGCCACGGATGACGTCTGCACTGACGCTCGTAAGCAGGAGAAATTTCATGAAGGACTGTGTCCCAATATAAAGCTCGCACTTGTTGCTCATGATTGCGCTGACTTTGCGATGCCTGTCAGCCAAGCTTTCCGAACTGAAATTGGCCTGACTGAGTACCAGGAGTCACTTAAGCATACTCGAGATGCTGCCACATCCTCGAGTCATCCTACTCATAAACGTCGAGTCTAGATCCCACACAATGTTCATCATTGACCTGCTCCAACACCAAGACCGTCTTATGTTGCACCTCGTGTGCCTCCTCCGCCGAGACAGCTAACAAATCAGGGTGGACAGTCCAATGTTGTGGCTCCTCCCCATAATGATGGCTTATGCCACAAGTGTGGACAGCCAGGACACCTTACCCTTGATTGTCACCAGGATCAGTCTCAGGATGCACCATGTCCTCCTGTTGACCATAATAAGGGTTGTCAAAACCGTCGATTCAAAAACCGTAATATCATACCACCTGTTGTTGCACTTGGCCATGCCAATCACGTGATGCTGAAAAGGCTTAGAAGGAACCGACCATCATGCTGGGAAGTCTATCTGTGAATTCGGTATCAGCCTCTGTTCTCTTTGATTCAAGGGCATCGCATGCTTTTGTGTCCCAACAATTTGCTCAGTCACATGAGTTGTACCTGGAAAAGTTACCCACTCCTCTAATGGTTCAATCCACGGGATCCAAGTGGCAAACCACAATGGTAAGCCCTCACAACCACATCGAGATTGGAGGTCTACTTTTTCCGGCTTCTCTCATTATGCTCGGACCTTCCAACATATACATCATTCTTGGTATGGATTGGTTGACAGACCATAAAGCTAAGATCGGTGGTGCCGCCAAGATAGTCCAGTTCACTCACCCTTCTGGCCAGTTGATCAACTACTCAACTCAGATGCTCCAGGATGCCGAGAATCAGATATATGTTCTAAATGCATTGAATGCTTCACCTCTCAAGGGAATAGAGAACATTCCAGTCGTTCGTGATTTCGAGGATGTCTTTCCAGAAGAACTTCCAGGAATACCCCCTGCTAGAGCTATTGAATTCATCATAGACTTGAAGTCGGGCACTATTCCTATTGCCAAGCGACCCTACAAGATGATGCCGCATGAACTCCTTGAGCTTAAGGAGGAAATTGACAAATCTCTTAGCAAGGGATTCATTCGTCCTAGTTCCTCTGCTTGGGGAGCACCTTCTCTCTTTGTCAAGAAGAAGGATGGTACGAATTGTTTGGTCCAAGATTACCGTCCTATCAACCAGGCAACAATTCAAAACAAGTATCTGTTTCCCAGAATCAACGATCTGTATGATCAACTTGCTGGTTCCTCAGTATTGTATAAACTGGATTTGAGGTTGGGTTACCACCAGATTCGGGTTCGTGAAGAGGATATTCCCAAGACCGCCTTCGTTACTCGCTATGGTTCATACGAGTACACCGTCATGTCCTTTGGCTTGACCAATGCTCCAGCCACCTTCTCTCGTCTGATGAACTATATATTCATGGAATACCTCGACAAGTTTGTCATGGTTTATCTGGATGATATCCTTGTATAATCCAAGAATAAAGAATAACATGTTGAACACCTTCGAATTGTTCTAGAAAAGCTTCGAGAACATCAACTATATGCTAAGTATTCCAAGTGTGAATTCTGGCTACCCGAAGTGACCTACCTTGGGCATGTCATCTCCAAGGATGGTATTGCCGTCAACCCAGAGCGAGTTTAGGCTACTCTCGATTGGACTTCTCCGAAGAATGTCAAACAAGTCAGAAGTTTTCTTGGACTCGCCAGCTATTGCCGTTGATTTGCCGAGAACTTCTCCAAGATCGCCAAGCCCCTGACTAGTCTGCTTCACAAAGGCGTCAAGTTCGAGTGGACAGAAAAGTGTCAGGAAAGTTTCCAGGCACTCGAGGACAAGCTGACTTCCACTCTAGTGCTTGCTCCTCCAGATACTAAGAAGGACTTCATCATTTACTGTGATGCTTCACTTCAAGGATTAGGTGGTGTCCTTATGCAAGAGCGCAGAGTGATTGCTTATGCCTCTCGTCAATTGTGCCCTCACGAAGAGAACTACCCAGTTCATGACCTCGAGCTAGCTGCAGTCATACATGCACTGAAATAGTGGCAACATTACCTTCTCGGTAATCGTTGTGAGATATTCACCGACCACCAATGTCTGAAGTATCTGTTTACCCAGCCAGACCTGAACCTCCATCAGCAAAGATGGATGGAGATGGTAGCAGATTTTTGACTTAGGTATTTCCTATACACTAGGCAAGGCTAATTTAATGGCTGAGGCCTTGAGCCGCAAGTCATATTGCAACCATCTCGAGGTTCGCAAAGTTCAGCCCTCGCTTGTTGAAGAATTCAGAAAGCTGGACCTCCATATTGTTCCTCCGGGTGCACTCGCTCCCCCTCCTAAGGAGTTCCACCAAATGAACCTCCGTGTTGTACCTTAGAGTTCCCTCAATACCCTGGTTGTCGAACTAGATCTCGTGGAGAGCACTAAGAGACTGCAGAAGTATGACCCACAAGTTGAGAATATTAAGCGCTACCTCGCAGAAGGAAGGCCCTCATTCTTCACTCTTAAAGATGATGACACCTTGTTCTTTAAAGGTCGCCTAGTGGTTCCTTCAAAAGACAACATGGATATGGTTCAGGAAGTTATGAAAGAAGCTCATGACACCTCGTTGTCTATTCATCCGGGTAGCACCAAGATGTACCAAGACATTCGTCAGAGATTCCGATGGTCAAACATGAAGCAAGACATTGCTCGCTATGTTGCTGAATGTGACGTTTGTCGTCGTATCAAAGCAGAACACCAAAGGCCCGCTGGAACTCTTCAACCTATCTCTATTCCTGAATGGAAATGGGACCATGTCGAAATGGACTTTGTCACTGGTTTTCCCAAATCACAGAAAGGTAATGATGCTATTCTTGTCGTCATTGACCAGCTTTCTAAAGTTGCACACTTTCTGGTCGTCAAAGAAACAATCACTGCTAGTCAGCTGGCAACCCTCTACATGTCTAGAATTGTTTCACTCCATGGTATCCCATTGGTAATCAGTTCAGACCGTGGCGGCTTATTCACTTCAAGATTCTAGGAAAGTTTCCAAGAAGCTATGGGAACTCATCTATCTTTCAGCACTGCTTTTCACCCTCAGTCACAGGGACAAGTTGAGTTATTGAAGAAATGCTTCGAGCTTGTGTTATCTCCTTCGGCAAGAAATGGGAGGAATCTCTCCCGTATGCTGAGTTCTCCTACAACAATAGCTATCAAGCTAGTCAGAAGATGGCCCCCTTCGAAGTGTTATATGGACGAAAGTGCAGAACCCCTCTAAACTGGTCAGAAACTGGGGAACGTCCACTCTTCGGTCCGGATATTATCCAATGCGCCGAAGAACAAGTCTGTGTTATCCGCGAGAATCTGAAGACTGCTCAGTCGTGTCAAAAGAGTCAGTATGACCGTCATCATAAAGACATGGTCTATCAACTTGGAGAAAAGGCTTATGTTCGAGTCACACCGATGAAGGGTGCACACTGCTTCGGGATCAAGGGCAAGTTAGCTCCCCGATATATTGGTCTTTTCACTATTCTCGAAAGGCATGGAGAAGTGGCATACCAGTTGGAACTGCCGCCGAACCTTTCTTAGGTTCATGATGTCTTCCGTGTGTCACAACTCCGCCGCTGCTTCAAGCACCCAATCCGAGCAGTGGATCATGAAGTGCTCGAGTTGCAATAGGACCTCTCCTATAAAGAGCATCTGGTCCGCATTCTTGACCAAGCTGAACGCCGCACACGTCAGAAGGCGATCAAGTTCCTCAAGGTCCATTGGTCACATCACTATGAAGACGAAGCCCGTTGGGAACGCGAGGATCGTTGTAACGCCCTCGATGCGGCTATATCTCCCACGTGTCGAAGCACGACTTAGAGGCATAACCACATTGAAAGCAATGTCGCAAGTGAGGTAATCTTCACACAACCCATGTAATACATAAGGGACAAAGATACATAGTTGGCTTACAATCGCCACTTCACACAATACATGAATAAAGCATTACATCATCCAAATACAATCAAGGTCCGGCTACGGAACCAAAATGAAAGAAGACCACCCAAATGCTACACAAATCCCCGATCGACCCCAACTGGGCTCCACTACTGATCGACTAGAACGAAACAACGTAAAGGACAAGATCTTCATCGAGCTCCTCCTGAGCTTGGTTGCGTCACCTGGAATGGCATCATCGGCACCTGCAATCTGGTTTTGGAAGTATCTGTGAGTCACGGGGACTCAGCAATCTCACACCCTCGCGATCAAGACTATTTAAGCTTGTGGGTAAGGTAAAAGGTATGAGTTGGAGCTGCAGCAAGCGACTAGCATATATGGTGGCTAACATACGCAAATGAGAGCGAGAAGAGAAGGCAAAGCACGGTCGATAAAAGTATGATCAAGAAGTGATCCTATAACAACCTATGTCAAGCATAACTCCCAACACCGTGTTCACTTCCCGGACCCCGCCGGAAAGAGACCATCACGGTTACACACACAGTTGATGTATTTTAATTAAGGTCAACTTCAGGTTTTCTACAACCGGACATTAACAAATTCCCATCTGCCCATAACCATGGGCACGGCTTTCAAAAGTTCAAAACCCTGCAGGGGTGTCCCAACTTAGCCCATCACAAGCTCCCACGGTCAACGAAGGATATTCCTTCTAGCGGGAAGACCCGATCAGACTCGGAATCTCGGTTACAAGACATCCTCGACAATGGTAAAACAAGTCCAGCAAGACCACCCGATGCGCCGACACCCCGATAGCAGCTGCACATATCTCGTTCTCAGGGCAACACCGGATAAGCAATCCGTACAACTAAAACCAGCCCTCGAATTTCCCCGAGGTGGCGCTACAAGGGGCTCTAGTTTGGACCAACACTTAGACAAGCATTGGCCCGGGGGTTTTAAAATAAAGATGACCCTTGGGCTGGCCTAACACAAGGGAAAAAAGGCTAGGTGGAAAATGGTAAAACCAATGTTGGGCCTTGCTGGAGGAGTTTTATTCAAAGCAAACAGTTAAGGGGTTCCCATTATAACCCAACCGCGTAAGGAACGCAAAATCCGGGAACATAACACCGATATGACGGAAACTAGGGCGACAAGAGTGGAACAAAACACCAGGCATAAGGCCGAGCCTTCCACCCTTTACCAAGTATATAGATGCATTAATTAAATAAGAGATAATGTGATATCCCAACAAGTAAACATGTTCCAACAAGGAACAACATCTCCATGTTCCAACAAGGACAAACTTCAATCTTCACCTGCAACTAACAACGCTATAAGAGGGGCTGAGCCAAGTGGTAACATAGCCAAACAACGGTTTGCTAGGACAAGGTGGGTTAGAGGCTTGGTTCAACAATAAGGGAGGCATAATAAGCAAGTGGTAGGTATCACAGCATAGGCATAGCAAAAGAGCGAGCAACTAGCAAACAAAGATAGAAGTGATTTCGAGGGTATGGTCATCTTGCCTAAGATCCCGCAAGGAAGAAGAACGAGTCCGTGAAGAAGACAAACGGACGTAGTCGAACGGGTCCTCACAAACACGACGTTACCGGAACCAACCCGAAGAAGCAACACTGGAAAGAAGCACACAACATAGTAAACAAAACACACATGAACATGGTATGATATGCGGGATGTGGTATGCGATGCATATGCAAGATTTGGAAAGGAATGATTGAACCTGACCTCAACATGGAAATCCAAGAGTACCACTGGAAAGTTGATGTGATTTCGGTTGAAATCTATATAAAGATCGCCGGAATCGGATGCACGGTTTGGAAATGGCAAGCAAAACAAATATGGCACCGGTCTGCGATAAACAGCAAGTAGCCATCTAAATGCAACAAGATAAATATGCTACAGCACTCAAACATGGCAACAAAATACATGGCAGGGATCCACTCAAGATGCTTGACAAAAGATGAACACTGAGCTACGGCTAATTAACTCATTAACAGGTTCAAACAAGCATGGCAAAAGTGCAAATGATAACAGGTTTCAGACTTTGTGAAATTAACACAAGTCTGGAATTTATCATCAGGAAGCACACTTTAGAGCATGAAAACTACCTGCTACAGGAACTTAACATGGCAAAGCAAGGCATGGCATGAAGCCACTCAAAGCACTTAACAAAAGTCCCTTAGTGACCTTGAGCCAAAAGGGTCATAAAATACAATTGCAAGCATGTGAATATGGCAAAAACATAAACAGATCTCAGACTTGATGAAAAAAACTGGAGCATGCAAATCAGTTAACGAGTAGGCATGTTTACGAGCTCGATGCACTCACTACAGAGCATGGCATGACAAAGTAAACATACACCCATCAAGAATACATGGCATAGAAGCTAGACATGGCAAGAACATAGCATGCACGGATCAATAGCAACATCCTCGGCAAAATCGCTAACAAGTCAACAATCTGCCAGGATTCACGAAATAGCGAAAGTAGAGCTCGATTGACTCAAGCTAGGGTGCTCCATAAATGCAAACAAAGACATGGATGGATAGAGCACCACAATATTAACAAAACATCCTTACTGATCATCCTCAAAAGAGGCACGGATCAGTAGGAAACAACATGAACATATGGCATAACAACAAAAATAGGACAATGACTTAGTGAAACACTAAGTCCCTAAAATCAGCATTACCGATTACGCTACTTTGCAAGCTTGTGCTAGTCACCACGAATATCACAAAAATACATGACAAGCACTTCTGTAAAGATGGCATGGCATATAAAAAAACACATGTAGAGCTCAGGGGCATATCATGCACACATTAATCATGGCAAAAATGACAAAATGCCATTTGCTGAAACAGATCTGACAAATTCATCACATAGCCCTCTTCCAACAGCATTTCGTGTATTAAGATAAGCTCAAATGAAAATCATTCAATGAGATGAAATGATGTACTCATCGAGGCGAACATTTTGATATGCTACACGCTCAAAACGGAGCCACATATGATGAGTTAAGACGCGATGAAAATGCCCAAAAATACTGAAATCTGGGGGACTTGGCAGAAATATCATCACCTCGGAGCAAAAGTCAACAGCGGCGTGGATCTCGCCGGAAAGTCGCCAGAGACGATGGAGACGACGACAGAGGTCGAGGGAGAGGTCGGGGAGGCCGGGGAAGGACGGATCCGGGGCGCCCTCGATCGGATCTCTTCAGATCCGGCGTCGACGGCGAGCGGGGCGGCCATGGCAGGGGCGGCGGGCGCGCTCGCCGGCCGGAGCAGTTGCTGGCGACGAAGGGGCGGCGAGCTCGATCCGGTTCGAGCCCTCGCATAGGGAGGCGCTCGGGCGAATGACGGCGGGGTTTCCGGCGAGCTGTGGCGGAGGCGCGGCGAGGCGGCGGGGCTCCGGCGAGCTGTGGTGGAGGCGCGGTGAGGCGGCCGTGTTCCGGCGAACTGGCGCGGCGGCGGAGCATGACGGAGCGGGCGGCGGGGACGGGCGGCGCGCGGGGCGCGGTTCGGGCCCGGCGCAGGCGTGGGCGGGCCGGCCGTGGGCCTCGCGGGCCACGGCGGCGGAGGGTGGCGCTCGGACACGTGGTGCGCACCGATTGGTCCGGTGCGGCGATGCGGACATGTCCGACTCGGGATGGACATGTCCGGCGGCAGGAGGTGGAAGAAGACTAGGGTTTCATCCGAAATTTCTGGGAGATGCACATATTTATAGGTAGAGGGAGCTAGGAGAGTCCAAATGAGGTGCGGTTTTCGGCCACGCTATCGTGATCGAA
The DNA here is from genome assembly GCF_056163025.1 of Triticum urartu. Taxonomy (NCBI): domain Eukaryota; kingdom Viridiplantae; phylum Streptophyta; class Magnoliopsida; order Poales; family Poaceae; genus Triticum; species Triticum urartu. The sequence goes on along the minus strand of NC_141876.1, from coordinate 223,940,871 downwards.
TGACCGAGATGATGGAGAGGTCTTAGGTGGGTTTTGGGCCAAATTGGAAGGGTGTTGGGCTGCAACACTCACGAGGCCTTTTCGGTCCCTCGGTTAACCGTTGGAGTATCAAATGAAGTCCAAATGGTACGAAACATGACAGGCGGTCTACCGGTAGTAACCAAGGCCGCATGACAAGTCTCGGTCCAATCCGAAAACGTTTAACACCCGCACACGAAAAGAGGTAGAAAGGACCACCGGAGGACATAGGAGCGCTGGAATGCAAAACGGACAACGGGGAAAATGCTCGGATGCACGAGACGAACACGTATGCAAAAGAAATGCACATGATGACATGATATGCAATGTATGACACGCAAGCAATGACAACGCAACAACAGCGAATAACTGGAGGACACCTGGCACATCGGTCTCGGGGCGTCACAATCGTCTTCGTGAGGAGTACCCCGAACTGTTTCCTTATACCTCCTAAATCTCGAGACGAGATTTCTTGTAGTGGAGGAGAATTGTAATGCCTGAATAATTATGCTACAATAATCCCATGCTAATGATGCCACGACATTGCTCTTATTGTTGCTAATCCTTACTGGCTCAAACATCTTTCAAATATCAATCCAAATTAATGTCAAGATTCAAATTTATCAAACATGCAAACTAAAATGTTCAAGTTCTTACAGATAATCATTTGGTAATATTGGTAGGGAAACCAAACTTTTATGGAATGGTTGGATGCTCTGAAATAAATAGAAGCAGAAAAGAAATAAAATAAATAGAAGTAAAAAAAGAAAACAACAACCCCCCTTCCTAGTGGGCCTCGTGGCCCAGCTAGCCGTTCTGACAGCCGGTCAGGCCGGCCCAAACAACCGGCCCATCCCCGCTGCCGCCTGTCCTATAAGGTCCCCTCCCCCCAAACCGGAAACCCTAACCCGGTCGCTCCATTCCCCACTCCCCCCACTCGCTTCCCCCATGCCTCTCTCCCCTTCCAACCCCCCCTATTTGGATCGGGGCAGAGGACCCCGACCCCTTCACCATGATGTCGCCGCCCTTCCCCTGGTGCCATCTCGCCGATGCCGCTCGGCGCTACCCCACCGTCGCCTCCCCGCCTCTTCCCCGACGCCCGCGACGCCCCAAGGCCGACGTCGCCACCCATCGCCGCTTCCACCTCATTCATCGCCGTCCCTCATCGCTCGCGTCGTCGCCTCCTGCTACCTCTTGAGCACTGCCTTGGTTTTCCCTTGAAGAGGAAAGGGTGATGCGGTAAAGTAGCGTAAGTATTTCCCTCAGTTTTTGAGAACCAAGGTATCAATCCAGTAGGAGATCACGCTCGAGTCCCACGCACCTACACAAACAAATAAGAACCTCGCAACCAACGTGATAAAGGGGTTGTCAATCCCTTCATGGTCACTTACGAGAGTGAAATCTGATAGATATGATAAGATAATATTTTTGGTATTTTTATGATAAAGAGAAATAAAGATGCAAAGTAAAATAAACGGTAATAGAAATAACTAAGTGTTGAAAGATTAATATGATGGAAGATAGACCCGGGGGGCATAGGTTTCACTAGTGGCTTCTCTCAAGAGCATAAGTATTATGGTGGGTAAACAAATTACAGTCGAGCAATTGATAGAATTGAGCATAGTTATGAGAATATCTAGGTATGATCATGTATATAGGCATCGCGTCCGTGACAAGTAGACCGAAACGATTTTGCATCTACTACTATTACTCCACACATCGACCGCTATCCAGCATGCATCTAAAGTATTAAGTTCATAAGAACAGAGTAATGCTTTAAGTAAGATGACATGATGTAGGGGGATAAACTCATGCAATATGATATAAACCCCATCTTTTTATCCTCGATGGCAACAATTCAATACGTGCCTTGCTGCCCCTGCTGTCACTGGGAAAGGACACCACAAGATTGAACCCAAAGCTAAGCACTTCTCCCATTGCAAGAAAGATCAATCTAGTATGCCAAACCAAACTGATAATTCGAAGAGACTTACAAAGATAAAACAATCATACATAAAAAATTCATAGGAGATTCAAATATTGTTCATAGATAAACTTGATCATAAATCCACAATTCATCAGATCTAGAAAAACACACCGCAAAATAAGATTACATCGAATAGATCTCCAAGAAGATCGAGGAGAACTTTGTATTGAGATCCAAAGAGAGAGAAGAAGCCATCTAGCTAATAACTATGGACCCGTAGGTCTGAAGTAAACTACTCACACATCATCGGAGAGGCCATGGAGTTGATGTAGAAGCCCTCCGTGATCAATGCCCCCTCCGGTGGAGCTCTGAAAAAGGCCCTAAGATGGGATCTCTCGGGTATAGAAGGTTGCGACGGTGGAATTAGGTTTTCGTGGTGCTCCTGGATGTTTGGGGGTACGTGGATATATATAGGAGGAAGAAGTAGGTCGGTGGAGCAACGATGGGCCCACGAGGGTGGAGGGCGCGCCCCCTACCTCGTGGCTTCATCGGTTGTTTCTTGATACCCACTCCAAGTCTCCTGGATCACGTTTGTTGAGAAAATCATGTTCCCAAAGGTTTTATTCCATTTGGACTTCGTTTGATATTCCTTTTCTGCGAAACACTGAAATAGGCAAAAAACAGCAATTTGGGCTAGGCCTCCGGTTAATAGGTTAGTACCAAAATTGATATAAAAGTGCAAAATAAAGTCCATTAACATCCAAAATAGATAATATAATAGCATGGAGCAATCAAAAATTATAGATACGTTGGAGACGTATCACCTCCTCCATGCCGGCGTCATCGAGCCTCGCTGGAGAACCCCTGCATCGGGGGTGAGGACAATGAAGGAAATATGCCCTAGAGGCAATAATAAAGTTATTATTTATATTTCCTTATATCATGATAAATGTTTATTATTCATGCTAGAATTGTATTAACCGGAAACTTAGTGCATGTGTGAATACATAGACAAATAGAGTGTCACTAGTATGCATCTACTTGACTAGCTCGTTGATCAAAGATGGTTAAGTTTCCTATCCATAGACAAAGAGTTGTCATTTGATAAACGGGATCACATCATTAAAGAATGATGTGATTGACTTGACCCATACATTAGCTTAGCATGATGATCATTTAGTTTACTGCTATTGCTTTCTCCATAACTTATAAATGTTCCTATGACTATGAGATCATGCAACTCCCGAATACCAGAGGAACACTTAGTGTGCTATCAAACGTCACAACGTAACTGGCTGACTATAAATATGCTCTACAGGTGCCTCCGATGGTGTCTGTTGAGTTGGCATAGATCAAGATTAGGATTTTTCACTATGAGTATCGGAGAGGTATCTCTGGGCCCTCTCGGTAATGTACATCACTATAATCCTTGCAAGCAATGTAACTAAAGAGTTAGTTATGGGATCTAGCATTTTGGAACGAGTAAACAGACTTGCCGGTAACGAGATTGAACTAGGTATCATGATACCGACGATCGAATCTCGGGCAAGTAACATACCGATGACAAAGGGAACAACGTATGTTGTTGTGCAATTTGATCGCTGAAGATCTTTGTAGAATATGTAGGAACCCATATGAAAATCTAGGTTCCGCTATTGGTTATTGACTGGAGATGAGTCTCGGTCATGTCTACATAGTTCACGAACCCGTAGGGTCCGCACGCTTAACGTTCGATTACGATCGGTATTATGAGTTTATGTGTTTTGATGTACCGAAGGTAGTTCGGAGTCCCAGATATGATCACAGACATGACGGGGAGTCTCGAAATGGTCGAGACGAAAATATCGGTATATTGGAAGCCTGTGTTTGGACATCGGAATGGTTCCGGATGAGTTTAGTCATTTTCCGGAGTATCGGGAGGTTACTGGAACCCCCGGGAAGTCAATGGGCCTTAATGCGTCAAAGTGGAAAGGAGGAGGAGGCGGCCAAGGTGGGGGCGCCCCCCCCTCCCGCCCCAAGCCCAATCCGAATTGGGAGGGGGCTGGTCACCCTTTCCTTCTCTCCTTCTCCCCCTTCCTTCCCTCTCCTACTCCAACTAGGGAAAGGGGAGTCCTACTCCCATCAGGAGTAGGACTCCCCCCTTGGGCACGCCTATGAGGTCGTCCCTCTCCCCCTCCTCCACTCCTTTATATACGGGGGAGGGGGCACCCCATAGACACACAAGTTGATCATTGATCCCTTAGCCGTGTGTGGTGCTGCCCCACCATAATCCACCTTGGTCATATCGTAGTGGTGCTTAGGCGAAGCCCTGTTACGATGGAATCATCATCACCATCATCAGGCCATCATGCTGGCAAAGCTCTCTCTCAACACTCAGCTGGATCTAGAGTTCGTGGGGTGTCACCGAGCTGAACGTGTGCAGATCGCGGAGGTGCCGTACATTCGGTGCTAGGATCGGTTGGATCGTGAAGACGTTCGACTACATCAACCACGTTGTCATAACGCCTCCGCTTAAGGTCTACGAGGGTACGTGGACAACACTCTTCCCCTCTCGTTGCTATGCATCACCATGATAGATCTTGTGTGTGCGTAGGAATTTTTTTTGAAATTATTGCGTTTCCCAACAGTGGTATCAGAGCCAGGTCTATGCATAGATGTTATATGCATGAGTAGAACACAAAGGAGTTGTGGGCGTGGGTATATACATATTGCTTGCCATCACTAGTTGATTCTTGGTTCAACGGTATTGTTGGATGAAGCGTCACAGACCGACATTACGTGTATGCTTACGCGAGACTGGTTCTACCGACATGCTTCGCACACAGGTGGCTACTGGGTGTCTGTTTCTCCAGCTTTAGTTGAATCAGATTCAATGAACAGGGTTTTTTATGAAGATCAAAAAGCAATCACTATACCGCGTTGTGGTTTTTGATGCGTAGGTAAGAACTGTTCTTGTTCAGCCCGTAGCAGCCATGTAAAACTTGCAACAACAAAGTAGAGGACGTCTAACTTGTTTTTGCAGGGCATGTTGTGATGTGATATGGTCAAGACATGATGCTAAATTTTATTGTATGAGACGATCATATTTTGTAATAGAGTTATCAGCAACTGGCAGGAGCCATATGGTTGTCGCTTTATTGTATGAAATGCAATCGCCATGTAATTGCTTTACTCTATCACTAAGCGGTAGCGATAGTCGTAGTAGCAATAGTTGGCGAGACTACAACGATGCTTCAATGGGGATCAAGGTGTCAAGCCGGAGACGATGGTGATCATGACGGTGCTTTGGAGATGGAGATCAAAGGCACAAGATGATGATGGCCATATCATATCACTTATATTGATTGCATGTGATGTTTATCCTTTATGCATATTATTTTGCTTAGTTCAGTGGTAGAAGTATAAGATGATCTCTCACTGTAGGATCGAAAGTATGTCTAGAGGGGGGGTGATTAGACTACTTGACCAAATAAAAGCTTAACCTTTTCCCAATTTTAGTTCTTGGCAGATTTTTGCTATTCTAGGACAAGTCAAGCAATCATCACACAATTCAAGCAAGCATGCAAAGAGTTTATGGGCAGCGGAAAGTAAAGCATGCAACTTGCGAGAATGTAAAGGGAAGGGTTTGGAGAGTTCAAACGCTATTGGAGACACGGATGTTTTTCCCGTGGTTCGGATAGGTGGTGCTATCCTACATCCACGTTGATGGAGACTTCAACCCACGAAGGGTAACGGTTGCGCGAGTCCACACAGGGCTCCACCCAAGGGCAATGGTTGCGCGAGTCCACACAGGGCTCCACCCACGAAGGGTCCACGAAGAAGCAACCACCCACAAAGGGTCCGCGAAGAAGCAACCTTGTCTATCCCACCATGGCCATCGCCCACGAAGGACTTGCCTCACTAGCGGTAGATCTTCACGAAGTAGGCGATCTCCTTGCCCTTACAAACTCCTTGGTTCAACTCCACAATCTTGTCGGAGGCTCCCAAGTGACACCTATCCAATCTAGGAGACACCACTCTCCAAGAAGTAACAAATGGTGTGTAGGTAATGAACTCCTTGCTCTTGTGCTTCAAATGATAGTCTCCCCAACACTCAACTCTCTCTCTCATAGGATTTGGATTTGGTGGAAAGAAGATTTGAGTGGAAAGCAACTTGGGAAGGCTAGAGATCAAGATTCATATGGTAGGAATGGAATGTCTTGGTCTCAACACATGAGTAGGTGGTTCTCTCTCAGAACATATGAGTTGGAATGATGTGTGTGTTCTGATGGCTCTCTCACTGAATGAGAAGAAGGTGGAGGGGTATATATAGCCTCCACACAAAATCCAACCGTTACACACAATTTACCAATCTTGGTGGGACCGAATCAGAAAACTCGGTCTGACCGAAATAGTAAACCTAGTGACCGTTAGGAATTTCGGTGGGACTGACATGCAACTCGGTAGGACCGATTTGGTTAGGGTTTGGGCATAACGTAATCTCGGTGAGACCGATTACACAAACTCGGTGAGACCGAATTTGGTAATTAGCTAACCAGAGAGTTGGTCAGGCAAACTCGGTGGGACCGATTTGCTCTTTCGGTGAGATCGAGTGGAACTCGGTGAGACCGAAAAGTTACAAAGGGGAAACACTGAGTTTACATTGCAATCTCGGTGGGACCGATTCGCTCTTTCGGTGGGACCAAAAAGTTACGAAAGGGAAAAAGAGAGTTTGCAACCCCATCTCGGTGGGACCGAGATCCTTATCGGTAGAACCGAATTGCTAGGGTTTGACAGTGGCTAATGACAAGTGAAACTCGGTGGCGCCGGATAGGAAGAATCGGTAGGACCGAGTTTGGCTTAGGGTTTAGGTCATATGTGGATATGGGAAAAGTAGTTGCGGGTTTTGGAGCATATCAATAAGCACATGAAGCAAGAGGCTCATTAAGCAACACCTCATCCCTCCTTAATAGTATTGGCTTTTCCTAAAGACTCAATGTGATCTTGGATCACTAAAATATAAAATGAAGAGTCTTGAGCTTTTGAGCTTGAGCCAATCCTTTGTCCTTAGCATTTTGAGGGTTCCACTTTCACATCCATGCCATGCCAATCATTGAGCTTTCCTGAAATAATCATCTTGGAATAGCATCAGCTCAATGAGCTATATGTTGTTATGAATTACCAAAACCACCTAGGGATAGTTGCACTTTCAATCTCCCCATTTTTGGTAATTGATGACAACATATAGATCAAAGCTTCGACAAAAGATAATAATCATGAAATATATCGTCGCTTTGAGAAGTATGTGATAAGTAAGAGCTCCCCCTAAATTTGTGCATATTTAAAAATTTGCTTTGGACTGCAAACGCACGAAGAATTAGAATTATGGGTTACTCTTCCATGTCACCTACATCTTGGTGGAGCGCTCAAAAATGATAAGATTGAAATACATGCACTCATCACCAAGAAAAAGTGAATGATCACAAACGATAGATAGAATGATAATATTTAAGCAAGCATTAAGCAAACATTAAGTGTAGCTTATGATCAAACACATGATCATCAATGTCTCACAAATAATGACGTAGTATCAAGCACTCAAAAGCAGATAAGTTCGAAAAACCACCAAATAAAACAAGAGAGAAAAGCAACACTCTCTCTCTCGAAGCCTATGATCTATACATCTTCTCCCCCTTTGGCAACAAGTTACCAAAAAGTTCCTAGAAAATGCATAGTGCTAAGTCGACGCTCAGGCTTGATCTTCAGGTGGTGGTGGAGTCCGGAGCACTCCAAGGACGAAGCCTTCGGTAGACGTGGTCGGAGTGGAGGCTGAAGTGGATGCTGGAGCTGGTGGAACTGAGGCTGTGGCTGGTGCAGACGTTGTAGCTCTGGTGTCAGCAACTGGCAGTGCAGACGACCTCGGACCTCGTGGCACCCTCGCAAAAGCATGAGTCGTGGTCCTGCCTCTCCTCTCATTCATGTCCTCCTGGAGCTGCTCCACGGCAGTCTGTATCTCTGTCACCTTGATGTCCAAGTCATAGAATCTTTGTTCCATGATCCTCTCTAAGCTCGCCTGGTTCTGAGTCAGGGTGGCTATACTCTGCTCAATCCGCAGGGTGGACGCAATCAAGTAACTGAGCTGCTCTTGTTTGGTTTTCAGGAAGTAATCAGATGCCTCCGCTTGAGTAGGCATCCTGGCAGCTTTCTCCTTCTTCGCCTTCTCCTTCTGAGCTTGTGCATGGACAGATGATGGTTCATTCTCAGTCATAACAACTTCATTGTTCTCAAAATCTGGACGGATGGGCAGGTGTTCCTTATCCAACAAATATACGCCCGTGCCCATCTTGGAGTTGATGAGCTCCTGAATCTGAGGGGCATATCCACAGCTCCTCTTCTGATCTGCCACAGTCCTTTTGATTGTTTCCACTATGAGGCTCATGACTTTGAATTTTTGAGGCACGTCAAAGACATGAAGCAAATTGATCGCGTGACCTCTGATCATCTTGTGATCTCCAGAATTGGGCAGAAGGGTGTGCCTAAGGATCCAGTTGATCGTAGGCAATCCTGATAGCAGATAATGCACTGAGCCAAACTTGAACGTGTCAAGTGCTTCATTCGGAATCTCCTTGTACATGTTGGACATGGAGTTGTGGTCCATCTTTTTCTTGGCATAAATGTCCAAGTCATCTGCTTGCTCCTCTGGGGCATTGATTAGCTTCGCCCATTCCTCAACAGTAGAGTTGTACCTTGTACCTTCTGACATCCATGTGATCCTGCCATCCGGATAAAAGTGTGCTGTGGAGTAGAATTACATGATCAGCTCCTCGTTCCACTTTGTGAGCTTCTGCCCAACAAAGTCTGCAACTCCACACGCACTAAAGCTGTCAAATACTCCAGGATAGTACTCTTCATTGTCCTTGATGTAGGTCCAGTTGACCCATCTCATGTCACTTACAATTGGCTTCTTGTCAAGTAGCACTGTCTCATAGAAATCCTGCTGCTCCTTGGTATGAAACCTGTAGTCCACTGCAGTCCTTCTCCTAGAAGCGTATGGATCTGCTTCTCTCCACTTCCTGAGCCCTGAGTCTCTCCTGAGCTTCATATCCTCAGCCACAGGATGAGCATCGTTGTGGTCTGGGATCTTGGGCTTGAGCTTCCGAAGGACACTCTCTTCCTCTTCCTCTGCAACAGTCTCAGGCACTGGGGCCTTGTTCTTCTCAGTGGCTGGGATGCTTCTTGTGTTTCTCTTTGGTGCACTCTTAGGCTTAGATGCAGCCTTAGGTGCTTCCTTGGGCTTGGATGCAGCTCCCCCTGACCTTATGGCATCTCCCATAAGTTTGGCTGCCTTGGGCGCTGGTGCAGCTGCCTCTTCTTCCTCCTCCTCTTCTACCATGATGGAGGCCTTCCCAAGAACTCTAGCCACAGTCTTCTTCACTCTTTCTTTCCTCTTCTTGCCCTCAGTTGCAACGGGCTCAATGGGAGCAGGCTTCTCAGTTGAGGCTCTAGCCTTTGACATGGGCTGCCTGCCTGCTGGCCTTTTGATTTTCAGGCCTGGCTTTGAGCCTTGAGCTGGCTCAACTCTCTTGGAAGTGGCCTCTTCCTCTGCCACATAGTCCTCATCTTCAGAATCTGAGGTTTTCTTCTTCCTTTGTCTCGTGGCAGCTTTAGGCAGGTTGCTGGGTGTGCTCCTGCTGCCATCATCTGAGGAACTTGAGGGGCTAGTGCCCTCACTCAGCTGCACCTGCTGCTCTGACAAGTTTTGGCTGTCACTCTGGTCTGACATGTTGCAAACAGATTGCTGACCCTATGAATAGATTATAGAGGAGATAGAGTGCATGAGCATCACAAAATGCAGAGATTTTTGCAAAAAGAATGATCCAAAAACTTAGTTTTAGTTTCCCACTGAAATCATCTCGGATCTACCGATTTTCAAACTCGATGATACCGAAGCAGTTTTGGAACCTAAACTAGTGAACTCGGTAGGACCGAGTCACAGTTCGGTGGCACCGAGACTGCTAGGGTTTCACTGAGTTCAAAAATTGGTCACACCGATAAGTAATTCTCGGTCAGACCGAGTCTCACTTGTGCAATGGCATAAGCCAAATCGGTGGGACCGAGTTTTTCATCTCGGTGGGTCCGAGATGGTTTCGGCGGAAACCTAAACCTAGAATTTTCGAATCAAACCTAATCTATGAGCGTTTTGACTGGATAGAAGTTTATCAAACGTGGCTAGAAACAATATGATCACAATGTGCTAGGAATCAGATTGAGGAATAGCACAAAGATCAAGTCCATACCCTAGTTCGGCGGGGACTTGCTACGGCGGCAACGGCGGCGCAGAATTCCTGTTGACGGCGACGGAGACCAGCGACTGGAGGCTGCTGGCGGCGAGAAGACGATCCGGAGACCTCGAGGGCAGAGCAGGCTATCGCGCGGGCGAAGGGGTTCGGAGAAATTTCCAAATTTTGCCCATGACTATATATAGCCCGACCCTGTCGGTGTGACCGAGTGGAACAACTCGGTGGCACCGAGATTCATAACTGCGTGCAGTTAGTGAAACTCGGTGAGACCGAAAGGTTCAAATCGGTTGCACCGAGATCGAAAACTTAGATCAACTTAATGATCTCGGTAGGACCGAAAGTGGAGTATCGGTCAGATCGAGAATCATAAAGAGGTTTTGGAAGTTTAAGTCTATGACGAATCGGGGACTCCGAGCGCTCCTCACACAGAGTGGTTCGAATCTGACTTGATCAAATTTTGTGATGCAGCATGAATAGAGTTTGAGACGAGAAAAGCATAGATAGCTAGAGGAGGTTCTTAGGCATTCTTGTCCATCCACTTGGCAAAAGAGGATAAAGCCAAACAATAAAAACAACAAGTGGATGTCCTCGAATGAGTAAAATATGCAACCAACATGCTCACACAATAAGATAGCAAATGAAATATGTGGCAAAGCATGCACAACCAATTCTAGCATCTATTAAGCAATTTGCGATGACTAGGTCATCTATATATGAGTATATTGACTTAGGAGTCAAGTGAGAACACTTGATCGTAGGTCATACTCATCGGTTAAGCTCAAGTGGGGTTACCACTTTTACATAAAGCATTGTTTTGTTCACATCTTTAGAGTTGCTTTAGCTCAAGTCTTAGAGTAAAGCTCCCCCTAGATGTGATATACCCCCTAAGAGGGATGAACTAACCTTGGGTTTTGTCGATGATGACTTCATGTAGATATTGAAGATGTGGATGCTCAATGTTGATGTAGATCTCTTGGAGCTATCCATTTGAGTGAATTGCACTTTCAATACCTACATGGGTTAGTCCCACAAGGAACAAACAAGGATATCCATAGACATAGAGTGATGCACACAAAAGATGATGTCCATGAGAACTTTTGGGTTACCTTGTCCCTTGTCTTACCAACAAGAGGGTTTGTGACTCCTTGAACTAGTGCAAGATGTGGAAGTTGATTGCACTTGTTCTTGCCAAAATGATAAGAGTGAAGTATGTTGGCAGAGTCACCCTCAAGAACTCTCTAGTTCTTCTTCTTTTGGATCCACATCATCTTGATGGGAATCCTTGGAGTTGTAGTCGTACTTGATGAAGTGGAACTTGAAGAAGTCTTGGGAATCCACTTGACTAAGGTCTTAGGAGCTTCTTCAAATGCATCAATTTCCTCTTGAAGCTTGTCCTTGCCTTTTTGCTCGTAGTCTTGTGGTGGAAGATCATCTTGAGCTTGTGTCCCCTTGAAATAAGTATACTTCTCTTGTTGAGGGACAAACTTTGTCTTGGGGTATTGATCTTCTTCCCACTCAACTCCATTGGCATTGAACTTTCGTTCAAAACCAATACCTTGATTCTTCCGGTGCATTCCTTGCTTGCGCACAATTTCCTCGAATTGCTTACTCCCAGCAAGGCTTTTGTACACTCCTTTCTCTATAATTCCCTTCAATAAGCTATTTTCTTGCTCAAGTGTAACTTGGCTAAGAGAATCATTAGTGGAATCAAGAGAACTACTAGAAGCAACAATATTGGATTTAGCATGATCATTGTTACTACTAGAGGAAGAATCTTTCTTGTTAGACTTGACTTGAGGCATGTATGTGGATAAGAGTAAACGCTTGGCAATGTAAGAAGAACTTTTCTTGCGGAGATCATCATTGATTGCCTTTAAGAACTCATGCTCTTGCTCAAGATTGAGCTTTTCAAAGCGTAGTTTCTCATGAGCTCTTAAAAGTTCTCGATGATCTTCGAAGATAGTGTCATGAGCTAACTTAAGAGTTTTTAGTTCTTTAGTTAGAGCCTCAATCTTCTCCTTATCATTGTCATTCATTTTATCTTGATTAGCATGATTAATTGGTCTTTCATCAAAGTATTCATCACTAGAGTTGTCACCAAGCAAATCATCACCTAACAAGTCATCTTCATCACTATTGAAATCAACATACCCGGGGTGTGTTACCTTAGGACCTTTGGCCATGAAGCATCTTCCAATTCCTTCATTTGGTGAGTCAAATATGTCGTAGAAGTTGGTTGACACAAGTGCTAGACCGGCAACACCTTCATCTTCAGTATCTTCGGAGTCGGAGTAATAACTTCTCTCGGAGTGGCTGTCGGAGTCGGAGCCGGATACCCATTAACCAACATGAGCTTGATGTCTTCGTCTTGTGTAGCTCCTTGATGATTTTTCCTTCCTTTCCGAATCCTTGCTTCTCCGTGAGTATCTTCGTTCATAACGATCATCTCTACTCCTTCTCTCTCTTGGTGGTGATCCTTTGCTTCTTATTTTTGGAGAATCTTCTCTTCTCTTGTAGGGAGCCATACACTCATTGGAGTAGTGTCCGGGTCTTCCACAATTGTAACAGTTTCGCTCTCGACTACAAGATCTTTTGTCATTGTAGGACCTTGACTTGGAGCTTCTATCTTTGCTTCTACTCTTGTAGAACTTGTTGAAGTTCTTCACCATTAAGCTCAATTCTTCATTGAAGTCTTGTTTCTCACTTGATGATGTAGGGGCTTCACATGAGGCTTTATAGGCACCACTTGATTTGTTGTGAAGTTCCTCTTTATCCTTAAGTGACATCTCATGAGCAACAATTCTTCCAATCACCTCCGTTGGCTTGAGATCTTTGTAATTGGGCATCATTTGGATCAATGTGCACACGGTATCATATTTTCCATCCAAGGCTCTTAGGATCTTCTTGATGATGAATCTATCGGTCATCTCTTCACTTCCTAAGCCGGCAATCTCATTTGTGATGAGAGCAAGCCTAGAGTACATTTCAGCGACACCTTCACCATCCTTCATCTTGAACTTGTCAAGTTGGCTTTGAAGCACATCCAACTTGGATTCCTTGACGGAGTCGGTACCTTCGTGCATATCAATCAAAGTGTCCCAAATTTCCTTTGCATTCTCAAGGCGGCTGATTTTGTTGAATTCTTCGGGGCACAATCCGTTGAAGAGAATATCACAAGCTTGAGCATTGTATTGCAACATCTTCAACTCATCCGCGGTAGCTTCACGGTTTGGTTCTCTCCCATCAAAGAATTCACCTTGCAAACCAACACACACAATAGCCCAAACAGTGGGGTTATGTCCAAGAATATGCATTTTCATTTTATGCTTCCAACTAGCAAAATTAGTACCATCAAAGTAAGGACCTCTACGGTGATAATTTCCCTCGCTAGACGCCATACTCTCCTAGGTTGTGAAACCAAGGCTATGACCACCAAAAGCTATGGAGATCAAGAAAATGGAGACCAAAGCTCTGATACCACTTGTAGGATCAAAAGTATGTCTAGAGGGGGGGTGATTAGACTACTTGACCAAATAAAAGCTTAACCTTTTCCCAATTTTAGTTCTTGGCAGATTTTAGCAATAGTTGGCGAGACTACAACAATGCTTCAATGGGGATCAAGGTGTCAAGCCGGAGACGATGGTGATCATGACGGTGCTTTGGAGATGGAGATCAAAGGCACAAGATGATGATGGCCATATCATATCACTTATATTGATTGCATGTGATGTTTATCCTTTATGCATATTATTTTGCTTAGTTCAGTGGTAGAAGTATAAGATGATCTCTCACTGTAGGATCGAAAGTATGTCTAGAGGGGGGGTGATTAGACTACTTGACCAAATAAAAGCTTAACCTTTTCCCAATTTTAGTTCTTGGCAGATTTTTGCTATTCTAGGACAAGTCAAGCAATCATCACACAATTCAAGCAAGCATGCAAAGAGTTTATGGGCAGCGGAAAGTAAAGCATGCAACTTGCGAGAATGTAAAGGGAAGGGTTTGGAGAGTTCAAACGCTATTGGAGACACGGATGTTTTTCCCGTGGTTCGGATAGGTGGTGCTATCCTACATCCACGTTGATGGAGACTTCAACCCACGAAGGGTAACGGTTGCACGAGTCCACACAGGGCTCCACCCAAGGGCAATGGTTGCGCGAGTCCACATAGGGCTCCACCCACGAAGGGTCCACGAAGAAGCAACCACCCACAAAGGGTCCACGAAGAAGCAACCTTGTCTATCCCACCATGGCCATCGCCCACGAAGGACTTGCCTCACTAGCGGTAGATCTTCACGAAGTAGGCGATCTCCTTTCCCTTACAAACTCCTTGGTTCAACTCCACAATCTTGTCGGAGGCTCCCAAGTGACACCTAGCCAATCTAGGAGACACCACTCTCCAAGAAGTAACAAATGGTGTGTAGGTAATGAACTCCTTGCTCTTATGCTTCAAATGATAGTCTCCCCAACACTCAACTCTCTCTCATAGGATTTGGATTTGGTGGAAAGAAGATTTGAGTGGAAAGCAACTTGGGAAGGCTAGAGATCAAGATTCATATGGTAGGAATGGAATGTCTTGGTCTCAACACATGAGTAGGTGGTTCTCTCTCAGAACATATGAGTTGGAATGATGTGTGTGTTCTGATGGCTCTCTCACTGAATGAGAAGAAGGTGGAGGGGTATATATAGCCTCCACACAAAATCCAACCATTACACACAATTTACCAATATCAGTGGGACCGAATCAGAAAACTCGGTCTGACCGAAATAGTAAACCTAGTTACCGTTAGGAATTTCGGTGGGACTGACATGCAACTCGGTAGGACCGATTTGGTTAGGGTTTGGGCATAACGTAATCTCGGTGAGACCGATTACACAAACTCGGTGAGACCGAATTTGGTAATTAGCTAACCAGAGAGTTGGTCAGGCAAACTCGGTGGGACCGATTTGCTCTTTCGGTGAGACCGAGTGGAACTCGGTGAGACCGAAAAGTTACAAAGGGGAAACACTGAGTTTACATTGCAATCTCGGTGGGACCGATTCGCTCTTTCGGTGGGACCGAAAAGTTACGAAAGGGAAACAGAGAGTTTGCAACCCCATCTCGGTGGGACTGAGATCCTTATCGGTAGAACCGAATTGCTAGGGTTTGACAGTGGCTAATGATAAGTGAAACTCGGTGGCGCCGGATAGGAAGAATCGGTAGGACCGAGTTTGGCTTAGGGTTTAGGTCATATGTGGATATGGGAAAAGTAGTTGAGGGTTTTGGAGCATATCACTAAGCACATGAAGCAAGAGGCTCATTAAGCAACACCTCATCCCTCCTTAATTGTATTGGCTTTTCCTAAAGACTCAATGTGATCTTGGATCACTAAAATATAAAATGAAGAGTCTTGAGCTTTTGAGCTTGAGCCAATCCTTTGTCCTTAGCATTTTGAGGGTTCCACTTTCACATCCATGCCATGCCAATCATTGAGCTTTCCTGAAATAATCATCTTGGAATAGCATCAGCTCAATGAGCTATATGTTGTTATGAATTACCAAAACCACCTAGGGATAGTTGCACTTTCACTCACTAAATTTCATGGTATAAGTGTTCTCCCTGAGTATGCACCATCGTTACAGTTTGTCGTGCCGAGACACCATGTGATGATCGGGTGTGATAAGCTCTACGTTCACATACAACGGGTGCAAGCCAGTTTTGCACACACAAAATACTCGGGTTAAACTTGACGAGCCTAGCATATGCAGATATCGCCTCGGAACACTGAGACCGAAAGGTCGAGCGTGAAACATATAGTAGATATGATCAACATAGTGATGTTCACCATTGAAAACTACTCCATCTCACGTGATGATCGGACATGGTTTAATTGAGATGGATCACGTGATCACTTAGATGTTTAGAGAGATGTCTATCTAAGTGGGAGTTCTTAAGTAAGTTGATTAGTTGAACTTTAATTTGTCATGAACTTAGTACCTGATAGTATTTTGCATGTCTATGTTGTTGTAGATAGATGGCCCTTGTTGTTATTCCGTTGAATTTTGATGTGTTCCTAGAGAAAGCTAAGTTGAAAGATGATGGTAGCAACTACACGGACTGGGTCCGTAACTTGAGGATTATCCTCATTGCTGCACAGAAGAATTACGTCCTGGAAGCACCACTAGGTGACAAACCCACTGTAGGAGCAGCGCCGGATGTTATGAACACATGGCAGAGCAAAGCTGATGACTACTCGATAGTTCAGTGTGCCATGCTTTACGGCTTAGAACCGGGACTTCAACGACGTTTTGAACGTTATGGAGCATATGAGATGTTCCAGGAGTTGAAGTTAATATTTCAAGCAAATGCCCGGATTGAGAGATATGAAGTCTCCAATAAGTTCTACAGCTGCAAAATGGAGGAAGTGAACATATACTCAGAATGTCTGGGTTCCACAACCACATGTCTCAGCTGGGAGTTAATCTTCCTAATGATAGTGTCATTGAAAGATTTCTTCAATCACTACCACCAAGCTACAAGAGCTTCATGATGAACTATAATATGCAAGGGATGGATAAGACTATTCTGAGCTCTTCGCAATGCTAAATGCTGCAGAGGTAGAAATCAAGAAGGAGCATCAAGTGTTGATGGTCAATAAGACCACTAGTTTCAAGAAAAAGGGCAAAGGGAAGAAGGTGAACTTCAAGAAGAACAGTAAGCTAGTTGCTGCTCAAGTGAAGAAACACAAGTCTGGACCTAAGCCTAAAAGTGAGTGCTTCTACTGCAAAGGGACTGGTCACTGGAAGCGGAACTGCCCCAAGTATTTGGCGGAGAAGAAGGATGGTAAAGTGAAAGGTATATTTGATATACATGTTATTGATGTGTACCTTACTAATGCTCGCAGTAGTGCCTGGGTATTTGATACTGGTTCAGTTGCTAGCATTTGCAACTCGAAACAGGGGCTACGGATTAAGCATAGATTGGCTAAGGACGAGGTGACGATGCGCGTGGGAAATGGTTCCAAAGTTGATGTGATCGTCGTCAGCATGCTTCCTCTACATCTACCTTTAGGATTAGTTTTAGACCTAAATAATTGTTATTTGGTGCCAGCGTTGAGCATGAACATTATATCTGGATCTTGTTTACTGCGAGACAGTTATTCATTTAAATCAAAGAATGATGGTTGTTCTATTTATATGAGTAATATCTTTTATGGTCATGCACCCTTGATGAGTGGTCTATTTTTACTAAATATTGATAGTAGTGGTACACATGTTCATAGTATTGAAGCCGAAAGATGCAGAGTTCATAATGATAGTGCAACTTATTTGTGGCACTACCGTTTAGGTCATATTGGTGTAAAGCTAATGAAGAAACTCCATTCTGATGGACATCTGGAATCACTTGATTATGAATCACTTGGTACTTGTGAACCATGCCTAATGGGCAAGATGACTAAAACTCCGTTCTCCAGAACAATGGAGCGAGCAACATTGTTATTGGAAATCATACCTATTGATGTATGTGGACCAATGAACATTGAGGCTCGCGGCAGATATCGTTATTTTCTCACCTTCACAGATGATTTGAGCATATATGGGTATATCTACTTAATGAAACATAAGTCTGAAACATTTGAAAAGTTCAAAGAATTTCAGAGTGAAGTGGAAAATCATCATGACAAGAAAATAAAGTTTCTACGATCCGATCGTGGAGAAGAATATTTGAGTTACGAGTTTGGTCTTCATTTGAAACAATGGGGAACAGTTTCGCAACTCACGCCACCTGGAACACCACAGCGTAATGGTGTGTCCGAACGTCGTAATCGTACTTTACTAGATATGGTGTGGTCTATAATGTCTCTTACCGATTTACCGCTATCATTTTGGGGTTATCCTTTAGAGACGGCTACATTCACGTTAAATAGGGCACCATCTAAATCCGTTGAGACAACACCTTATGAATTGTGGTTTGGCAAGAAACCCAAGTTGTTGTTTGGGGTTGCGATTCTTATGTGAAAAAGCTTCAACCTGATAAGCTCGAACCCAAATCGGAGAAATGTGTCTTCATAGGATACCCAAAGGAGACTGTTGGGTACACCTTCTATCACAGATCCAAAGGCAATATATTCGTTACTAAGAATGGATCCTATCCAGAGAAGGAGTTTCTCTTGAAAGAAGTGAGTGGGAGGAATGTAGAACTTGATGAGGTAATTGTACCTGCTCCCTTATTGGAAAGTAGTTCATCACTGAAATCAGTTCCAGTGATTCCTACACCAGTAAGTGAGGAAGCTAATGATGTTGATCATGAAACTTCTGATCAAGTTACTACCGAACCTTGTAGGTCAACCAGAGTAAGATCCGCACCAGAGTGGTACGGTAATCCTATTCTGGAAGACATGTTACTTGACCATGACGAACCTACGAACTATGAGGAAGCGATGATGAGCCCAGATTGCGTGAAATGGCTTGAGGCCATGAAATCTGAGATGGGATCCATGTATGAGAACAAAGTGTGGATTTTGGTTGACTTGCCCGATGATCGGCAGGCCATAGAGAATAAATGGATCTTCAAGAAGAAGACTGACATTGACGGTAATGTTACTATCTACAAAGCTTGACTTGTTGCAAAAGGTTTTCGACAAGTTCAAGGAGTTGACTATGATGAGACCTCCTCACCTGTAGCGATGCTTAAGTCCGTCTGAATCATGTTAGCAATTGCCGCATTTTATGATTATGAAATTTGGCAAATGGATTTCAAAACTGCATTCCTTATTGGATATCTTAAAGAAGAGTTGTATATGATGCAACTAGAAGGTTTTGTCGATCCAAAAGGTGCTAACAAAGTGTGCAAGCTCCAGCAGTCCATTTATGGACTGGTGCAAGCCTCTCGGAGTTGGAATATACGCTTTGATAGTGTGATCAAAGCATATGGTTTTATACAGACTTTTAGAGAAGCCTGTATTTACAAGAAAGTGAGTGGGAGCTCTGTAGCATTTCTGATATTATGTGTAGACAACATATTGTTGATCAGAAATGATACTGAATTTCTGAATAGCATAAAAGGATACTTGAATAAGAATTTTTCAATGAAAGTCCTCGGTGAAGCTGCTTATATATCGGACATCAAGATCTATAGAGATAGATCAAGACGCTTAATTGGACTTTCACAAAGCACATACCTTGATAAAGTTTTGAAGAAGTTAAAAATGGATCAGGCAAAGAAAGGATTCTTCCCTGTATTACAAGGTGTGAAATTGAGTCAGACTCAATGCCCGACCACTACAGAAGATAGAGAGAAAATGAAAGTCATTCCCTATGCTTCAGCCATAGATTCTATCATGTATGATATGTTGTGTACCAGACCTGATGTGTGCCTTGCTATTAGTTTAGCAGGGAGGTACCAAAGTAATCCAGGAGTGGATCACCGGACAGTGGTCAAGAACATCCTGAAATGCCTGAAAAGGACTAAGGATATGTTTCTCGTTTATGGAGGTGACAAAGAGCTCGTCATAAATGGTTACGTCGATGCAAGCTTTGACACTGATGCGGATGACTCTAAGTCACAAACCGGATATGTATTTTTATCAAATGGTGGAGATGTCGGTTGGTGCAGTTCCAAGCAGAGCGTCATGGCGGGATCTACATGTGAAGTGGAGTACATAGCTGATTCGGAAGCAGCAAATGAAGGAGTCTAGATGAAGGAGTTCATATCCAATCTAGGTGTCATTCCTAGTGCATCGGGTCCAATAAAAACCTTTTGTGACAATACTGGTGCAGTTGCCTTGGCAAAGGAATCCAGATTTCACAAGAGAGCCAAGCACATCAAGAGACGCTTCAATTCCATCTGCGATCAAGTCAAGGAGGGAGACATAGAGATTTGCAAGATACATACGGATCTGAATATTATAGATCTGTTGATTAAGCCTCTCTCACGAGCAAAACATGATCAGCACCAATACTCCATGGGTGTTAGAATCATCACAATGTAATCTAGATTATTGACACTAGTGCAAGTGGAAGATTGAAGGAAATATGCCCTAGAGGCAATAATAAAGTTGTTATTTGTATTTCCTTATATCATGATAAATGTTTATTATTCATGCTAGAATTGTATTAACCGGAAACTTAGTGCATGTGTGAATACATAGACAAACACAGTGTCACTAGTATGCCTCTTCTTGACTAGCTCATTGATCAAAGATGGTTAAGTTTCCTAGCCATAGACAAAGAGTTGTCATTTGATAAACAGGATCACGTCATTAGAGAATGATGTGATTGACATGACCCATCCGTTAGCTTAGCACGATGATCGTTTAGTTTACTGCTATTGCTTTCTCCATAACTTAGACATGTTCCTATGACTATGAGATCATGCAAATCCCGAATACCGAGGAACACTTAGTGTGCTATCAAACGTCACAACATAAATGGGTGACTATAAAGATGCCCTACAGGTGTCTCCGATGGTGTTTGTTGAGTTGGCATAGATCAAGATTAGGATTTGTCACTCCGAGTATCGGAGAGGTATCTTTGGGCCCTCTCGGTAATGTACATCACTATAAGCCTTGCAAGCAATGTAACTAATGAGTTAGTTATGGGATGTAGCATTACGGAACGAGTAAAGAGACTTGCCGGTAACGAGATTGAACTAGGTATGATGATACCGACGATCGAATCTCGGGCATGTAACATACCGATGACAAAGGGAACAACGTATGTTGTTGTGCGGTTTGACCAATGAAGGTCTTCATAGAATATGTAGGAATCTATATGAACATCCAGGTTCCACTATTGGTTATTGACCGGAGATGAGTCTCGGTCATGTCTACATAGTTCACGAACCCGTAGGGTCCGCACGCTTAACATTCGGTGACGATCGGTATTATGAGTTTATGTGTTTTGATGTACCGAAGGAAGTTCGGAGTCCCGGATATGATCACAAACATGACGAGGAGTCTCAAAATGGTCGAGATGTAAAGATTGATATATTGGAAGCCTATGTTTGGACATCGAAATGGTTCCGGATGAGTTCGGCCATTTTCCGTAGTACCGGGAGGTTACCGGAACCCCCCGGGGAGTTAATGGGCCTTAATTGGCCACAGTGGAAAGGAGGAGGAGGCGGCCATGGTGGGGACGCCCCCCTCCAAGACCAATCCAAATTGGGAGGGGGGCTGGGCCCCCTTTCCTTCTCTCCTTCTCCCCCTTCCTTCCCTCTCCTACTCCAACTAGGGAAAGGGGAATCCTACTCCCACCGGGAGTAGGACTCCCCCCTTGGACGCGCCTATGAGGCCGGCCCTCTCCCCCTCCTCCACTCCTTTATATACGGGGGGAGGGGCACCCCATAGACACACAAGTTGATCATTGATCCCTTAGCCGTGTGCGGTGCCCCCCTCCTCACCGTATTCCACCTCGGTCATATCGTAGCGTTGCTTAGGCGAAGCCCTATTCCGGTAGCATCCTCATCACCGTCATCACGCCATCGTGCTGACAAAGCTCTCCCTCGACACTCAGTTGGATCTATAGTTCATGGGACGTCACCGAGCTGAACGTGTGCAGATCGTGGAGGTGCCGTACCTTCGGTGCTAGGGTAGGTCGGATCATGAAGACGTTCTACTACATCAACCGCATTGTCATAACGCTTCCGCTTATGGTCTACGAGGGTACGTGGACAACACTCTTCCCCTCTCGTTGCTATGCATCACCATGATAGATCTTGCGTGTGCGTAGGAATTTTTTTTGAAATTACTGCGTTTCCCAACAGAAAACTCCTTCTCCCCCCTTTTCTCTGTCACCTTGCGCCCACCCCCCCGGCTTCCGTTCGGCGCGCCTGTCTCCGCCCACACACGCTCGTGGTTGCGCCCTCGTGCGCCACTCCACGCCCTCCGCCGCCCGCTCGCTGCACCGCCCCTGGGCCAGGCCGTGTCTGCCGGAGGCCCCGCCGGGGTCGCGCGCTGCTTCCCGGCACCTCGCGCGCCTCGCCACCTCCCTGAGGCGGAGCCCCTCCGCTCCCCATCGGCATGGCCGCACCCGGGCACAAGTGCCCATTGCCCAACACCCAACAACCTCGCGCCCGCTATGGCCCCCTGGGCCAATGACAGTGGACCCCACCCTATTAAAAAAGTAACTAAAATTAATTAGTTAATTAATTAGTGAATTAGTTAATTAAATTAATCTAATTAACTTGTTTAATTAACCTAATTACCTAGTTAGTTAATTAAACATGTAGTTAGTTCAAACAGGCAATGACAGAACGACCCCACACGTCAGGGTTGACTTTGGTCAACTCTATTAACTGCAGACGTCATGATGACGTCATGCTGATGCAATAACTCCCTTTTTTAAATTTAATAATAATTTCGGAATATTGCTAAAACTTTAATAATTCATAGAAAATAAACCGTAACTCGGATGAAAATGTTTTATACATGAAAGTTGCTCAGAACGACGAGACGAATCCGGATGCGCCCTCCGTTCGTGTGCCACACACCCCTAGCATAGCGAACATTCAACCTTTCCCCTTCGGTTCGTCTGTCCGAAAATGCCAAACTTCGGGAAAACATTCCCGGATGTTCTCCCCCTTCGCCGATATCGTGTAGCACCGCGTTAGATCACGTCTAGCTCTGCCTGTTGTCCTATTATGCACTTGCTTGCTTTGTATTTACTGTTTCTTCCCCCTCTTCTCTCTGGTAGACTCCGAGACTGAGGCTGCCGCTGTGATCGACTACGTCGACGACGACCCCTCCTTCTCGTTTGAGCAACCAGGCAAGCCCCCCCTTTGATCATTCTGATATTGCCCATTCCATTCTCTCATGCTTGTATTAGATTTTGCTACCGTAATTGATTGCTACTATTCTGATGCATAGCCTGCTTTTGTACCTGCTGTTGTACCTTACCTGCTTATCCTAAACTACTTATTATAGGTTGGTTAGTGATCCATCAGTGACCCCCACCTTGTCGTTCTTGCCCCTGCTTCATCATCGATGACTCGATCAACGTGATTGACGACCAGAGCCCGACACCTCACATCACGTCATGCCCCTTTTATTGCTCGACTCTGCAGAGTTACCGTCGAGTGCCGAGGGTGGAACCTCATACATCACTCCTGATGAGATCTCTGTAGTGTAGCTATTCGGTCGTGGTCAACGAGGGTGGTTCCTCCTTCACCATTCCCGATACGACTCTGTCATGAAACCCCTCAAGTGTGAACCTCGAGGGTGGTTCCTCTTACGTTCACCTTGATGATTACATCGAGTGGAATTCACCGAGGGTGATTCCTCGGATTTTCCCCTTAATGTTTGGACACACGGTTACCTTGACTTTACTTGAGACCATTGTTGAAGTCGGGTCGGCCCTGACGGGTACCCGCGTATTGATGTGAAAGTCGGGCGGGCCCGGAGAGCACCCGCAAGTTAATTATGTGGGACGGCCGGGCATTATGGGCCCTTGCCGTAAGCACACGCGGTCACATCGATCATGAATCTCTACTCATCTCCGCAAGCTAATAATAGACTATGGTTTGGGTATTTGTTATGAGTTGGCCTTTGGCCTTTACGCACTAACCACCATGCAAGAATAAATATGGGCCTCGACGTCGTGGTATCAGCCAAAGCTTTGTAAGATGTCCAGTTCAGCATTGTGGCACGGTCGGATCGTGCCATCCACTACACGGGTGGTGCTGGTATCTACCCTGCACACAACGAACCGAAGTGCAACGAGTGATGGGCCCAGACCCCGGAGTGCTTAGGATGTAGACCGGCGGGGACCTCTCTATTGAGCCTAGGTAGGGCTACGACGTGTTGATCTTCCGAGGCCGGGCATTGACCCAGAAAAGTGTGTCTGGCCAGAGTAATCAAGCGTGTTGGAAAACGTGGTGCACCCCTGCAGGGAAGTTATCTATTCCAATACTATGTCCATGGTAATGGATGTTCATACTTATATCCTGATCTTTTACAACTAGAAATGGATACTTGAGATATGTGGCCCTGGGATTGCTTTCTCACAGGGAGTTGAGGAAGGATATCTGGGCATTAATGTTACAACATGCTTGTTAATTATAAACCGCTATTCTTTACTCTTCTACATGCTGCAAGATGCTTGGAGCTGCTTGAAGATGCTAGTCTTCGATAGGCTAGGTCTTCCCCTCTATTCTGGCATTCTGCAGTTCAGTCCACAGATACAACCCTTCCATTTGATACCAATGCATACTTAGTTTAGATCTAATGCTTGCGAGTACTCTGGATGAGTACTCATGGTTGCTTTGCTACCCCTTTTCCCCATTCTTTCTTCTTTCCGGCTGTTGCAACTAGTTGGTGGATCCCTGGAGCCAGATGCCACCGCCGACGGATACTACTACATGGAGGCCGCCGAAGACCGGGAGTAGTTAGGAGGTCCCAGGTAGGAGGCCTTGCCTCTTCGATCGTTGATGTTTGTGCTAGCCTTCTTAAGGCAAAGCTTGTTTAACTTATGTTTGTACTCAGATATTGTTGCTTCCGCTGACTCTTGTGTACCGAGCTATGTATTCGAGCCCTCGAGGCCACTGGCTTGTAGTATGGAGCTCGTATTATTTCATTTTGTGTCTAGAGTTGTGTTGTGATATCTTCCCGTGAGTCCTTGATCTAGATCTACACATTTGTGTGTATGATTAGTGTACGATTGAATCGGGGGTGTCACATCTGCTAAAGGGAATTTTCTATGAGATCATGGACACATATCAAGAAGGAAATGACATGGACTTAAGGATGACCAGGTGCCGCTTCAGAAAAACTTTTAACACGGAGAACAACCTATCAAATTTGTTCTTGGGTTTATTTTTGCAGGATCAGTTTAACATGGATAAATCCAAATTAAACAGGGAGCTAATGTCGGGGATATAACCCATGGCATGAACCGGCCGAAAGTATGACCCGGACGGACTTGGCGACTCACTAGTGACCCGCCCGGATCCCTCCACTCACTGATGACACGGCTGTGCCTGGTGACTCATTGGTGACCCGACAGGCGAGTCAGAGGAGCGAGAAGACTCGGTGGCCCAGAAGGCGGCTCATGGAAGGCCGGCTCATGTACGCCGGCTTAAGGGGAAAGGCATAAGGAATATTCTCTTAACAAAGGAAGCAAGACTAGGACTCCACTTGTAATAGAGTAATCCTAATCCTACTAGAACTAGTCATGTATCCCGCCCCTTCAACTTATATAAGGAGGGGCAGGGCACCCCGAGAGGGATGAGTTTGAGACAGACAAGTCAATAGCTCTCGAGAGAGAGGTAGTGATAACCCACAAGTATAGGGGATCAATTGTAGCCTCTTTCGATAAGTAAGAGTGTCGAACCCAATGAGGAGCAAAAGGTAGAACAAATATTCCCTCAAGTTCTATCGACCACTGATACAACTCTACGCACGCTTAACATTCGCTTTACCTAGAACAAGTAAGAAACTAGAAGTACTTTGTAGGTGTAATGGGATAGGTTTGCAAGAATATAGAGAGCACGTAAATAAAAAACTAGGGGCTGTTTTAGGTAAAGAAGCAATAAAGTTAGTATATCCAGTGTGGAAAAGTGGTGGTAGGAGTTGTGAAATTGTCCCTAAGCAATTGACTACTTTACTAGACCGATTGCAAGTTTTATGTGGGAGAGGCCACTACTAGCATGTCATCCCCGACTTGGAATTCTATGCACTTATGATTGGAACTATTAGCAAGCATCCGCAACTACTAACGTTAATTAAGGTAAAACCCAACCATAGCATTAAGATATATTGGCCCCCCTTCAATCTCGTATGCATCAATTTCTATGCTAGGTTGAAGCTTCTGTCACTCTTGCCCTCCAATACATAGTCCTATCAACATACAATTAACCCTATGGTGTGATCCACGAATGTGATCATATGATGGGAACCAAAGGACAGCAACATAACCACAAGAAAATTAAACCAATCATAGCAATTCACCAATTACCAATAGGACAATGAAAATCTACTCAGATATCATAGGATGGCAACACATCATTGGATAATAATATGAAGCATAAAGCACCATGTTCAAGTAGAGGGTACAGCGGGTTGTGGGAGAGTGGACCGCTATAGATAGATGGGGGAAGGTGATGAAGATGTTGGTGAAGATGACGGAGGTGTTGGTGTAGATCGCTGTCACACGATGATGGCCCCGGCGGCGCTCCGGTGCCACCGGAAGAGAGGGGGAGAGGGCCTCCCTTCTTCTTCTTCCTTGACCTTCTCCCTAGAAGGGAGAATGGTTTCCCCTCTGGTCCTTGGATTCCATGTCATGGGAGGGGCGAGAGCCCCTCCGAGATTGAATATGTCTCTCTGTCTCTTTGTGTTTCTGCGTTCCAGATTCTGGCCTTTCACCGTTTCTTTTATTTCCATAGATCCATAACTCCGATTGGGCTGAAATTTTAACATGATTTCTATCCGGATATTGGCTTTCTTTCGGTGAAAGAAGGGCACCAACCGCCTTACGGGGTGGCCACGAGGGCCCAGGGCGCGCCCCCTACCTCGTGGCCCCCTCGGGCATCGTCTCGCATTGATTCTTCTTCCCAAAAATCACATATATTCCAGAAAAAATCTCCATAAGTTGTTATCCCATTTGGACTCCGTTTGATATGGATTTTCTACGAAACAAAAAACATGCAAAAAACAGGAACTGGCACTGGGCACTGGATCAATATGTTAGTCCCAAAAATAGTATAAAAAATTGCAAAAAGTATATCAAAGTTGTATAATATTGGCATGGAACAATCAAAAATTATAGATACGACGGAGATGTATCAACATCCCCAAGCTTAATTCTTGCTCGTCCTCAAGTAGGTGAATGATAAAAAAAGATAATTTTTGATGTGGAATGCTACCTAGCATAATCTTGATCATGTAATCTAATAATGGCATGAATATTAAGACACGAGTGATTCAAAGCAATAGTCTATCATTTGACATTAAGACAATAACACTTCAAGCATACTAATAAAGCAATCATGTCTTTTCAAAATAACATGGCCAAAGAAAGTTATCCCTACAAAATCATATGGTCTGGCTATGCTCCATCTTCACCACACAAAGTATTCAAATCATGCACAACCCCGATGACAAGCCAGGCAATTGTTTCATACTTTTGATGTTCTCATACCTTTTCAACTTTCACGCAATACATGAGCGTGAGCCATGGATATAGCACTATAGGTGGAATAGAATATGATGGTGGAGGTTGTGTGGAGAAGACAAAAATGAAGAAAGTCTCATATCTACTCGGCTAATCAATGGGCTATGGAGATGCCCATCAATTGATGTCAATGTGAGGAGTATGGATTGCCATGCAACGTATGCACTCGAGCTATAAGTGTATGAAATCTCAAACTGAAAACTCAGTGGGTGTGCATCCAACTTGCTTGCTCATGAAGACCTCGGGCATTTGAGGAAGCCCATTATCAGAATATACAAGCCAAGTTCTATAATGAAAATTCCCACTAGTATATGAAAGTGATAACTCAAGAGACTCTCTATATGAAGAACATGGTGCTACTCTGAAGCACAAGTGTGGTAAAAGGATAGTAACATCGTCCCTTCTCACTTTTTCTCTCTCTTTTTTTATTTTTTCGGTGGGCTTCTTTGGCCTCTTTTTTTATTTGGGCTTCTTTGGCCACTTTTATTTTGATAACCTCACATGGGACAATGTTCTAATAATGATGATCATCACACTTTTATTTACTTACAACTCAATATTACGACTCGATACTAGAACAGATATATGACTCTATATGGATGCCTCCGGCAGTGTACAGAGATGTTCAATGTTCTAGCATAGCAATGACATCAAAAAATTGACAAGCCATGAAAACATCATGTTAGCTATCTTACGATCATGCAAAGCAATATGACAATGATGCTCAAGTCATGTATATGAAGATGATGGAAGTTGCATGGCAATATATCTCGGAATGGCTATGGAAATGCCATGATAGGTAGGTATGGTGGCTGTTTTGAGGAAGATATAAGGATTCTTATATGTGATAGAGCGTATCATATCACGGGGTTTGATGCACCGGCGAAGTTTGCACCGACTCTCAAGGTGAGAAAGGGCAATGCACGGTACCGAAGAGGCTAGAAATGATGGAAGGGTGAGAGTGTGTATAATCCATGGACTCAACATTAATCATATAGAACTCACATACTTATTACAAAAGTCTAGAAGCTATCGAAACAAAGTACTACGCACATGCTCCTAGGGGGATAGATTGGTAGGAAAAGACCATCGCTCGTCCCCGACCGCCACTCATAAGGAAGACAATCAATAAATACCTCATGCTCCAACTTCATTACATAATGGTACACCATACGTGCATGCTACGGGAATCACAAACTTCAACAAAAGTATTTCTACAATCCGCAACTACCCACTAGCATGACTCTAATATCACCATCTTTATATCGCAAAACTATTGCAAGGAATCAAACATATCATATTCAGTTATCTACAAGTTTTATGTAGGATTTTATGACTAACCATGTGAATGATCAATTCTTGTCATCTCTCTAAATAGATATAAGTGAAGCAAGAGAGTTTTAATTCTTTCTACAAAAGATATTCCCACGCTCTAACAAATATAAATGAAGCAAAAGAGCATTCTACAAATGGCGGTTTTCTATGTGCAGGGAAACAGGCAATCCAAACTTCAAATGATATAAGTGAAGCACATGAAGCATTCTATGAAGCCATACTCAAAAGATATAAGTGAAGTGCAAAGAGCATTCTATAAATCAACCATGGACTATATCATAGCAGCATGGTGCATCAAAGAAAAGTGAAAACTAAATGCAAAAAATGCTCCAAGATTTGCACATATCACATGAACGAAACGAAACCGAAAACATACCGATACTTGTTGAAGAAAAATGGGATGCCTTCCAGTGCATCCCCAAGCTTAGACGCTTGAGTATCCTTGAATATTTACTTGGGGTGACTTGGGCATCCCCAAGCTTGAGCTCTTGCCTCTCCTCCTTCTCCTCATATCGAGACCTCGTCGATCTTTGATCACTTCATCCACACAAAACTGAACATAAAGCTCGGTAAGATCCGTTAGTATAATAAAGCAAATCACTACTCTAAGTACTGTTGCAAACCAATTCATATTTTGTTTTTTCATTGTAGCTACTATAATATAACTTTTCCATGGCTTAATCCACTGATAGAAATCGATAGTTTCATCAAAACAAGCAAACTATGCATCAAAAACAGAATCTGTCTTAAACAGGATAGTCTGTAGTAATATGAACATTCACCATACTTCTGTTACTCCAAAAATTATAAAAAAATAGGAAAATTAAACAATTTGTGTAGAAAGACATTGGAAAATGTTTCAGAACCATTTGACGATCCAGTAAAAATGTAAAATCGCACACTACATCCAAAGTTTCTGTTTTGCACCGCACAAACCAACAAACAATGTAAACATCCTAAAGGCAAACCTTGGCACATTATTTTTATGATACAATGGATTTGTACAAGGGGATAATTATTTTTGTTGAAAATTTTATGTAATCAAGGGTCACAAAGTTTCCATGGGCATGAACAAAGTTCAAGGCTAGCTCCCTTTTTAACAATGCTCGTCTTTCTCACTTTCGCTTTTCTTTTTGAAAAAGTTTTAGGTTCCCCTCTTTATTTTTTTTGTTTTTAAACTTTATAAAAGCACACAACAGAAATAAAAGACTCTCTAAAACTTCCGGGTTGTCTCCCTGGCAGCGCTTTCTTTAAAGCCATTAAGCTAGGCATATAGTGCTCAAGTAATGGATCCACCCGGATCCCAAGGTATATCAAAGCCAATTTTAATTAACAATGATTTGTGATTTAGTAATGAGAACAAAGTAACATATATCATGCAACAGCTAAGTCTAACTCTCTTCCTATGCATCGGCATGTCATAAAAGAACAATTCATGCACACATAGTAAAGGCCAATGCATAGTATAAACAGTTTCTTGCAATTTTATCATATTGGAAACATGAAGAGGCAGAGATGTAGCTCCTCTCTAATAATAATTGCAAGTAGGAGCAGCAATCACATGCATATTATATCTATCAAAATCATCATGTGTAGTAGTAAAACACAACCCATCAATATAATCCTTAATAAGGGAAAACTTCTCCGATATAGTGTAGTCGGGATAATTCAAAAAGATAATAGGACTATTATGCGTGGGTGCAATAGCAACAATTTCATGTTTAACATAAGGAACTATAGCAAGTTCATCTCCATAAGCATAATTGATATTGGCATCTTGGCCACAAGCATAGGACGCATCATCAAAAAGGGATATTTCAAAAGAATCAATGGGATCATAACAATCATCATAGCATTCATCCTTCGGTAAATTTGAAGGGAAATTAAACAATGTATGGGATAAAGAGATACTCTCATTAGATGGTGGGAACGGTTGATCAATCCGCTCTTCCTCCTTTTGTTCTTTGCTCTCCTCCTCATCTTTTCATCCAATGAGCTCACAATGTCATTAATTTCTTCTTCCATAGACTCCTGCAAAATATTAGTCTCTTCTTGGACGGCGGAGACTTTCTCGATAAATTCATCAATATCATAATTGTATTTATAATTCTCATAGCAATATTAAAGGATAGCTAAATTTTTAGGTCTATAAACTGAATCGTCAAAATCTTCAAACTCTTTAAACAAAGATTCAATTTCATAAGAATCCATAAAAGCAACGAATTCTTCTATTTGTCCCACATCATAGTAATCATATATATCATTAGCATAAGAAGCCAAGGTTTCATCATCATTAAATTGGCATGAAAAGGGAAGGTGTGGAGCCTTCATCCAAGAGCAACAAGTATAATCATATCTCAAGCATAGTTCCCAAGCATACCACTTTAATATATGAATTTGATCCCATAATAGTTTCCCTTTTTGAGTCAAGCGATAATCCCTAAAGTATTCACATTGATCCAATGTTAATCCCATTATAAAGTTGAATGGGTTTTTCCCAGTATTATCAAAGTAGTACATAATATATTTCACATAATGAGCATCGAGGGTTTTAGGAGGTTCCCCATCTCCATGAGTAGCAAGTAAACCTAATTTTTTTTGGTATTTCGTGTTCCATATCCATAACTAAAGATAGAGAAGAACTTAGAATAGCAAATAAAAATTACTTAGTGATAAAGCAAACAAGCACACACGAGAATATTCACCCCATGCTATAACTCCCCGGCAACGGCGCCAGAAAAAGGTCTTGATAACCCACAAGTATAGGGGATGAATTGTAGCCTCTTTCTATAAGTAAGAGTGTCGAACCCAATGAGGAGCTAAAGGTAGAACAAATATTCCCTCAAGTTGTATCGACCACCGATACAACTGTACACACGCTTAATGTTCGCTTTACCTAGAACAAGTATGAAACTAGAAGTACTTTGTAGGTGTAACGGGATAGGTTTGCAAGAATATAAAGAGCACGTAAATAAAAACTAGGGGCTGTTTTAGGTAAATAAGCAATAAAGTTAGTATAGAGAGTGTGGAAAAGTGGTGGTAGGAGTTGCGAAATTGTCCCTAAACAATTGACTACTTTACTAGACCGATAGCAAGTTTAATGTGGGAGAAGCCACTGATAGCATGTCATCCCTGACTTGGAATTCCATGCACTTATGATTAGAACTATTAGCAAGCATCCGCAACTACTAACGTTCATTAAGGTAAAACCCAATCATAGCATTAAGATATATTGGTCCCCCTTCAATCCCGTATGCATCAATTTCTATACTAGGTTGAAGCTTCTGTCACTCTTTCCCTCCAATACATAGTCCTATCAACATACAACTAACCCTATGGTGTGATCCACGCGTGCGCTCATATGATGGGCACCAAAGGACAACAACATAACCATAAGAAAATTAAACCAATCATAGCAATTCACCAATTACCGATAGGACAACGAAAATCTACTCATGCATCATAGGATGGCAACACATCATTGGATAATAATATGAAGCATAAAGCACCATGTTCAAGTAGAGGGCACAGCGGGTTGCGGGAGAGTGGACCGCTGTAGATAGATGGGGGAAGGTGATGAAGATGTTGGTGAAGATGACGGAGGTGTTGGTGTAGATCGCCGTCACACGACGATGGCCCCGGCGGTGTTCCGGCGCCACCGGAAGAGAGGGGGAGAGGGCCCCCTTCTTCTTCTTCCTTGACCTTCTCCCTAGAAGGGAGAAGGGTTTCCCCTCTGGTCCTTGGCTTCCATGGAATTGGACGGGCGAGAGGCCCTCCAAGATTGGGTTTCTCTCTCTCTCTCTCTCTCTCTCTCTCTCTCTCTATTGCTGCGTTCTAGATTCTAGCCTTTAACCATTTCTTATATTCCTGGAGATCTGTAATTCCGATTGGGATGAAATTTTAACACGGTTTCGATCCGGATATTGGCTTTCTTGCGGCGAAAAAAGGGCACCAACCGCCTTACGGGGTGGCCACGAAGGCCCAGGGCGCGCCTGACCCCCTAGGGCGCGCCCCCTGCCTCGTGGGCCCGTTGGGCATCATCTCGTGTTGATTCTTCTTCCCCAAAATCACATATATTTGAAAAAAAAACTCTGTCAGTTTTTATCCCATTTGGGCTCCATTTGATATGGATTTTCTTCGAAACCAAAAACATGCAACAAACAGGAACTGGCACTGGGCACTGGATCAATATGTTAGTCCCAAAAATAGTATAAAAAGTTGCCAAAAGTATATGAAGGTTGTATAATATTGGCATGGAACAATCAAAAATTATAGATACGATGGAGACGTATCAGGTAGCCAAAGAGCACCCATGTAATCATGAGCACCATGATCAATATCAACGAAGTAGGAGGTAGGATTTTACCTCCATCGTGAGGGGTCGAACCTAGGTAAAAAACCTGGCGTCTCTCGTCCCACTCAACCCCTCTCAAGCTGGTACGTAGATGCATTGGTCTCACGACTAAGTCCTTACACTAGGACATCTGTCATGACAAATCGACGACAAAGTTAATGGTATTTATATTTTTTTGTAACTCACAACTATTTGATACTTATCGATTGCCCTTATTTGCAATCTAAAGCAGGGACTGCGGAAAGCTCACAAGTTGTGAAGAAATAAAAGACGTGATGCTAGTCAAGGATGGTGATAGGATCGCTACTCAGGACTCATGGAATCATGGCTTTAGTTTATCTTCAACATTCATCTTAGGATCAAATAATAGGTATTGCATTCCAGAGTTGTATAAGACATTATGTTTTGGATTATGCGATGGATGTTCTTATAATATTCTAAACGGTAGTTGTTAAAGTGGATATAAGGATATGTTTGGATTTACCACAAATTTTTTATGGTTTATTCAATGAATCTTGATTTGAAATTTTTAACATTAATGCTAAACGTCTTGAGAAGACTTATATATCACTGCTTGGCTTTATCAGGAAAATAATCTTAATATAGATGAAGTATTGAAATATCTTGATTGAGAAATCAAATAAAAAATACATAATGATGTATGGAGTCTGAAAAACAAAGCCACAGCACGATGCTTCATTAAAGATTAGGTAAATATGATTTACTTATAAAATCTCAAATATTTGAATAGTTCAAAGAAATTTCAGAATATATTTGAAGAGTTCAAATATTTTTAATGAATATAAGGATCATTATGACAAAGGATGAAGTAATTCTTCAAGAAAGGAAAAAATTATCTGAGTCATAAGTTTAGCAAAACACTCAAATAATTATGGAATTATTTATTACCGACCTGCTTTTATACTTTGGGATATAAATTGAAACAGCCGGATAAACACTAAGCAGAGCAGTGCATATTAGTCTGGTTAATGAAACCATAAGAGTTATGGAAATTATAAACAAGATAAAAGTTGTAGGATATTTCAAACAAATGTTTTGGGTTCCTTCCATTGAAATGTTCAAAAGGCAAAAAATATTGACACAGATGGACACTTTTTCAAGAAAAGTTTTTCTTGTCAAAGAAATAAGTGGGAGGATATTATAGCTTAGAAAGGACTATTGAGTCCCTGACGGTATTAAGCAAAATTAACAAAATCGAAATTGTTCCGACAGAGTGTGTGCAAAATAAACCGCAAGTTACTACATTGGATGTAGAAATTCTAAATCTTGTAACTGGTTTACACAAATCGTAAATATTATTGAATTTTTTAAATTTTACAATGAGATACTCGTCTTTGAAAGAAGATGAACTAGCACACTTCAAAGAAGCAATAGCGGCGCCCAGCTCAAAGGAATGGCTTATAGCCATGAACACCGAAATAAAAATATAATTAAGTTTAGAACTTCATTATAATTGACAAGTATGGAACTTAGTTGATACTTCAAAGAGTTTTGAGGAAAGTGGATATTAAAACTAAGTTTCCTAAAAGAAAGGATGTATGAATGATACAACCAAAAAGGTTTAAAATCCTCAGGACACCAGATAGAAGTGCAAACTTCAAAAGAGTTTTGAAGATTATAACAAGGGAGCTGATATTGAGATTTTGGTCTTATCAAAGGAACCTTGTGTATATACATAACTCAATGGGGGCTATATAGTATTTTTGATTTCATATATTTATGACATATTATGAAATGGAAACAAGATAGGTTCTTAGTGAAAATAAAATGTTATTGAAACATGTTTTCATCAAATAGGGAGGCAAAATATTGGGCATAAAAGAATCTATAAAGATAGATCAATATGTCTGATTGAGCTTAAAAGTTCATATATTTTTGACAAAGGTTTAAAATGTTTAAATAGAGAAATTGTTTCTCTCAGTGTCATATAACTAGATGCTTATCTATTAATGAGCATGAGTAGATGGAAGAAATTCATCTTAATAGTTATAATATATATGAATGGGCTAAGAGTTTTACTAAGTGTTAGTAACAGATATCAAGGATCTCAAAAGGATAAATGTATTATCTTGAGCACATGAAGTTAAAAATTCTTTATTGAGAATATATGAATATCAACTTGATATAATTAGGGCTATAATAAAATTATTGTATGAACAATATTGTTGATTCTATAAAACGATAATTTATGTTTTGAAAACATTAGATGTTTCAATTTTGTCTGAATCAAGAAGAGTCTTGATATAAAAGGGAAGATCCAATAATTAAGAAATGTCTTGATATAATTGGATGTTACAAAAGTTGTAAAGAAACCCCATTAACAATATACTGAGAATATGGCCAATCAAGAAGAGTCTTGATATAAAAGGGTATATCCAATAATCAAGAAATATCTTGATATATTGGGTATTAAAAAAGTTGTAATAAACCCATAAGCATTATATTATGAAGATGGCTAGTCAAGAAAAATCTTGATATAAATGGGTGAATCCAAAATATGATTGTAAGTGCAATGAGTCTGAATTATATTTTATTTTGAATAAAATGTTATAGCTCAAAGCAAGGTGGAATGAGATCATGTAAACAGACAAGACTGACACAAATATTACTGAGTTTTGAATATGTCAAAACAAATGACAAAGGCTCTACCACAAGCAAAGCATGAGCAACACCAGAATACCCATAGGTGTTTGTAATACCATGCAGCTAGATTATTGACTCTAGTCCAAGTGGGAGACTGTTAGAAATATTCCCTAGAGGCAATAATATTGTATTATTATATTTTCGTTATTCATAATTAAGAATTTATATTTCATGCTATAACTGTTATGATCCTGGAATATGCGATTCAGTGGAAAACTCATACGCATGTGTGAAATGATAAACGGTAAACAATAGGTTCCTGGTCTCACCTCTAACACCGGCTCAAGTGTTGTTGGTGATCACATTTTCTAGATCTTATAATAGCGTTAAGTGTAAAGATAGTTCTAAAACAACATTGAGGGTATGACGTTAGAAGAACGATCATATTGAATCGACCAAATACTTGTCTGTTATACTTTGTGATCATATCGTCTGAAATCATCTGTTATAACACGGAGGGTTAGCATGTGTTTTAGTTCCTCGGACCATGAGATTGTCTCGGTCACTTCCTACCAGACGGCGGGTTTTGGGTTGCTCAAACATCATATGTAACAAGGTGATCATAACGACAACTTTCAGGCACACTGGAAAGTTCGACATGTGACTGGACAGCTTGAGAGTGGGATTTGCTCCTTCGACGATGGAGAGATATTATTAGGCCCCTCTCTGTGTGAAGGCATTCATCATCGTTTGGCCAGACACAAGTGACTACGTCATGGGGATGTCGGAACATGTCAACGAGAAAGAAGAACAAACTGGTAACGGGAGCAATGGTATAGTGAGTATAGTGATGAGTCAGGAGGATACCGATGCACACCGGGTCTTGTAAAGTATCATGAAGCAAAGGGAACATCACATGATAACCAGAGATTCACTCGAATATCATTCGTGTAATCATAGGGACCGATATGGATGTCCATGGTTCCGCTATCGGTCATTGAATGAAGGGGTTTCGTTCATGTCTATGGTTTACCGAACCTATGAGGTCACAAGCTTAAGGTAATAATGATCTGCTGAGTGTATTATAGGACGGTAGTGATGAGAATATATTTGTGGGATTATTTCATTAACATCTGGAATAGTTTCGAGAGGTTCCGGAAGCGTTTCGGGGTCACTGGAAGGGTTTTGGTGAATATCGGGTAATACCGGGTATTACCGATTTATAGGTGGAAAATGTTTCCGGAGATGTTAAATTCTATATATTATGATCAAAAAAAATTTATAACAAAAATATATTTAATTTAATATCAACATTCCAAATAAGGCCAAGAGGTGGAGAAGGAGTTGGGCCACAAGGGCCCAACAAGGGAGGCACCCCCCCTTTCCTAAAAGGGGGGGCGAATCCTAATTAGAGGGGGAGTCCTACTCCCCTCCCTTGGCCAGCACCCCAAGGGGGCACTTTCCCCCTATCTTGGTGGTAGCCCCCTCTTCCTCCCCAATCCTATATATAGAGGATTTCCACCCTATGTAGACATAAGTTTTGGAGCTTCCTCTAGTTGATCTAGTGCACGCTTTAGTTGGTCATAGTTGAATAATTAGAGCAAGTCCTAGCCACCTCTAATCCTCATAATTATAAGCCTTGTGTGGTTCTAATCTTCTTGTAGGATCGAAAGTATGTCTAGAGGGGGGTGATTAGACTACTTGACCAAATCAAAATCTAGACTTTTCCCAATTTTAAGTCTTGGCAGATTTTTGCAACTTAGCACTAGTCAAGTAAACAACCTACACATGCAAGTCTAAGAGTATAGCAGCGGAATGTAAAACATTACACATGAAGGTAAAGGGAGGAGTTTGGAGGGAGCAAACGCAATGTAGACACGGAGATTTTTGACATGGTTCCGATAGTTGGTGCTATCGTACATCCACGTTGATGGAGACTTCTACCCACGAAGGGTAACGGTTGTGTGAG
This sequence comes from Triticum urartu, assembly GCF_056163025.1. NCBI lineage: Eukaryota > Viridiplantae > Streptophyta > Magnoliopsida > Poales > Poaceae > Triticum > Triticum urartu. The sequence goes on along the minus strand of NC_141876.1, from coordinate 223,903,245 downwards.
CCCATGGAGGGCTCCACCCACGAAGGGTCCACGAAGAAGCAACCTTGTCTATCCGACCATGGCCATCGCCCATGAAGGAATTGCCTCACTAGGGTAGATCTTCACGAAGTAGGCGATCTCCTTGCCCATACAAACTCCTTGGTTCAACTCCACAATCTTGACGAAGGCTCCCAAGTGACACCTAACCAATCTAGGAGACACCACTCTCCAAAAGTTAATAGATGGTGTGTTGATGATGAACTCCTTGCTCTTGTGCTTCAAATGATAGTCTCCCCAACACTCAACTCTCTCTCACACGGATTTGGATTTGGTGGAAAGATGATTTGAGTGGAAAGCAACTTGGGGATGGCTAGAAATCAAGATTTATGTGGTTGGAATGGAAGATCTTGATCTCCACAAGTGTAGGTAGTTCTCTCTCAGAAAATGTAAGTTGGAAGTGTAGGCATGTTCTGATCACTCTGTCCATGAATGAAGAGTGGGTGGAGGGGTATATATAGCCTCCACACAAAATCTAACCATTACACACAATTTACCAAACTCGGTGAGACCGAATTGTGAAACTCGGTCGGACCGATTCAGTTCAAAATGTGAACGTTAGGTTTTTCGGTGGGACCGACACGTCAACTCAGTGGGACCTGTTTCATTAGGGTTATGGCATAGCGTAATCTCGGTGAGACCGATTACACAAACTCAGTGGGACCGGTTTTGGTAATAAGCTAACCAGAGAGTTGGTCAGGCAAACTCGGTGGGACCGATTCGCTCATCTCGGTTGGACCTAAACGTTACGAAGGGGAAACAGATAGTTTGCATTGCAAACTCGGTGGGACCGATCGCTCATCTAGGTTAGACCAAAACGGTATGAAGGGAAACAAAGAGTTTGCAATCCCATCTCGGTGAGACCGAGATCCCTATCGGTGAGACCGAAAAGACTAGGGTTTTGTGGCAGTGGCTATTTCAACTGAACTCGGTGGCACCGGATGGAAAGTTTTGGTGGGGCCGAGTTAGACTTTTGGTTTTGGACATATGTGGATATGAGAAAGTGATTGAGGGTTTTGGAGCATATCACTAAGCACTTTGAGAAAGTAACCCATTAAGCAACACCTCATCCCCTTTTAATAGTGTTGGATTTTCCTATGGACTCAATGTGATCTTGGATCACTAAAAGGTAAAATGCAGAGTCTTGAGTTTAGAGCTTGAGCCAATCTTTTGTCCTTAGCATTTTGAGGGGTCCACATTTCTAATCCATGCCATGCCAATCATTGAGCTTTCCTGAAATATTTATCTTGAAATAGTATTAGCTCAATGAGCTATATGTTGTTAGGAATTACCAAAACCACCCAGGGATAGTTGCACTTTCAATCTCCCCCTTTTTGGTAATTGATGACAACATATAGATCAAAGCTTTGACAAATGATTATAAGATTGAAATACATTGTCTCTTTGAGAAGTATGTGATAAGCAAGAGCTCCCCCTAAATTTGTGCATTATTTAAATTTGCTTTTGAATGCAAATGCACAATCGATTAGGATCATGGGTTACTCTTACATGTCACATACATCTTGGTGGAGCGCTCAAAATGATATAACTTATAAGCATGCACTCATCACCAAGCAAAGTGAATGATCATATAAGAAAGTAGAGGATAATATCATCCAAGCAAGCATTAAGTAGCATATGATCAATCACATGATCACACAAGTATCTCACACAAGGACATAAAGTATCTCACACAGGCACACAATAAAAAGTTCAAGCAAAAGAAAAGAAGCAAACACTCTCTCAAAGCCTATGATCTGTACATATTTCTCCCCCTTTGGCAACAAGTTACCAGAAAGTTCAAATATGCATAGTGCTATGCATCTCTCAGGCTTTGTCTTCGGGAGGTGGTGTAGAGAGAACTCCAAGGACGAAGGCATCCGTTGATGTAGTTGGAGATGGTGGAGTGGCTGCTGGAGGTGGTACTAAGGCTGTAGCTGCCAGTGCTGATGTTGTTGCTCTTGTATCAGGTACATGCACTGCAGCAGACCTCTTTCATCTAGGCACTCGCTAAAATGCATCAGTAGTTGCCTTCCCTCTCTTCTCTTCTACTGCCTCCTGGAGCTGCTCAACTGCTGTTTGAATCTCAGTTACCTTCAGATCAAGATCATAAAATTTGGTTTCTATGATCCTCTCCAAGCTCTCCTGGTTTTGAGTCAGGGTGGCCAAGCCCTTCTCAATCCTCAGTGTATAATGGATCAGATATGCAAGTTGATCTTGCTTGCTCTTCAAGAAAACTTGAGATGCCTCTTCAACACTTGGCATCTTGGCAGCTTTCTTAGCCTTTGCTTTGGCTCTCTTCTCCTATGCTTGAGCTGATGATGGTTCCTCCTCATTCATCACTACAGTGTTGTCTTCAAAAATCAGGATATAAGGGTAGATGCTCCTTATCCAATAGATACATTCATGTGCCCATCTTGGAGTTGATGAGCTCCTGAATGTGTGGAGCATACCATCAGCTTCTCTTCTGGTCAGCAGCAGTCCTCTTGATTGTCTCTACAATCATACTCATGACCATGAACTTCTAAGGGACATCAAAAAGCTGTAGCAGGTTGATAGAATGCCCTCTGATCATCTTGTGATCTCCTGACTTGGGTAGCAATGTGTGCCTTAGGATCCAGTTGATTGTAGGCAGACCAGGCAACAAGTAATGTACTGATCCAAGCTTGTGAGTCTCCAAAGCTTTATCTGGTATCTCCTTGTACATGTTTGCCATAGTGTTGTGGTCTTTATTCTTATTGGCATACACATCCAAGTCATCCTCATGTTCCTCTGGGGCATTTATCAGCTTGGCCCATTCTTCAACAGTGGATTGGTACCTAGTACCATCAGACATCCATATGATCTTCCCATCTGGGTAAAAGTGAGCAGTGGAGTAAAACTGCATGATCAGCTCATCATTCCATTTTGTGAGCTTCTGTCCAACAAAGTCATCTACTCAACATGCTTTGAAGCTATCATATACTCTTGGGAAGTGATCTTCATTATCCTTGATGAATTCCCAATCAACCCATCTCATGTCACAAACAATGGGCTTCTTGTCAAGAAAAATAGTTTCATAGAAGTCTTGTTGTTCTTTTGTGTGGAACCCATAGTCAACTGCAGTCCTTCTCCTCACAACATAGGGATCAGATTGTCTCCACAATCTCAGTCCAGCATCTTTTCTGATGTGCATGTCTTCAGCCACTGTATGAGTATCATTGTGCTCTGGTATCTTGGGTTTCAACTTTCTCAACACATGGGATTCATCATCCTCTTCTTCAGCTTCAGGCACTAGGGCCTTGTTCTCCACTTCTGTAACACCCTCGATGCGACTATAGCTCCCACGTGTCGAGGCACGACTTAGAGACATAATCGCATTGAAGGCATATGTCACAAGTTAGACAATCTTCACAACATCCCATGTAATATATAGATAATGAAAGGGGAGATAACATAGTTGGCTTACACTCGCCACGTCAATCAAGTACATAAATAACATTACATCATCCAAACACTCATGGCCCGACTACGGTGCCAAAATAAAAGATAACCCAACATGCGACACGGTCCCGATCACCCCCAACTGGGCTCCACTACTGATCATCAGGAAAGGAAACATAGTATCATTGAGAGTCCTCGTCGAACTCCCACTTAAGCTCGAGCGCGTCACCTGGAGTGGAATCATCAGGCCCTGCATCTGGTGTAATAGTAATCTGTGAGCCACAGGGACTCAACAATCTCGCACCCTTGTGATCAAGACTATTTAAGCTTATAGGTAAGGCAAGGTAAAAATATATGTGGAGCTGCAGCAAGCGACTAGCAAATATGGTGGCTATCCTGTTCGCAAGAGAGAGTGAGAAGAGGAGGCAAAGCGCGAGCGAGAAACTAGAGAGCTACCTGCGCAAACATTACTCCAACACCGTGTCCACCTGCCGGACTCCGCCGAGAAGAGGTCATCATGGTAACTCACACGGTTGATTCATTTTAGTTAAGTTAAGGTTCAAGTTATCTACAACCGGACATTAACAAATTCCCATCTGCCCATAACCGCGGGCACGGCTTTCGAAAGTTCAAAACCCTGCAGGGGAGTCCCAACTTAGCCCATGACAAGCTCCCACGGTCAATGAAGGAATAGACCTCCTCCTGAGACGTTCCGATCAGGCTCGGTACCTCGGTTCTTCAAGACACTTCGACAGGTTAAAACAAGACCAGCAGCACCGCCCGAATGTGCCGACAAATCCCGATAGGAGCTGCACATATCTCGTTCTCAGGGCACACTCAGATGATCTCTCCATACAACTAAAACCAAACCTCGAGTTTCCCCGAGGGGGCGCTGCACAGGACTCTAGTTTGGACCAACACTCAGAGGAGCACTGGCCCAGGGGGGGCTAAAGTAAGATGACCCTCGGGCTCCGGAAACCCAAGGGAAAAAGAGGCTAGGTGGCAAATGGTAAAACCAAGATTGGGCATTGCTGGAAAAGCTTTAATCAAGGCGAACTATCAAGGGGTTCCCATTATAACCCAACCGCGTAAGGAACGCAAAATCCGGAAACATAACACTGATATGACGGAAACTAGGGCGGCAAGAGTGGAACAAAACACTAGGCGAGAGGCTGAGCCTTCCACCCTTTACCAAGTATATAGATGCATTAAGATAACATGGCAATATAATGGTATCTCAACAAGTAAATAAATGTTCCAACAAGGAACGGCCTCCAATCTTCACCTGCAACTAGCAACGCTATAAGAGGGGCTGAGCAAATCGGTAACATAGCCAATCAACGGTTTGCTAGGACATGGTGGGTTAGAGGTTTGACATGGCTATTTGGGAGGCTTGAAAGCAAGTGGTAGGCATCGTAGCATTGGCATAGCAAAAGAGCGAGCAATCTAGCATAGCAAAGATAGTAGTGATTTCGAGGGTATGATCATCTTGCCTGCAAAGTTGTGAGAGTTGACTGGATCCTCGAAAGCAAACTCAACGAGCTCCTCGTTAGCGAACTCGTCTCCCGGCTCTACCCAAACAATACAAACAAGCAAACGGAACACAATCAACCACGTGCAAAGCTCAAACAATATGATGCAAAGATGATATGCTATGTGGGATGCGATGCGGGATGCATATGCAAGATGTGACAAGGAATGCATGAACCTGGCCTCAAATTGGGAATCCAAGTGTGCCAATGGAAATATGAGATGAAATCGCTTGAAAACGATATAAAGAACGCCGGAATCGGAGTTACGGTTTGGAAATGGCAAGCAAATCAAATATGACACCGGTCTGCGATTTACAGCAAGTAGCCATCTAAATGCAACAATATGAACCTGCTACAGCACCCAAACATGGCAAAAAAAATACATGGAAGGGATGTATTCAAGATTCTTAACAAAATACTAGCACTGAGCTATGGCCAAATCATCCATTAACAGGTTCAAACAAGCATGGCAAAAATGCATATGGCAAACAGATTTCAGACTAGGTGAAATTAACACTTGTCTGGAATTTCAGATCAGGTAGCACTCTTCGGAGCAACAAAACTACATGCTACAGGACCTGAACATGGCAAAGTAAAGCATGGCATGGAGCTACTCAAAGAGATTAACAAAAGTCCCTTAGTGACCTTGAGCCAAAAGGGATCAGAAAATACAATTGCAAGCATGTGAACATGGCAAAAACATAATCAGTTCTCAGACTTAGTGAAAACCGGAGCATGCTGAAAACAGATATCAAGTAGGCATGTTTACGAGCTCGATGCACTCACTACGGAGGAAGTCATGACAATCTAAGCATATACCCATCAAGAATACACAAAATGCAAGCTAGACATAGCAAGAACAATAGCATAGCATGCACGGATCAACTACAACATCCTCGACAAAATCGCTAACAAGTAGACAATCTGCCCAGATTCACGAAGTAGCAAAAGAAGAGCTCGATTGACTCAAGCTAGGGTGCTCCATAATTGCAACCAAAGACATGGATGGATAGAGCACTACAAGATTAACAAAACATCCTTACTGATCATCCTCAAAAGAGGCACGGATCACTAGGAAACAACATGAACATATGGCCATATAAAATAAACAGGTCAAGGACTTAGTGGAAATGCTAAGTCCCTGAAATCAGCATTACCAAGTGCCTCACTTTGCAAGCTTGTGCTAGTCACCACACACATCACAAAAATACATGGGTTGCACATCTGGAAAGATGGCAAAACCCTTAACAAAACATATGTAGAGCTCATGGGCATATCATGCACACAATAATCATGGCAAAAATGACAAATATCTAAATGGAGTAGCAGATCTGACAATTATCTCAAGTAGCACTCTTCTAACAGCATTTCGGGCATCAAGATGAAGTCAAATGAAAATGAAGCAGTGGAATGAAATGATGTACTCTCTGAGGCGAACATTTTGATATGCTATATGCCAAAAACGGAGTTACGGATGCAAAGTTACGATATGATGAACAGGAGCATATGAGCTAGGGTTTCGGGCAAAAAGTCAACCGTCGGGATCCAGATCCAGATCCGGGGCACGCGGTTCGAGGTTCGTCGGCCGGAGTTCGCTCGAGCTCGCCGGAGCAGGGGCTTGCCGAAGAGGGGCCTTGAGAGGAGGAGGGGCCGGCCGGGGAGGCGCCGGCGACGAGGTCGGCGGGGTCGCAGGCGGCCGGGCGCGCGGTGGCCGGCGAGGTGGCCGACGGGCGAGGCGGTGCGGCGGTCGGCGTCGAGTGGCGCGGCGGCGCTGGCGGACTCGGGCGGCGCGCGGAGGAGAGGAGCGGCACGGGGCGCGGTGGAGGCGCGGCCCGGGAGGCGGTGGAGGAGGGACGGCCGTGGGCTTCCGCGGGCCGCGGCGGCGGCGGGCGCCGGGGTGCCACGTGGCACGCTGTGGCTGGCTGGGCGCGGCGGGTGGACGCATCCGGTCGCGGCCGGACGTGTCCGATGACGGCGGAGCTGAATTTTTAGGGTTAGGGGGAGAGGAGATCCGGATTTCGGGGAAGGGGTCTATATATAGGCATAGAGGGAGCTAGGAGTGTCCAAATGAGGTGAGGTTTTCGGCCACGCGATCGTGATCAAACGCTCTAGATGATGGAGAGGGTTTAGGTGGGTTTTGGGCCAAAATGGAGGGGTGTTGGGCTGCAACACACACGAGACCTTTTCGGTCCCTCGGTTAACCGTTGGAGCATCAAACGAAGTCCAAATGGTACGAAACTTGACAGGCGGTCTACCGGTAGTAAACCAAGGCCGCTTGGCAAGTCTCGGTCCAATCCGTAAATGTTTAATCCCCACACACGAAAGAAAGCTAGAAATGACCACCGGAGGAGAACAGAGCGCCGGAATACAAAACGGATAACGGGGAAAATGCTCGAATGCATGAGATGAACACGTATGCAAATGCAATGCACATGAAGACATGATATGAGATGCATGACAATGGTAACAACACACGAAGACAAAGACCCGAACCTGAGAAAATAAAATAAATTAAAACCGGAAACGGCAAGAGTTGGAGTACAAATTGGGTAAGTTACATCCGGGGTGTTACAACACTCCACCACTACGAAAGGATCTCGTCCCGAGATCTAGGACTGAAAGAACGTCGGGTACTCAGAACGGAGGTGATCCTCGCGTTCCCAGGTAGCTTCACGGTCGGAATGGTGTGACCACTTGACTTTGAAGAATTTGATTGACTTGTTGCGAGTCTTGCGTTCAGTCTCTTCAAGAATAGCAACGGGGTGCTCACGATAAGAGAGATCTTCTTGGAGCTCAATGTCCTCGAAGTTGACGGTGCGGTCAGGAGTCTTGAAGCACTTTCGAAGCTGAGAGACATGGAACACATCATGAACATTTGCAAAGTTTGAAGGAAGCTCGAGTTGATAGGCGAGATCGCCTCTCTTGCAGACAATCTTGAAAGGTCCCACGTATCTGGGGGCAAGCTTCCCTTTGATACCGAAGCGACGAGTACCTTTCATAGGAGAGACGCGGAGGTAAACATGATCTCCGATCTCGAAAGCCAAATCACGGTGCTTACTATCATAGTAGCTCTTCTGGCGGGAGTGGGCTACTTTGAGGTTATCTCGAATGACTTTTCACATTTGCTCTGCCTCTGTGATTAAGTCATTTCTGAGAAGCTGACGTTCACCGGTTTCAGACCAGTTGAGAGGGGTACGGCACTTCCTGCCATACAGAATTTCAAATGGGGCCTTGCCCGAACTTGCTTGAAAACTGTTGTTGTAGGAGAATTCAGCATATGGAAGACAATCCTCCCACTTCATGCCAAAGGAGATCACACAAGCCCTGAGCATATCTTCAAGAATCTGATTGACACGCTCGACTTGACCGCTAGTTTGAGGATGGAAAGCTGTGCTGAAGCGGATGTTGGTGCCCATGGCCTTCTGAAAAGAATCCCAAAACTTGGAGGTAAAGATGCTGCCACGGTCTGAAGAGATCACCTGTGGAATACCGTGCAGAGAGACAATTCGAGAGGTATAGAGTTCTGCCAATTGAGCTGCAGTGATCGACTCTTTGATAGGCAGAAAATGAGCCACTTTGGTGAGTTTGTCGATGACAACTAATATAGCATCATTGCCACGCTTGGACTTTGGAAACCCAGTCACAAAGTCCATCTTGATGTGGTCAAACTTCCATTCTGGAATGGCAAGAGGTTGGAGGAGACCAGCTGGCCTTTGGTGTTCTGCCTTCACTCTTCTGCAGACATCACATTCATTCACGAATTGAGCAATCTCTCGCTTCATTCGAGTCCACCAATAAGCCTGCTTGAGGTCCTGATACATCTTCGTGCTCCCAGGGTGGATGGAGAGGAGAGAATTGTGAGCCTCGTTCATGATCACTTTACGAAGGTCACCTTTGGGCACAACAATACGATCCTCGAAGAAGAGAGTGTCCTTGTCGTCAAGGTGGTAGCACTTGTACTTGGGTTGACTCTTGGCAATCCCAATCTTCACCTTTTTCACCATAGCATCAAGAAGCTGGGCTTGGCGAATCTGGTCTTCCAAGGTAGGAGAGACTTGAAGGTTGGCGAGGAAACCTTGAGGAACAACTTGCAGATTAAGTTTGCAGAAAGCTTCACAAAGCTCGGGTTGATAAGGCTTGAGAATCAGACTGTTGCAATAAGCCTTCCTTCTCAATGCGTCAGCAATCACATTGGCCTTGCCTGGAGTATACTCAATACTCGGATTATACTCTTGAATCATTTCGACCCATCGAGTTTGCCTGAGGTTGAGATTAGGCTGAGTGAAGATGTACTTGAGACTCTTGTGGTCAGTGAAAATGTCCACTTTTCTTCCTAATAAGAGATGTCTCCAAGTCAAAAGAGCGTGTACAACTGCCACCAACTCGAGATCATGAGTGGGGTAGTTCTTCTCATTGGGCTTCAATTGGCGAGAGGTATAAGCAACAACTTTCTTCTCTTGCATCAATACTGCGCCAAGACCTTGGAGAGAGGCATCACAAAAGACCTCATACGGCTTGGATTCATCAGGCGCAGTCAGAACTGGAGCAGTGATCAATTTCTCTTTCAAAGTGTTGAAAGCAATGTCACACTCCGGAGACCAAATGTACTTGACGTGCTTCTGGAGAAGGTTAGAGAGAGGCTTCGCGATCTTAGAAAAGTTTTCAATGAATCTTCGACGGTAGCTTGCGAGACCGAGGAAGCTACGAAGTTGCTTCACGTTCTGAGGAGGTTCCCAATTCACAATTGCAGACACCTTCTCAGGATTCACCGCAATGCCCTTGGCAGAGATGATATGACCAAGATAAAGAACCTCATCGAGCCAAAATTCACACTTGGAGAACTTGGCGTAGAACTAGTGTTCCCTGAGCTTATCAAGAACCAAACGCAAGTGCTTGGCATGATCTTCCTTGTTCTTCGAGAAAACCAGAATGTCGTTGAGATAGACCAAAACGAAGTCATTGGTGTAGGCATTGAAGATGAAGTTCATCATGCGAGAGAAAGTCGGAGGAGCGTTGACGAGGCCAAAAGACATGACAGTGTATTCATATGAACCATAGCTTGTCCTGAAAGCCGTCTTGGGAATATCTTGCTCACGGATACGAATCTGATGATAACCCATACGGAGATCAAGCTTGGAGAATACTTGGGCACCTTTGAGTTGTTCGAACAGGTCATTGATGTTGGGAAGTGAGTATTTGTTCTTGATGGTCTTCTTGTTCAATGGACGGTAATCAACACAAAGTCGGTCCGTTCCATCCTTCTTCACAAAAAGAACACCACAACACCACGGAGAAGAACTAGGCCGGATGAGACCCATTCTCTCTTGAATATCGAGTTGGTTCTTCAGCTCCTTCAACTCTTCTGGTCCGAGCTTGTAAGGACGCTTGCACACTGGTTCCGTGTCGGGCTCAAGATCAATAACGAATTCAACTGGCCAGTGCGGAGGCATTCCTAGAAGCTCTTCTCGAAAGACGTCTTGATATTCGCAAACGACTGGAATTTGCGATATAGCATCCAGTTCACCCTTCTCATTGAGAGAAAACAGACGGATAGTATCATCACGAGCGGCAAAGACAATTACATCCTCAGACGAATGAGTCAATTGAATCTGCCTGGCTGCATAGTCAAGATGTGCCTTGTGCTTAGAAAGCCAATCCATACCGAGAATAAGATCAATATCCGAATCACCCAGAACAACAGGAGAAGCTAGAAATTTGTAGTCGCCCAACGTGATAGTAATATCCGGGACGCAGAAATTAGCTGTCATTTGCTTAGCCGGTGACACGATTTGCAAAGAATTTTGCAGATACTGATAGTCGCACTCATACTTCGATGCAAAAGGTTTGGAAATGAAACAATGCGATGCACTAGTGTCAAAAAGAACTTTTGCAGGAATATCGTTAACTGGAAGGTTACCCATGATGACATCTGACGAGTCCTCTGCCTGAGCTGCATTCATCAAGTTGACCTTGGCGTGCTTGGGGTTATGCTTGACCACAGCTGTACTTGCCGATCTGATAGGAGGAGGAGGAGGAAGACGCCTCTGATTGAGACACTTGTTGGCATAGTGACCCTTCTGTTGGCACTTGTTGCACGTGACCTCTGAAAGCGGACGGTGGTACGGAGCACTCGATCTTGGAGGTTGAGACGAAGTCTTGTTCTGAAAGCCAGGGTTGGGTGGGTGGGAAGATCCACTGCCACCTTTTCTCTTCTGTTGATACGGCTGACGGAACGGAGGAGGAGGAAGCCAATACTTCTGTTGCTTGGCCACTTGAGTAGAGGAAGAAGGAGTAACATCTCTGACTCGCTTCTTGGAAGCATCACACCTCAATTGAGCAGCCTCTTACTTCAATGCCATGTTGTAGAACTCATCGTACCTCAAGGGCTCAAAGAGAACAAGAGCTAGCTGAATTTCTTCTCTGAGACCACCCCTGAACTGGTATATCATGCTCTTCTCATCAGGGACGTCCCGCTTGGCAAAGCGGGCAAGCTTCTGAAAAAACTTGTTGTAGTCATAGACAGACAAAGAGCCTTGCTTCAGGTCGCGGAATTCCACATGCTTGCTTTCAACCACGCTCTGAGGGATATGATGAGCTCTGAAATCTTGACGGAATTCATCCCAAGTGATAACACGTCCACCTCTGGAATCCTTGTACTGCTGGAACCATTCTGCAGCTTGATCTTTGAGTTGGAAGGAAGCGAACTTGACAAAGTCCTCAGGCCTGACGTTACTGCACTCGAAATGCTTGCACAGATCCACAAGCCAATCATCAGCATCGGTTGCCTCAACACAATTGCTAAAAGTCTTTGGCCCGTTAGCAAGGAACTGGTTGAGTGTAGTAGAGTGATTCTGATTGTTGCCTTGGTTCCCTTGGTTTCCTTGATTGCGCTCTTGGAGAATTTGCATGATCAACTGTGTGTTTGCATTGGTTGCGGCCATCATAGCTTGCCATGCCTCCGGAGGAGGTGGAGGTGGTGGCGGATCAGGATTCGGAGTCGTGCGCGTTGGAGGAGCCATCCTGAAGAGGTTGACCACCGTTAGCACATAGACAGATAAAATGAAGCTAAATCCAACGGAATGAAAATTGCAACATATAGTCTTCACATCCGAACAAAATGAACGAATGCATTCCTCTTGAAATGGTCACATATCCATAAATTGAGAAGCCACTTAGAATTTAGGTAGAGAAATAAATCAACAAGGTACGGATCAAGAACGAATAATCGGTAAGAAATCCCAATCTCAAACCAACTATCCGTGGAAGAAGAACTAGAGCTACTAGAATTCCCACCTATGAAACTCCCGAACCTTTCCGGTTATGCAATCAGGTGTTGGGGATACAGGGGAAGCATAATATCTCACCCAATTCTACAAAATGCTACATCCAGCTGTATCATCCTTCAACACATAACCGAGAAAAACTTCAGAAACCATCTACCTCAACCTTCGAAAAGCATCTGTTATACAAGTTATGGCGATACTCCCGAACTCCCGCCCCAGTACTGGGTGGCGTCGAGGTTATCTCACCAATGAACTGCATAAAAGAGATTTTCGATGTCGGCGTACTAAACTCAGGTATTCCAGAACTGCAACGATAAAATTATGACGACAACACCTCAGAGCTCAACTCCCCGGGACACTTCCACAAAACCCCTGACAGGAGGCACCAAGACAATGTTCTCGTCATAAAACCATCGGAACGATTCAAAGATACCCGCGTGATCCTAAAAAAATTTAGTGAAATTTGAGAAGAGAAGAGTCAAAACTCTACGTTAGGATGCCTTACCAGAGCGATGAGGAGACTGGGAAGTAAAAAGAATTCCTAAACTCTCCAATATATAATTCCTAAATGACTCAAAACATTTTTCTAGACACAACTCGGCTGCTAAAAACGATCAAGCAATGGGGCTCCTAAGGTCGGGGAAGGCTCTGATTACCAACTTGTAACACCCTCGATGCGACTATAGCTCCCACGTGTCGAGGCACGACTTAGAGACATAATCGCATTGAAGGCATATGTCGCAAGTTAGACAATCTTCACAACATCCCATGTAATACATAGATAATAAAAGGGGAGATAACATAGTTGGCTTACACTCGCCACGTCAATCAAGTACATAAATAACATTACATCATCCAAACACTCATGGCCCGACTACGGCGCCAAAGTAAAATATAACCCAACATGCGACACGGTCCCGATCACCCCCAACTGGGCTCCACTTTTATCATCAGGAAAGGAAACATAGTATCGTTGAGTGTCCTCATCGAACTCCCACTTGAGCTCGAGCGCGTCACCTGGAGAGGAATCATCAGGCCCTGCATCTGGTGTAATAGTAATCTGTGAGCCACAGGGACTCAGCAATCTCGCACCCTCGCGATCAAGACTATTTAAGCTTATAGGTAAGGCAAGGTAAAAATATATGTGGAGCTGCAGCAAGCGACTAGCAAATATGGTGGCTATCCTGTTCGCAAAAGAGAGCGAGAAGAGGAGGCAAAGAGCGAGCGAGAAACTAGAGAGCTACCTGCGCAAACATTACTCCAACACCGTGTCCACCTCCCGGACTCCGCCGAGAAGAGGCCATCACGGTAACTCACACGGTTGATTCATTTTAGTTAAGTTAAGGTTCAAGTTATCTACAACCGGACATTAACAAATTCCCATCTGCCCATAACCGCGGGCACGGCTTTCGAAAGTTCAAAACCCTGCAAGGGAGTCCCAACTTAGCCCATGACAAGCTCTCACGGTCAACGAAGGAATAGACCTCCTCCCGAGACGTTCCGATCAGGCTCGGTACCTCGGTTCTTCAAGACACTTCGACAGGTTAAAACAAGACCAGCAACACCGCCCGAATGTGCCGACAAATCCCGATAGGAGCTGCACATATCTCGTTCTCAGGGCACACTCAGATGAGCTCTCCATACAACTAAAACCAAACCTCGAGTTTCCCTGAGGGGGCGCTGCACAGGACTCTAGTTTGGACCAACACTCAGAGGAGCACTGGCCCAGGGGGGGCCAAAATAAGATGACCCTCGGGCTCCGGAAACCCAAGGGAAAAAGAGGCTATGTGGAAAATGGTAAAACCAAGGTTGGGCATTGCTGGAAAAGCTTTAATCAAGGCGAACTATCAAGGGGTTCCCATTATAACCCAACCGCGTAAGGAACACAAAATCCGGGAACATAACACCGATATGACGGAAACTAGGGCGGCAAGAGTGGAACAGAACACTAGGAGAGAGGCTGAGCCTTCCACCCTTTACCAAGTATATAGATGCATTAAGATAACATGGCAATATAATGGTATCTCAACAAGTAAATAAATGTTCCAACAAGGAACGGCCTCCAATCTTCACCTGCAACTAGCAACGCTATAAGAGGGGCTGAGCAAAGCGGTAACATAGCCAATCAACGGTTTGCTAGGACATGGTGGGTTAGAGGTTTGACATGGCTATTTGGGAGGCTTGAAAGCAAGTGGTAGGCATCATAGCATTGGCATAGCAAAAGAGCGAGCAATCTAGCATAGCAAAGATAGTAGTGATTTCGAGGGTATGATCATCTTGCCTGCAAAGTTGTCAGAGTTGACTGGATCCTCGAAAGCAAACTCAACGGGCTCCTCATTAGCGAACTCGTCTCCTTGATCTACCCAAACAAGACAAACAAGCAAATGGAACACAATCAACCACGTGCAAAGCTCAAACAATATGATGCAAAGATGATATGCTATGCGGGATGCGATGCCGGATGCATATGCAAGATGTGAAAAGGAATGCATGAACCTGGCCTCAACTTGGGAATCCAAGTGTGCCACTGGAAAGATGAGATGAAATTGCTTGAAAACGATATAAAGAACGCCGGAATCGGAGTTACGGTTTGGAAATGGCAAGCAAATCAAATATGACACCGGTCTGCGATTTACAGCAAGTAGCCATCTAAATGCAACAAGATGAACATGCTACAGCACCCAAACATGGCAAAAAAATACATGGAATGGATGTATTCAAGATGCTTAACAAAAGTCTAGCACTGAGCTACGGCCAAATCATCCATTAACATGTTCAAACAAGCATGGCAAAAATGCATATGGCAAACAGATTTCAGACTTCGTGAAATTAACACTTGTCTGGAATTTCAGATTAGGTAGCACTCTTCGGAGCAACAAAACTACATGCTACATGACCTGAACATGGAAAAGTAAAGCATGGCATGGAGCTACTCAAAGAGCTTAAAAAAAGTCCCTTAGTGACCTTTAGCCAAAAGGGATCAGAAAATACAATTGCAAGCATGTGAACATGGCAAAAACATAATCAGTTCTCAGACTTAGTGAAAACTGGAGCATGCTGAAAACAGATATCAAGTAGGCATGTTTACGAGCTCGATGGACTCACTACAGAGCAAGTCATGACAATCTAAGCATACACCCATCAAGAATACACAAAATGCAAGCTAGATATGGCAAAAACAATAGCATAGCATGCACGGATCAACTACAACATCCTCGGCAAAATCGCTAACAAGTAGACAATCTGCCCAGATTCACGAAGTAGCAAAAGTAGAGCTCGATTGACTCAAGCTAGGGTGCTCCATAATTCCAACCAAAGACATGGATGGATAGAGCACTACAAGATTAACAAAACATCCTTACTGATCATCCTCAAAAGAGGCACGGATCACTAGGAAACAACATGAACATATGGCCATATAAAATAAACAGGTCAAGGACTTAGTGGAAATGCTAAGTCCTTGAAATCAGCATTACCCAGTGCCTCACTTTGCAAGCTTGTGCTAGTCACCACACACATCACAAAAATACATGGGTTGCACATCTGGAAAGATGGCAAAACCCTTAACAAAACATATGTAGAGCTCATGGGCATATCATGCACACAATAATCATGGCAAAAATGACAAATATCTAAATGGAGTAGCAGATCTGACAATTATCTCAAGTAGCACTCTTCTAACAGCATTTCGGGCATCAATATGAACTCAAATGAAAATGAAGCAGTGGAATGAAATGATGTACTCTCTGAGGCGAACATTTTGATATGTTATATGCCAAAAACGGAGTTACGGATGCAAAGTTACGATGCGATGAACAGGAGCATATGAGCTAGGGTTTTGGGCAAAAAGTCAACCGTCGGGATCCAGATCCGAGGCACGCGGTTCGAGGTTCGTCGGCCGGAGTTCGCTCAAGCTCGCCGGAGCAGGGGCTTGCCGGAGAGGGGCCTTGAGAGGAGGAGGGGCCGGCCGGGGAGGCGCTGGCGACGAGGTCGGCGGGGTCGGCGGCGTCCGGGCGCGCGGTGGCCGGCGAGGCGGCCGACGGGCGAGGCGGCGCGGCGGCCGGCGTCGAGTGGCGGGGCGGCGCCGGCGGACTCGGGCGGCGCGCGGAGGAGAGGAGCGGCGCGGGGCGCGGTGGAGGCGCGGCCCGGGAGGCGGTGGAGGAGGGCCGGCCGCAGGCTTCCGCGGGCCGCGGCGGCGGCGGGCGCCGGGGTGCCACGTGGCACGCTGTGGCTGGCTGGGCGCGGCGGGTGGACGCATCCGGTCGCGGCCGGACGTGTCCGATGACGGCGGAGCTGAATTTTTAGGGTTAGGGGGAGAGGAGATCCGGATTTCGGGGAAGGGGTCTATATATAGGCATAGAGGGAGCTAGGAGTGTCCAAATGAGGTGCGGTTTTTGGCCACGCGATCGTGATCGAACGCTCTAGATGATGGAGAGGGTTTAGGTGGGTTTTGGGCCAAAATGGAGGGGTGTTGGGCTGCAACACACACGAGGCCTTTTCGGTCCCTCGGTTAACCGTTGGAGCATCAAACGAAGTCCAAATGGTACGAAACTTGACAGGCGGTCTACCGGTAGTAAACCAAGGCCGCTTGGCAAGTCTCGGTCCAATCCAAAAATGTTTAATCCCCACACACGAAAGAAAGCTAGAAATGACCACCGGAGGAGAACAGAGCGCCGGAATGCAAAACGGATAACGGGGAAAATGCTCGAATGCATGAGATGAACACGTATGCAAATGCAATGCACATGAAGACATTATATGATATGCGTGAGAACGATAACAACACACGGAGACAAAGACCCGAACCCGAGAAAATAAAATAACTTAAAGCCGGAAATGGCAAGAGTTGGAGTACAAATTGGATAAGTTACATCCAGGGTGTTACATCTTCAGTGGGAATACTTCTGGTGTTCCTCTTGGGCTGTGACTTCTGAGCTTGAGCTTTGGGAGCAGCTTTGGGCTTTGATGTTGCAGCCCCTGATTTAATCGCATCTCCCATAAGCTTCTGAGCTTTGGGTGCTGGAACATTCTCTTCCTCTTCCTCTTCCTCTTTTTCTGCGGGATCCTTGAACATGGATGGCAGTGGTGTTCTTGACCCTCTCCTTTCTCTTCTTGCCTTCTCCAGCCTCTTTGGGTTCAGGAGTGAACTCCATTGTCTCTTGAGTAGAGGCTCTGGCCTTTGACATAGGAATCCTTCTTGCTGGAGCCTTCTTATTCATCCCTGGCTTAACTGTAGCAGTTGTGCCATACTCCTTTTTCAGCACCTTCTTCTTGGAGCTTACTTCCTCCTCAGTAGCCACATAGTCCTCATCCTCTGAATCTGAGGTTCTCTTCTTCCTTGTTCTGGTGGCTTCCTTTGGAAAGTTACTTGGAGTGCTCCTGCTGCCATCATCAGAAGTGCTTGAGGGATCTGAACCCTCACTCAGCTGCACATGTTCCTAAGACCTGTTCTGACTGTCACTCTGATCAGACATCTTTGCAAACTTACTGATAGCAGACCCTGTGAATAGATGTAGGTGAGGTAGAGTGGATGAGCATCACAAAGTGCAGAGTTTTTGTAAAACTGATGACTTAAAAACTTAGTTCTAGTTCTCCATAGAAAGCATTTCGGAGCAACCGATTTGATAAACTTAGTGATACCGAAGCAGCTTTTGGAACCTAAACTAGTGAACTCAGTCAGACCGGGTCACAGTTCAGTGGCACCGAGACTGCGAGGGTTTCACAGAGAATCGAACTCGGTCACACCGATTTGCAATTTTTGGTTAGACCAAAAATGCATGTGCTATGGCCTAAGCTAAATCGGTGAGACCGATTTCTACAATTCGGTCAGTCTGAGATGAGTCCGGCGGAGACCTACCCCTAAATTTGCAAATCAATTCTAATCTAAGGATGTTTTCTTCTGGACATTATTGTTTGCATACGTGGTAAAGATCATGCCAAAGTAATGTGCTATGAATCATAGTTGGAAAATAGCACAAAGAGTCGAACTCATACCCTAGCTCGGCGGGAGTTCACTATGGCAACAACGGCGGAGCAGAATTCCATTGACAGATACCAGCGGCGGGAGGTCGCTGGCGACGAGGAGACGATCCGGAGACCCGAGGAGGCAGAGGACGACACGCGCGGGGTGAAGAGTTTTGGAGAAATTTCCAAAATTCAACACGTGAGTATATATATCCTGACCCTGTCGGTGTGACCGAGTGGAACAACTCGGTGGCACCGAGATGCAGAATCGCTAGCGGTTACTACAACTCGATGTGACCGAGAAGTTCAAATCGGTTGCACCGAGATTGAAAACCTAGATCAACTTAGTGAACTCGATGTGACCGAAGTGGATGACTCGGTCATACCAAAATGCACAAAGAGGTTTTGGAAGTTTAAGTCTATGACGAATCGAGGACTCCGAGTGCTCCTCACACAGAGTGGTTCGAATCTGACTTCATCAAACTTTGTGATGTAGCATGAATAGCGTTTGAGACGAGAAAAGCATAGGTAGCTAGAGGAGGTTCTTAGGCATTCTTGTTCATCCACTTGGCAAAAGAGAAAAATGCCAAACAATCAAAACTACAAGTGGATGTCCTCGAATGAGTAAAATATGCAACCAACATGCTCACACAATAAAATGGCAAATGAAATATGTGGCAGAGCATGCACAAACACTCTAGCATCTATCAAGAAATTGGCGATGACTAGGTCATCTATATATGAGTATATTGACTGAGGAGTCAAATGAGAACATTTGATCGTAGGTCATACTCATCGTTTAAGCATAAGTGGGGTTGCCACTTTTACATAAAGCATTGTTGTGTTCACACCATTAGAGTTGCTTTAGCTCATTTGATTAGAATAAAGCTCCCCCTAGATGTGATATCCCCCCTAAGAGGGATGAACTAACGTTGGTTTTTGCCGATGATGACTTCATGTAGGTGTTGAGCATGTAGATGCTCAATGTTGATGTAGATCATTTGGAGCAATCCATTGGAGTGAGTTGCACTTTCAATACCTACACAGGTTAGTCCCACAAGAACAAATAAGGATATCCATATACATAGAGTGATGTTCACATAGGATGATGTCCATGAAAGCATTAGGTTACCTTGTCCCTTGTCTTACCAACAAGAGGGTTTGTGACTCCTTGAACTAGTGCAAGATATGGAAGTTGTTTGCACTTGTCCTTGCCAAAATGATAAGAGTGAAGTATGTTGGCGGAGTCACCCTCAAGAACTCTCTAGTTATTTTTCTTTGGGATCCACACCATCTTGATGGGAATCCTTGGAGTTGTAGTCGTACTTGATGAAGTATAACTTGATGTAGTCTTGGGAACCCACTTGACCAAGGCTTTGGGAGCTTCCTCAAATGCATCAATCTCCTCTTGAAGCTTGTCCTTGCCTTTTTGCTTGTGGTCTTGTGGTGGAAGATCATCTTGAGCTTGTGTTCCTTGGAAAGAAGTAGGATCATACTTATCTTGTTGAGGAACAAACTTCGTCTTGGGGTATTGATCTTCTTCCCACTCAACTCCATTCGCATTGAACTTTCGTTCAAAACCAACACCTTGATTCTTCCGGTGTCTTCCTTGTCTGCGTACAATTTCCTCAAATTGCTTACTTCTGGCAAGGCTCTTGTAAACACCTTTCTCTATAATTCCCTTCAATAAGCTATTTTCTTGCTCAAGTGTAACTTGGCTAAGAGAATCATTAGTGGAATCAAGAGAACTACTAGAAGCAACATCATTGCTTTTGGCATGATTATTGTTACTACTAGAAGAAGAATTTTTCTTACTCTTGTTGCTAGATTTAACTTGTGGCATGTAAGTAGACAAGAGTAAATGCTTGGCAATGTAAGAAGAAATTTTCTTGCGAAGATCATCATTGATCGCTTTTAAGAACCCATGCTCTTGCTCAAGGTTGAGCTTTCCGGAGCGTAACTTCTCATGAGTCTTTAAAAGCTCTCGATGATTTTCCAAGGTAGTTTCATGAGATAACTTAAGAGTGTTTAGTTCTTTAGTTAGACGCTCAATCTCCTTCTTCTCATCGTCATTCGTTTTATCATGATTATCATGATTAATAGCAAGTTCATCATAGTTTTCATCACTAGAATTGTCAACAAGTAAATCATCATCACCTAGTAAATCATCTTCATCACTATTGAAATCAACATACTCGGGGTGTGATACCTTTGGGCCTTTAGCCATGAAGCATCTTCCAATTCCTTCATTTGGTGACTCAAATATGTCATAGGAGTTGGTTGACACAAGTGCTAGACCGGCAACACTTTCATCTTGAGTATATTCGGAGTCGGACTGATAACTTCTCTCGGAGTGATTGTCGGAGTCGGAGCCAGATACCCATTCACCAACGTGAGCTTGATGTCTTTGTTTTGTGTAGCTCCTTGATGATTTGTCCTTCCTTTCCAAATCCTTGCTTCTCCGTGATGTTCTTCGTTCATAACGGTCATCTCTACTCCTCTCTCTCTCTCTCTTGGTGGTGATTCTTCTCTTCTACTTCTTCTTTTGGGAGAATCTTCTCTTCTTTTGTAGGGAGCCGTACACTCAATGGAGTAGTGTCCGGGTCTTCCACAATTGTAGCAATTATGTTCACGACTTGAAGATCTTTTATCATTGTAGGACCTTAACTTGGAACTTCTTTCCTTGCTTCTACTTTTGTAGAACTTGTTGAAATTATTCACCATTAGGCTCAATTCTTCATTGAAGGTTTGTTTCTCACTTGATGATGTGGGAGCATCACATGAGGCTTTGTAAGCACCACTTGACTTGTTGTGAAGCTCTTCCTTATCCTTGAGTGACATCTCATGAGCAACAATTCTTCCAGTGACTTCCGTTGGCTTGAGATCTTTGTAATTGGGCATCATTTGGATCAATGTGCAAACATTATCATATTTTCCATCCAAGGCTCTTAGGATCTTCGTGATGATGAATCTATCGGTCATCTCTTCACTTCCTAAGCCGGCAATCTCATTTGTGATGAGAGCAAGCCTAGAGTACATTTTAGCGACACCTTCACCATCCTTCATTTTGAACTTGTCAAGTTGACTTTCAAGCACATCCAATTTGGATTCCTTGATGGAGTCGGTACCTTCATGCATATCAGTTAAAGAATCGCAAATTTCATTTGCGTTCTCAAGACGGCTGATTTTGTTGAATTCTTCGGGACACAATCCGTTGAAGAGAATATCACAAGCTTGAGCATTGTATTGCAGCATCTTCAACTCTTTCGCGCTAGCATCATGATTCGGTTCTCTCCCATCAAAGAATTCACCTTGCAAGCCAATACACACAATAGCCCAAACGGCGGGGTTATGTCCAAGAATATGCATTTTCATCTTATGCTTCCAACTAGCAAAATTTGTGCCATCAAAGTAAGGACCCCTACGGTGATAATTTCCCTCGCTAGATGCCATACTCTCCTAGGTTGTGAAACCAAGGCTATGATCACCAAAAGCTATGGAAATCAAGGCAAAAGAAGACCAAAGCTCTGATACCACTTGTAGGATCAAAAGTATGTCTAGAAGGGGGTGATTAGACTACTTGACCAAATAAAAATCTAGCCTTTTCCCAATTTTAAGTCTTGGCAGATTTTAGCAACTTAGCACTAGTCAAGTAAACAACCTACACATGCAAGTTTAAGAGTATAGCAGCGGAATGTAAAACATTGCACATGAAGGTAAAGGGGGGAGTTTGGAGGGAGCAAACGCAATGTAGACACGGAGATTTTTGACGTGGTTCGGATAGCTGGTGCTATCGTACATCCAGGTTGATGGAGACTTCAACCCACGAAGGGTAACGGTTGCGCGAGTCCACGGAGGGTTCCACCCACGAAGAAGCAACCTTGTCTATCCCACCATGGCCATCGTCCACGAAGGACTTGCCTCACTAGGGTAGATCTTCACGAAGTAGGCGATCTCCTTGCCCATACAAACTCCTTGGTTCAACTCCACAATCTTGACGGAGGCTCCCAAGTGACACCTAACCAATCTAGGAGACGCCACTCTCCAAAAGGTAATAGATGGTGTGTTGATGATGAACTCCTCGCGACCGCCCGCACTTGTCGTGGAGTGAGGGTGGAAGGCGTTTGACTGCGCCGCCCATGCCCCACGGCACTTGGCGGTGGGTGCGCCGCCTGAGGCACGGGGTTGAGGTCTTCTTGGGCGGACGGCGCTGCCTGAGCCGGCCAATCTGCCCAGCAGTCGGTGTTGGTCCTCGGGTCGCTAGACATCGGACCCACGGGGCGTTGGCGGATCAACCGGAGGAAGAGAAGCTCTCGTGCACACCTACCTGGCGCGCAAAATGTCGGATTTCAGGTTCCGGCAAAACCCTTGAGGTTCGAACACTGGGGTGCGCACGAAGATCTCTCCCCCTCTCAAGCTCACGCACTCTATGATCTCTCGGCCTAGCTCGACAGACCCAAAGAACACGAGACACAAGATTTATACTGGTTCGGGCCACCGTTGTGGTGTAATACCCTACTCCAATGTGGTGTGGTGGATTGCCTATTGGCTAAGGATGAACTGTTACAAGGGAAGAACAGCCTCCTGAGGAGAGGTGTTCTTGTGCGTCGTGAACTTGTGTGGTGCGGGATGATTGATATGTCTCTGTCGTATCTACTTTTCGGAACACTTTTGCCCTTGTTTCGGACTCTAACTTGCATGATTTGAATGGAACTAACCCGGATTGACACTGTTTTCAGCAGAATTACCATGGTGTTATTTATGTGCAGGAACAAACGTTCTCGGAATGACCTGAAACTTCATGGAGCAACTTTTTAGAAAATATGAAAAATACCTGCAAAAGATGAAGGCCAGGGGGCCCACCACCTCTCCACGAGGGTGGGGGGCACGCCTGCCCCCCTAGGGCGCGCCCCCTACCTCGTGGGCCCCCTGTTGCCTCGCCGACTCCAACTCAAACTCCATATGTTGTGTTTCGGGGAGAAAAAAATCAAAGAGAAGAATTCATCACATTTTACGATACGGAGCCGCCGCCAAGCCCTAAAATCTCTCGGGAGGGCTGATCTGGAGTCTGTTCGGGGCTCTAGAGAGGGGAATCCATCGCCATCATCACCATCAACCATCCTCCATCACTAATTTCATGATGCTCACCGCCGTGCGTGAATAATTCCATCGTGGGCTTGCTGGACGGTGATGGGTTTGATGGGATCTATCATGTAATCGAGTTAGTTTTGTTAGGGTTTGATCCCTAGTGTCCACTATGTTCTGAGATTGATGTTGCTATGACTTTTCTATGCTTAATGCTTGTCACTAGGGCCCGAGTGCCATGATTTCAGATCTGAACCTATTATGTTTTCATCAATATATGACATTTCTTGATCCTATCTTGCAAGTCTATAGTCACCTATTATGTGTTATGATCCGTTAACCCCGAAGTGACAATAATTGGGATACTTACCGGTGATGACCGTAGTTTGAGGAGTTCATGTATTCACTATGTGTTAATGCTTTGTTCCGGTTCTCTATTAAAAGGAGGCCTTAATATCCCTTAGTTTCCGTAAGGACCACGCTGCCACGGGAGGGTAGGACAAAAGATGACATGCAAGTTCTTTATCATAAGCACATATGACTATATTCGGAATACATGCCTACATTATATTGGCGAACTAGACCTAGTTCTGTGTCACCCTAGGTTATGACTGTTATATGATGAACCGCATCCGGCATAATTCTCCATCACCGATCCATTGCCTATGAGCTTTCCATATATTGTTCTTCGCTTATTTACTTTCCCGTTGCTATTGCTATCATCACTACAAAATACCAAAAAACATTGCTTTTACTACCGTTACCTTTTGTTACCGTTACCACTATTATCATATTACTTTGCTACTAAATACTTTGCTGCAGATATTAAGTTTCCAGGTGTGGTTGAATTGACAACTCAGCTGCTAATACTTGAGAGTATTCTTTGGCTCCCCTTGTGTCGAATCAATAAATTTGGGTTGAATACTCTACCCTCGAAAACTGTTGCGATCCCATATACTTGTGGGTTATCAAGACTATTTTTTGGCGCCGTTGCCAGGGAGCATAGATCTATTCTTTGAGTCACTTGGGATATATATCTGCTTATCATTATGAAGAACTTGAGAGATCCAAAAACCAAGATCTACCCTCAACTACGAGGGGAGGTAAGGAACTGCCATCTAGCTCTGCACTTGATTCACCTTCTGTTTTGAGTAAGCTTGCGACACCTACACCTGCTTCTGCTATTCGTTCTGATATGTCACATGTTATTGATGATGCCACTTTTGCTATGCATGATACTTATGATGAAACTACCTCTATGCCTGATACTACTATGCCACTTAGTGATTTTCTTGATGAACAACTTGCTAGGGCTAGAGAAATTGAAAATAATGAATCTGATGATACTGATGAAAGTGATGATGAAGAATCACTTGTTATTCCTAAGGGTTGTGTTTTTGATCAAGAAGCTTCTTTAGCCATTTTAGCTTGCAAAAATAGAAATGAACTCAAAAGGTTATTAGCTAAATGGAGTAAGCAATCTTTGAATGCTAGATGAAACCTGACCCTGATTTTGCTACTTCACCTATCTTTGTTACTAATAAGGATTACGAATTCTCTGTTGATCCTGATATAATTACTTTGGTTGAATCTGATCCTTTTCATGGTTATGAGTCTGAAACTGTTGTGGCACATCTTACTAAATTGAATGATATAGCCACCCTGTTCACTAAAGATGAGAGAACTCGTTACTTTTACATCCTTAAAATATTTCCGTTCTCATTAAAGGGATGCTAAGATATGGTTTAATTATCTTGATCCTGGTTGTGTGTGTAGTCCCCAGGATATGATTTATTACTTCTCTACTAAATATTTCCCTGCTCATAAGAAACAAGCTGCTTTAAGGGATATATATAATTTTGTGCAAATTGAAGAAGAGAGTCTCCCACAAGCTTGGGGGAGGCTTCTCCAATTACTTAATGCTTTGCCTGATCATCCTCTTAAGAAAAATGAAATACTTGATATCTTTTATAATGGACTAACTGATGCCTCCATTGATTACCTGGATAGTTGTGCTGGTTCTGTTTTCAGGGAAAGAACATCGGATGAAGCTGAAATTTTATTGAATAATATGTTGACAAATGAAAATAATTGGACACCTCCGGAGCCAATTCCTGAGCCTATTCCTAAAACAACTCCAAAGAAGAGGGGTATTCTATTTCTCAGTCCTGAAGATATGCAAGAGGCAAAGAAATCTATGAAAGCAAAAGGTATTAAAGCTGAAGATGTTAAGAATTTACCTCCTATTGAAGAAATACACAGTCTTAATTTACCGCCTATTGAAGAAACATATAATCTTAATCCATTACCTACTGAAGAAACTCATGGTCTTGATAACCCGACACAGGTAGTAAAGGTAAATTCTCTCTACAGATATGATAAAGCTAAAATCCCATTTACTAAGTTTGCTAGCCCATGCTTAGATGAGTTTGATAAATTTATGGCTAAGCAAGAAGATTTCAATTCTTATTTTGGTAGACAATTGAAATACAATTCAAATATGCTTGAACACTTGGGTGATTATATGGCCAATGTCAAAGGTGAACTTAAACTTATTAGTAAACATGCTTCTATGGTTACCACTCAAGTAGAACAAGTACTTAAAGCTCAAAATGATTTGCTCAATGAATTGAATACTAAGAATAATGATAATGCTGTTAGAGTGGCTACTAGAACTGGTAGAATGACTCAGGAACATTTGTATCCTGAAGGCCACCCTAAGAGAATTGAGCAACATTCTTAGAGAAATAATATAGATGCACCTAGTCCTTCTAAAAGGAAGAAAAAGAAAAATGATAGGACTTTGCATGCTTCTAGTGAACCTGTTATTGAACCACCTGAGAATCCAAATGATATTTCTATTTCTGATGCTGAAACTCAATCTGGTAATGAACCTGAAACTAGTAATAATGTTAATTATAATGTTCATGATGATGCTCCACCTAGTAATGATAATGATGTAGAAATTGAACCTGCTGTTGATCTTGATAACCCACAATCAAAGAATCAATGTTATGATAAGAAAGACTTTGTTGCTAGGAAACATGGTAAAGAAAGAGAGCCTTGGGTTCAGAAACCCATGATTTTTCCTCCCAAACCATCCAAGAAAAAGGATGATGAGGATTTTGAGTGCTTTGCTAAAATAATTAGACCTATCTTTTTGCGTATGCGATTAACTGATATGCTTAAAATGAATCCTTATGCTAAATACATGAAAGAAATTGTTACTAATAAAAGAAAGATATCGGAAACTGAAATTTCCACCATGCTTGCTAATTATTCTTTTAAGGGTGGAATACCAAAGAAACTTGGAGATCCAGGAGTACCCACTATACCATGCTCCATT
This sequence comes from Triticum urartu, assembly GCF_056163025.1. Taxonomy (NCBI): domain Eukaryota; kingdom Viridiplantae; phylum Streptophyta; class Magnoliopsida; order Poales; family Poaceae; genus Triticum; species Triticum urartu. The sequence goes on along the minus strand of NC_141876.1, from coordinate 223,876,576 downwards.
AAAAGAAACTATGTTAAAACTGCTTTATGTGATCTTGGAGCCGGTGTTAGTGTTATGCCTCTCTCTTTATATCGTAGACTTGATTTGAATAAGTTGACACCGACTGAAATATCTTTGCAAATGGCTGATAAATCAACTGCTATACCTGTCGGTATTTGTGAGGATGTGCCTGGTAGTTGCAAACGTTACTATTTTAACGAACTTTGTTATTCTTGATATTCCCGAGGACGATAGTATGTCTATTATTCTTGGAAGACCCTTTTTGAATACTTTAGGGGCTATTATTGATTGCACTAAAGGCAATGTCACTTTTCATGTTAATGGTAATGAGCATACAGTACACTTTCTGAGGAAACAACCTCAAGTTCACATTATCAATTCTATTGGAAAAATTCCATCGATTATATTCGGAGGTTTTGAATTTCCTCTTCCTACTGTCAAGAAGAAATATGATATTCTTATTACTAGGGATGTGCATATCCCCGTTGAGGTAACATAGTGTTATTAAAAATTTCTCTAGTTCCATGTTATTCGAAATGAGTTCGTTAACAAGACTTGATCAACCTTGTTAGTGGATTCCTTTTGATGATCATGAGATGGATGAAACTAGAAAGCACAACCTTTTGTACCCCACTTTTACTTTCTGCTATTTATATTAAATAAAATAAAAATAAATATTTTCTGTTTGTTATCTGATTATCCGTGCAATATAAAAATACCCCGAAAATAAAAGTTCTCCAAATGCCCTGAGATTTAAATATGATTTTTTTCTAAGAATATTTGAGAATATTTGGCACTGAGAACATAGCAGGGGGGTCAACCACCTGCCCACGAGGGTGGAGGGCGTGCCCTACCCCCCTCAGCGCGCCCCCTGCCTCGTGGGCCCACGGTGGCCCTCCTCCACGTATCCTTTCACCCACACACTCCTTCTTCCTCCCCCAAACACGAATATCCAGCTCAAACCCGAGTCCAAGCTCGTTTTGCTGCCATTTTCGATCTCCTTGCTCAAAGCACCTCTCACAAAACTGCTTGGGGAGATTGTTCCTTGAAAATGATGAGGAGACTTTTGAGGGGCTCATCGAGCCAAAGCTCGAAGGAAAAGGCACCAAAGCCTAAGTATAATGTGCCTCGCACCGCGGAGGTTCGGGCATGTGAATGGCCTTCCGATGATTTCTTGAGAGCAGCCGGTATTTATGAAGATTTTCATGAATTGGCTAAGAATGCAGGCCTCGCCGCTTTCCTCCACGACCAATGCGATCAGTATCTCTTACTCACAAATATCTTTGTGCAAAACTTTCATTTCCATTCTAGGATCTCACCACCTACGGTGGAGTTTTATTTATATGATGAGAATAAGGAGATGTCACTTTATGATTTTTGTCGGGTTTGTTTAGTCCCTTTTGAGGGCAAGACAGAAGAACCACATTGCGATGATGTGGAGGGGTTTATTGATACTATCACTATAGGGGAAACAAGGAAGGTTTCCGATGCACGAATCACTAGCATACATTTTCCTGTTTTACGTTATTTTGCATTATTTGCTAGTCGTTGCTTAATTGGTCGCGGAAACTGTGGAAACCTTAGTATCCCTGATATTATTATTTTGCTCCACGATTTATATGGTGATAACTCTGTTAGTATGGGCGGCATTATTGCTAAACGGTTAAGTCTGAACCGTACAGAGGGCCCCATCTTTGGAGGCATCTATGCTTCACGCCTAGCTGCACATTTTATCATACCTATTAGGCATTATGAGAAGGAAGAAAAAGTGTTGCCTCGTGTTTATATAGATTATAAAAGTATGGTGGCACATGATTTTATTGTTAAGAATAGGGAAGGAGAGCTTAAATATCAATTATTCTTTAATGAACATCATCCTGAGACTATTACCCTGCCTGCTCCTTCTTTGTTTGATTTATCTGTAGGCCAGTACCTTGTTCCGTTGAAGGCTATTCACGCCTACCAGAACCCTGCACCAGCTGTGGAGCCAGAGCCGGAACCACGAGTTGATCCTCCACGACAGTCTAATTACCAGTGGGATCCGGATATGATTGTCAGCCAGTGGCAAGCGGAGTCTTCCTCTTCTACTTCTCAGTATGACCCCAACTATTATTACGGATATCCACCAGGCCAGCTGCGGCCATAGACCAACTTAGGCCAAAAGCCTAAGCTTGGGGGAGTACGTATTTTCCACCGACATTACATTTATGTTCACACACTCATTGCTAGATGTCGGTGCTCATACTTTTTCATTGTATCATCCATGCTAGTTTAATTCCCTTTTTATGCTTTCTTCTTGTGTGTTTGATAAACCTTAAGAAAACCCAAAAAAATTAGTTGTAGCTTTTAACTAGTTTACTTTCCATGCTTGTAGTAGTAATTAAAAAGAAAACCCAAAAAAATTTCCTGTTCTTCTTTTGCTTGTTGGGAGCTTTCCCGTGTAAATAGTTTTATTTCTTTTCTTTTCTTTGGGGGTCGATAGGAGAAGACCATAATTAAATTGTTGAAGTGGCTCTTATATGCATTATTGTTTATCTCACAAAAGAGCCCATATTGCCTTGTCTTCTCCTATTTATTGAATGATTGCAGATTCCAGCTTAGTCCAATGCACGTGCACTATTATCATTATTCACATCGTTCGGTCGTGCAAGTGAAAGGCAATTATGATAATACATGATGGACTGACTGAGATGAGAAAAGCTGGTATGAACTCGACCTCTTTTGTTTTTGTAAATATGATTAGTTCATCGTTCCTGATTCAGCCTATTATGAATAAACATGTTTGCAATGACAATTAGAGATCATAGTTTCTTGTGCCATGCTTGATTAGCTATGAGTTATAATGGTTTACCTTGCATGCCAACATGCTATTGAGATAGTTATGATGTGGTATGATAGGGTGGTAACCTCCTCTGAATGATTTAAGTGACTTTACTTGGCGCATGTTCACGCATGTAGTTGAAACAAAATCAACATAGCCTTCACGATATTTATGTTCATGGTGGATTATATCCTACTCATGCTTGCATTCTGTCTTGATTAATTTTAATGCATGTTCATGACTATTGTCGCTCTCTAGCTAGTCGCTTCCCAGTCTTTTGCTAGCCTTCACCTGTACACAGCGGGAATACTGCTTGTGCATCCAATCCCTTAAACCCCAAAGTTATTCCACATGAGTCCACTATACCTACCTATATACGGTGTCTGCCTGCCGTTCCAAGTAAATTTGTATGTGCCAAACTCTAAACCTTCAAATAAATATCCTGTTTTCTATGCTCTAATAGCTCATGTATCAACTAGGGTTGTCCATATCTTCCATGTTAGGCAGGTTATTTTCAAGAGGAGTGGACTCCGCTCCTCACTCACGAGATAAATGGCTGGTCACCGGGATGCCCAGTCCCATGCTTTATGCAAACTAAATCAAAATAATTGCAAAAAAACTCCCCCTGGGACTCTTGTTAGTTGGAGGCACTCGTTGTTTCGAGTAAGCCATGGATTGATGCTTGTTGGTGGAAGGGGGAGTATAAACTTTACCATTCTGTTTGGGAACCGCCTATAATGTGTGTAGCATGGAAGATATCGCCATCTCTTGGTTGTTATGTTGACAATGAAAGTATACCGCTCAAAATATTATTCACCTCTGTTTCAAAACCGAGCTCTGGCACCTCTACAAATCCCTGCTTCCCTCTGTGAAGGGCCTGTCCATTTACTTTTATGCTGAGTCATCATCCTCTTATTAAAAAGCACCAGTTGGAGAGCACCGCTGTCATTTGCATTCATTACTGTTAGTTTACATTGAGTATGACTTGACTGGATCTCTTTTACCATGAATTACAATGTCTAGTCAGCCCTTGGTCTTTAAAGGTGCTCTGCATTTATGTTTTGCGGTCTCAGAAAGGGCTAGCGAGATACCACCTTGTTATATTATATTATGATTGTTTTGAGAAAGTGTTGTCATCCGAGATTTATTATTATTGCTCACTAGTTGATTATGCTATTGATATGAGTAAACTTGAGACCTATGCGTTATTGCAAATGTGGTTAGTTATAATCTTTGCTGAAAACTTGAATGCTGGCTTTACATATTTACAACAACAAGAGCAAACAGAGTTTGTAAAAGTTTTTCTTTATCACTTTCAGTTTGTCAACTGAATTGCTTGAGGACAAGCAAAGGTTTAAGCTTGGGGGAGTTGATATGTCTCCGTCGTGTCTACTTTTCCAAACACTTTTGCCCTTGTTTTGGACTCTAACTTGCATTATTTGAATGGAACTAACCCGGACTGACGTTGTTTTCAGCAGAATTACCATGGTGTTATTTATGTGTAGGAACAAACGTTCTCGGAATGACCTGAAACTTCATGGAGCAACTTTTCAGAAAATATGAAAAATACCTGCAAAAGATGAAGGCCAGGGGGGCCACCACCTCTCCACGAGGGTGGGGGGTGCCCCCCTACCTCGTGGGCCCCCTGTTGCCTCTCTGACTACAACTCAAACTCCATATATTGTGTTTCGGGGAGAAAAAAACAGAGAGAAGAATTCATCGCGTTTTACGATACGGAGCCGCCGCCAAGCCCTAAAACCTCTCGGGGGGCTGATCTGGAGTCCGTTCGGGGCTCCGGAGAGGCGAATCCATCGCCATCGTCATCATCAACCATCCTCCATCACCAATTTCATGATGCTCACCGCCGTGCGTGAGTAATTCCATCGTAAGCTTGTTGGACGGTGATGGGTTGGATGGGATGTATCATGTAATCGAGTTAGTTTTGTTAGGGTTTGATCCCCGGTGTCCACTATGTTCTGAGATTGATGTTGCTATGACTTTTCTATGCTTAATGCTTGTCACTAGGGACCGAGTGCCATGATTTCAGATCTGAACCTATTATGTTTTCATCAATATATGAGAGTTCTTGATCCTATCTTGCAAGTCTATAGTCACCTATTATGTGTTATGATCCGTTAACCCCGAAGTGACAATAATCGGGATACTTACCGGTGATGACCGTAGTTTGAGGAGTTCATGTGTTCACTATGTGTTAATGCTTTGTTCCGGTTCTCTATTAAAAGGAGGCCTTAATATCCCTTAGTTTCCATAAGGACCCCGCTGCCACGGGAGGGTAGGACAAAAGATGTCATGCAAGTTCTTTTCCATAAGCACGTATGACTATATTCGGAATACATGCCTACATTACATTGAAGAACTAGAGGTAGTTCTGTGTCACCCTAGGTTATGACTGTTACATGATGAACCGCATCCGGCATAATTCTCCATCACCGATCCATTGCCTATGAGCTTTCCATATACTGTTCTTCGCTTATTTACTTTCCCGTTGCTATTGCTATCATCACTACAAAATACCAAAAAAAACATTGCTTTTACTACCGTTACCTTTTGTTACCGTTACCAATATTATCATATTACTTTGCTACTAAATACTTTGTTGCAGATATTAAGTTTCCAGGTGTGGTTGAATTGACAACTCAGCTGCTAATACTTGAGAGTATTCTTTGGCTCCCCTTGTGTCGAATCAATAAATTTGGGTTGAATACTCTACCCTCGAAAACTGTTGCGATCCCCTATACTTGTGGGTTATCAATGATCTGGGTCTGAATCAGTTGCCTCCCTTGGTGGTGGCTAGTCCTATTTATAGGGCCCCTGGTCCTCTTCCCAAATATTGAGCGGGAAGGGATCCCACAACAGCCAAATTCGATGGGAGACAACTAGTACAAGCTACCCTGACAAAAGTGGTCTTCGCCTGCCAAAGGCTCTGGTGGTGACGCCGCCTTGGGCTCCATGGTGACCTCCATCTTGCCGTCCTGCTGGTCTTGGTCTTGTTGCACCAATATGGAAACCTTTGCCTGATGCCTCGGGACTCCTCGCCTGTGCTTGCCCCTTTAGCACCAAAGAGGAAACGAGGACACTGCGCGCTGGCGCCCGCCTGGTTCCGGGCGTCATGGCTTGCGTCACAGGAACCTCGCGAGGTGCCCCTCGCCTTGGTCTCTCCGCCCCTCGCGAGCGAGCCTGGTGAGGCCGCCCTTGAGGAGGTCTTGCGTCGTCCACCTCGCGAGGCTTGGCCCCTCGCGAGGGTCTTGAATGTTTGATGGTGAAGATGGGCCGTACGGGGCCGCTAGTGGACCCACGCTGTGGGCCGCAGGTAGGCAAGTATGAGGACCCCCGTTCCCAGAATGCCGACACCGGAGCAACCTTCTAGCGGTTGATGCACATCCCTCTAGTCTAGCAGCTCGGAAGGAACGCAGAAGCCTACATCGACGACATACTGGTGAAGTCTCAAGAGGCAAGGACCCTTATTGAAGACCTGGAAGAGACCTTTGCCAGCCTGCGCAAGGTGGATCTACGGCTCAATCTAGAGAAATGTGTATTTGGCGTCCCCTCCGGCAAGCTGTTGGGCTTCTTGGTGTCGCACAGGGGGATCGAGGCCAACCCAGAGTAGGTCAAGGCAATGGGAAGGATGATCCAACCACAAACCCTCAAGGAGATGCAGAAGCTAGCGGGCTGCGTGACCTCGCTGGGACGCTTCATCTCCAAGCTGGGAGAACGCGCCCTCCCATTCTTCAAGTTGATATAGAATAAAGGACCTTTGGAGTGGACTCCGGAGGCTGACGCGGTGTTCCAAGACCTCAAGAAGTACCTCACCAGCCCACCGGCAATGGTAGCACCACATCCCCTCGAGCCCTTGGTGCTCTACCTGGCTGCCACACCTCACTCTGCCAGCGCAGCTCTGGTGGCGGTCCGGGAGGAGCGCCTGACCAAGGGTTCATGGAGCAGCACCACACACCCGGTAAAGACACAGCAGCTTTAGGACGGCGCTCCTGAGGTCTCGGCTGCCCCAACAGGTGACCAAGCTCCTCATGACGGCACTCCTGAGGCCTCGGCTGCCCCAACAGATGACCAAGCTCCTCAGGACGGAGCTCCTGAGGCCTCGGCTGCCCCCAACGAGCCACCAAGCTCCTGAGGCCATCCAGTCTCAGGAGGTACAAGACTCCACCAACGCTTCTGCCCTCGTCGAGCACCAGTGTACATCATCAGCATGGTGCTACACGATGCGCAGGCACGATACCATATGCAGCAAAAGCTCTTGCTCGCACTCCTCGTCGCCTCCCGCAAGTTGCACCACTACTTCCAGGTCCACCCCATCAAGGTTGTCTCATCTTAACCCTTGGAGAGGGTGCTCCGGAGCCCCAATGCTGCGGGAGAGTCGCCGAATGGAACATAGAACTGCAGGCGTTCCAGTTGGTGTTTAGCACCACCAGAGTCATCAAGGGCGCGGCACTCGACGACTTCGTGGAGGAATGGACCGACGTCCCCAGCCCCGAAGTAGATGGGGACCGACCCCTCTCGCCTGGAAGCGAGGCTCCGGACGGTTGGTTCATGTACTTCGACGGTGCGTTTGCGCGTCACGGCGCGGGGGCTGGAGCCGTGCTCATCTCGCCCACCCAGGACAAGCTCTACTATGTTGTGCAGCTCTGCTTCTAGCAGGGCAAGAAGGTCTCCAACAACATCATGGAGTACGAAATCCTGATCGCCGGTCTCAAGGCTGTGGAGGCCTTGGGAGTGAAGCGCCTCACCATCAAGGGAGACTCCCAGCTCCTCGTCAATTTCTCCAACAAGGTATACGAGCTGAAGGACGAGCACATGGAGGCATACCTCGAGGAGGTACACAGAATTGAGAAACAGTTCTTGGGCCTAGAATTGCAGCATGTGACGCATGGCACGAACAAGGAGGCAGACGACATCGCCAAGAGGGCATCCCGGCGCCTGCCACAGGAGCCTGGCGTCTTCGAGGAGCGGCTCTTTAAGCCGCCGACAGCCCCCTCCACCATGGAACCGGCAACGCCTTAGGAGGAGCTCCCCCCAGCACCACCCTCAAGCGCACCTGCTTGCGGCCCGACCTTGGGGGCCCGCCTGCTCCTCACGCTCGAGCCTCGGGAGGGATGCTGGACCGAGGAGTTCAAGGCGTACCTGCTCTAGGGGACCCTGCCGGAGAAGGAGGAAGAAGCGGAGCGCGTGGCTCGCCAGGCCACAGCCTACTGCATCTAGGACGGTGAGCTTTACCGAAAACGACCGAACAATGTCTCTCTGCGGTGCATCTCCAGGGAGCAGGGACACCAGCTGCTGGCCGACATACATGACAGGGATTGCAGGCATCACTCTTCATCGTGCACCCTTGTGGGCAAGGTGTTCCGAAGTGGGTTCTACCGGCCCACGGCGCTCAATGACGCCACCGAGCTGGTGAGATCCTATGAAGCCTGCTAGTTCCATGCCAAGCAGATCCACCGGCCCGCTCAGGGTTTCCAAACCATCCCGCTCTCCTGGCTGTTCGCAGTCTGGGGGCTGGACATCTTGGGCTCGTTCCCTCGAGCACCCGGGGGCTACCACTACCTCTACGTCGCCATCGACAAGTTCACCAAGTGGGCGGAGGTGGAAGCCGTCCGCACTATCCCAGTCGGCTCAGCAATCAAGTTCATCAAGGGCCTCGTGAGCCGGTTCGGGGTTCCTAATCGCATCATCACCGACAATGGCTCGCAGTTCACTAGCAACCTTTTCAAAACATATTGTGCTAACATTGGAACGCAGATATGCTACGCCTCAGTGGCACACCCCAGGAGAAACGGCCAGGCCGAGCGTGCCAACATGGAGGTCCTGAGAGGCCTCAAGGCAAGAACCTTAAAGAAGAAGCTCAAGGCCTGCGGCAGGGGCTGGCTCGACGAGCTCCAGTCCATGCTATGGTCCATCTGCACTGCCACGACCAAGCCGACGGGCGAAACTTCATTCTTCCTCATCTACGGAGCTAAAGCGGTTCTCCCTCACGAGGTCAGGCATCACTCCGCGCGGGTCTTGGCATTTGACGAGGCACGCCAGGACGCCTCGCGGGGGATGGATCTCGTGCTCGGTGAGGAACGCCACCGCCAAGCCTCGCTTTGAGCAGCAAGGTACCAGCAGGCGCTGCGGCGGTACCACTGCTGCAGTGTCCGCTCCAGGACGCTCGAGGTGGGTGATCTCGTCCTAAGGTGGGTGCTCTCCAGGGAGGGGCTGCATAAGCTCTCACTCATGTGGGAGGGCCCGTTCAGGATCGCCCGTGTCTCCAGGCCTGTCGCCGCGCGCCTGGAGACGCAAGACGGGATCGCCATCCAGAACGCCTGGAACATCCAGCACCTCCGGAAGTTCTACCCATGAAGCAAGGCCCCGTGCCTGTGAAGGTCTACGCTCGTGACACTCTCACGTAATAATGAGTGGGGCTATACACACCCCGGAGTCTCTTGAGCACCGCCCACGGGCCTCACGGGGGCTCCCTCCCACGTCCTAGTGGTAGCATTTAGCTCCACGCTGGTGAGAAGACTAGACTAGGTGTCGGACGCGGCTGTTCTTTTGCTTGCTTTCTGTAGTTGGTTGCAACTTTTTAATGGAATTTGGAGTTTTCGCGTTTTTCCATTCGCCTGAGTTGGATTTTTCTCCTCTTGCTTCGCTCGCCTCTCAGTCTTGACCCCGGGAGAGCGGCAATTGCTCGTTGCTCCTCCTCGTGCGTCCCACGCACGGGGGCTAGGCAGGTGTGCACGTTTGGGTTCGCCCGCATGCAAACACACCTCACTGAAACCTCGTTGCCCCAGTGCTTCGGCCTTCTTAATCCTCGCGAGACGCTCTCGAATGAGCGTGTGGACATGTGCACCCTCTCAAGTCTGTGCCCCCGAGCAGCACAACACGGTGCGTTAGACACAACCAACCCACGCCTGGGGGCTCGCGCGAGGAGGAACAAGGTGCCCCGTCAAGTTTTCTAACAACTCTGCAGCTCTACAACGTCTCCTGAGGTTGGCGGCTCCTGAGTCGTCAGGAAGGAGGCTTCGCTAGGTGCCGTTGGAAGGACGCGCCCTCGCGAGGTGGGAAACCACCGCAGACACTTCAAGCTAAGTTAGCCTAACCGCACCTACTCGGGACATGGATATCATGGCATAACATCAAAATAATAAACATAGCATAGTGGGATAAGTGCCATGGTTCATTACACACCCCAGGTTAAACAAAAGCAGACCGCACGCCTGTAGCAGCTCCTGAGGCCAGGCTCCAGCAACGCCCAGAGCTCAGTCTGAGCCTTCCACCCGCTTCATTGGAGCACGGTGGCAAGACGGCCCATCGCCTTCCCCGATTCGAGACCGTCGATGATGTGGCTGATCGTAGCCGCTGCTACTGGTGCTCTCGCCGGAGGAGGAGCCGCCGCCGTAGGGGTTGCCGCGGCCGTCGCCAAGGGCAAGCTCACCCTCGTCATCATCGCGGTCGTCGTCAAGGCCAATCTCATCGTCGTTGCTTTCGTCTTTGGGGCAGCACCCCGTGCGGCGGCCGTCTTCCCCGTAGACCTTCACATAGAGGGTCGCGAGGCCATCGTACTTGAAGTGGAGGGTGCACCTCCGGCTCAGACCGCGCGCGCGGGCAAACACCTGCCAGCCGCGGGTCAAAGAAACGTTGCCGGCGGCGGTGACCTCGACCCCAGCCCATGAGGCCCTGCTACAGCATCCATCCGCCTGCAGCCAGAGGCCATCGAGCCCCGCGGCCAGAAGCGCACCCGTAAAGAAGCGCAGGAGCGGGAGCCAGGTTCCTGCGGGCCTCTCCGACCACACGACAAACTCCGGGAACGCGTCCGCTGAGTGGAAGCGTGGCCGGGGAGGTTGGGTAACCATGGCCCACCTTCCCTCGTCGCAGGAGCTGCCTCGGCCATGGCGCCTCCCGCCGCAAGAAGAAGCGCCAACGGGGCCGCCGGAGGCAGCGCCCGCTCTAGGAAGAGTGCGCCTGGACCCCTGAGGGACGACTGCTGGGGTCGCGGCATACTTGCAGGGGCGTCCGCGGCCCCTCTTGGCTGGTGGCGAACCCGTCCCCTCTTGGCTGGTGGCGAACCCGGCCCCTCCTTGGGGGCCTTCCCCTTCTCAGCGGCGGAGAACTTCCACATCGGCGCCATGAGGGCTTCATCAAGATGGCAAGACGGAGTAGAAGAAGGAGCGAGCAGCGAGAAGACAGAGACGAGCAAGGGGGGCTCTGCCCCTCCTCTCATTTATAGCCGGAGGGAGGCTAATCGCCGGCCTCCACGATCCCACGCAATGATGGTTTTCTCTCTGCATGCAGCAGAGTCTCGTCAAGTTGAACGGTTGTCGACGCCGCGTGGGGAAGCGGAGATGCCCATGTCCCATCAACCGCCACGCATCAACCAAGGCCGCAGGCAGTTAGGGCCCGCGATGCTCCACACTTGCCCCTTGGCTTCGCCTCGAAGCCAAGTTCGAGCACGCCTTGGGCACAGGAGCTACTCTCGGCGTTTTGGTAATGGGGGTGCCCAGACATGCCTGCCTGCGACCCACGGCGTGGCTCGCCAATGGCCTGGTATGGCCCAGCTTCAGCATCAGCAACCCAGGACCCTCGCGAGGGGCCAAGCCTCGTGAGGCGGATGACACCAAGACCTCCACGAGGAGGGGCCTCCTCAGGCTGGCTCCCGAGGAGCGGAGATTTCTATGCGGGCTTCACCTTGTGAGGTTCGGATGACGTGAGCCATGACGAAAAAGGCTAGGCGGGCGCCACCAGGCGCACTGTACCAGTTTCCTCTTTGGTGTTAAGGAAGCAAGCGCAGGCGCGGAGTCCCGAGGAATCAGCCAAAGGTTTCCATTCTTGTGCAACAAGACCAAGACCGCCAGGATGGCAGGATGGAGGTCATCGCTGAGCCCACCGCAGCATCACGCCCAGAGGCTTTTGTAGGCGAAGACTACTTTTGTCAGGATAGCATGTACTAGTTGTCTCCCTTCGAATTTGGCCGTTATGGGGTCCCTTCCCGCCTTTCTTTTGGGAAGAGGACCAAGGCCACTATAAATAGGACTTATCCACCACCATAGAACGGGATGGGATCAGATCCATTCCACCATCACACTTGAGTCCAACAATACTCCTCCTCCAGAGGTTGTTCCCCACTGTACTAGTTCATCCTCAGCCCCTCGAGGCCAATCCACCACAAAGCAGGAGTAGGGTCTTACACCGCAAGGTGGCCCGAACCTGGGTGAACTGTTGTGTCTCGTTTCCTTCATGTTCGTCGAGCTAGGCCAAAAGATTGGCGAGTAGGCAGACTAGGGGGATTGAGTTCTTCGAACGCACCCCATAGTTCGAACCTCTCAAGGGTCTACAAAACCCGAAATCTGATAGGTAGGGTGACCCCATGTCCCCAATGAAGAAAATATGCCCTAGAGGCAATCATAAAGTTGTTATTTTTTATTTCCTTATTCATGATAAAGTTTTATTATTCATGCTAGAATTGTATTGATCGGAAACTTAAATACATGTGTGAATACATAAACAAATATCGTGTCCCTAGTGAGCCTCTACCAGACTAGCTCGTTGATCAAAGATGGTTAAGGTTTCCTAACCATACACATGTGTTGTCATTTGATAATGGGATCACATCATTAGGAGAATGATGTCATGACAAGACCCATCCGTTAGCTTAGCTTATTGATCGTTTAGTTTATTGCTATTGCTTTCTTAATGTCAAATACATATTCCTTCGGCTATGAGATTATGCAACTCCCAGATACCGGAGGAATGCCTTGTGTGCTATCAAACGTCACAACATAACTGGATGAGCATAAAGATGCTCTACATGTATCTCCGAAGGTGTTTGTTGAGTTGGCATAGATCGAGATTAGGATTTGTCACTCTGAGTATCGGAGGGGTATCTCTAGGCCCTCTCGGTATTACACATCATAAGCTTGGAAGCAAAAGACTAAGGAGTTAGTCATGAGGTGATGTATTACGGAACAAGTAAAGAGACTTGCCGGTAACGAGATTGAACTAGGTATGAAGATACCGACGATCAAATCTCGGGCAAGTAACATATCGATGGACAAAGGGAATTATGTATGTTGTCATAATGGTTCAACCGATAAAGATCTTCATAGAATATGTAGGAGCCAATATGAGCATCCATGTTCCGCTATTGGTTATTGACCGGAGAGATGTCTCGGTCATGTCTACATAGTTCTCGAACCCGTAGGGTCCGCATGCTTAACGTTCGTTGACAATATAGTGTTATATTAGTTATATGTTTTGGTGACCGAATGTTGTTCAGAGTCCCGGATGAGATCACGTACATGACGAGGAGTCTTAAAATGGTCAAGAGGTCAAGATTGATATATAGGACAATGGTATTCGGACATCGGAAGTGTTTCGGGGGTTACCGGGTACTTATCGGGTCACTGGAAGGGGTTTCGGCCACCCCTGGCAAAAGATATGGGCCTTATGGGCCAAGAGGGGAAATGCACCAGCCACAAGGGGCTGGTGCGCCCCCATATGGGCTGGCCTAAGAGGAGAAGGAAAGATGGGAAAGGGAAAATAAAGAGAGGAATAGGATTCCCCCTTCCTTCCCTCTCCCCCCCCCACTCTTTCCTTCGCCCTCCGGCATATATGGCAGGGGCGCGCGGCTAGGGAGGAGCCCAAGTAGGATTAGGTCCTACTTGGGGCACCTGGAGGGGGTGCCTAGCACACCCCAAGCAATTGTTAGCCGTGTGTGGCGCCCCCCTCCACCGTTTACACCCCCCGGTCATTTTTTCATAGTGCTTAGGCGAAGCCCTACGGAGATCACTTCACCATCACCGTCACCACGTCGTCATGCTAAGGGAACTCATCTACTACCTCACGTCTTGCTGGATCAAGAAGGCGAGGGACGTCACCGAGCTGAACGTGTGCAGAACATACAGGTGTCGTGCGTTCGGTACTTGATCGGTTGAAGCGCGAAGAAGTTCGACTACATCAACCGCGTTGTGAAACGCTTCCGCTTACAGTCTTCAAGGTTTTGTAGACACACTCTCCCCCTCATTGTTATGCATCTCCATGGATAGATCATTGCGTGTGTGTAGAAATTTTTTTTGTTTTCCATGCAACGATTCCCAACAGTGGTATCATGAGCCAGGTCTATGCGTAGATGATATGCACGAGTAGAACACAAAGAGTTGTGGGCGGTGATAGTCATACTGCTTACCGCCAACGTCTTATTTTGATTTGACGGTATTGTCAGATGAAGCAGCCCAGACCAACCTTACATGTCCACGCACAAGAGACCGGTTCCACCGACTAACATGCAACTAGTTTTGCATAAAGGTGGATGGCGGGTGTATGTTTCTTCTACTTTAGTTGAATCGAATTTGACTGCGGCAGGTCCTTGAAGAAGTTTAAAACAGCAAACTTGACGAAACACCGTTGTTGTTTTATGCGTAGGTAATAACGGTTCTTGCTAGAAGCCCATAGCAGCCGCGTTAAACTTGCAACAACAAAGTAGAGGACGTCTAACTTGTTTTTGCGGGGCATGTTGTGATGTGATACGGTCAAGACATGATGTGATAAACGTTATTGTATGAGATGATCATGTTTTGTAAGATATCTGACAACCGGCAGGAGCCTTATGGTTGTCTCTTTATTGTATGAAATTGATACTTCTCCAACCTATCTATAATTTTTGATTGTTCCATGCTATTATATTATCCATCTTGGATGTTTTATATGAATTTATATGCTATTTTATATGATTTTTGGGACTAACCTATTAACCTAGAGCCCAGTGCCAGTTTCTGTTTTTTCCTTGTTTTTGAGTTTTATAGAAAAGGAATACCAAACGGAGTCCAATTGACCTGCCAATTTTTGTGGATTTTTTATGGACCAAAAGAAGCCCCCGAAGTAAAAGAGTTGGGCCAGAAGAGTCCCGAGCCATCCACGAGGGTGGAGGGCGCGCCCTACCCCCCTGGGCTCGCCCCCTATCTCGTGGACGACTCGGAGACCCCCCTGACCTGAGACCGACGCCAAAAAATCCTATAAATACAAAAACTCCCGAAAAGAAACCTAGATCGGGAGTTCTGCCACCTCAAGCCTCTATAACCACCAAAAACCAATCGGGACCCTGTTCCGGCACCCTGCCGGAGGGGGGGAATCATCACCGATGGCCATCTTCATCATCCCGGCGCTCTCCATGACGAGGAGGGAGTAGTTCACCCTCGGGGCTGAGGGTATGTACCAGTAGCTATGTGTTTGATCTCTCTCTCTCTCTCTCGTGTTCTTGATTCGGCACGATCTTGATGTATCGCGAGCTTTGATGTTATAGTTGGATCTTATGATGTTTCTCCCCCTCTACTCTCTTGTAATGGATTGAGTTTTCCCTTTGAAGTTATCTTATCGGATTGAGTCTTTAAGGATTTGTGATCCACTTGATGTATGTTTTGGTGATCAACTTGCGAGTTATGTGACCTTGTGAACTTATGCATAGGGGTTGGCACACGTTCTCGTCTTGACTCTCCGGTAGAAATTTTGGGGCACTCTTTGAAGTTCTTTGTGTTGGTTGAATAGATAAATCTGAGATTGTGTGATGCATATCGTATAATCATACCCGCAGATACTTGAGGTGACATTGGAGTATCTAGGTGACATTAGGGTTTTGGTTGATTTGTGTCTTAAGGTGTTATTTTACTACGAACTCTAGGGCTGTTTGTGACACTTATAGGAATAGCCCAATGGATTGATCGGAAAGAATAACTTTGAGGTGGTTTCATACCCTACAATAATCTCTTCGTTTGTTCTCCACTATTAGTGACTTTGGAGTGACTCTTTATTGCATGTTGAGGGATTTTTATATGATCTAATTATGTTATACTTGTTGAGAGAACTTGCACTAGTGAAAGTATGGACCCTAGGCCTTGTTTCGAAGCATTGCAATACCGTTTGTGCTCACTTTTATCATTACTTACCTTGCTATTTTTATATTTTTCATATTACAAAAACCTATACCTACCATCCATATTGCACTTGTATCACCATCTCTTCGCCGAACTAGTGCACCTATACAATTTACCATTGTATTGGGTGTGTTGGGGACACAAGAGACTCTTTGCTATTTGGTTGTAGGGTTGTTTGAGAGAGACCATCTTCATCCTATGCCTCCCACAGATTGATAAACCTTAGGACATCCACTTGAGGGAAATTTGCTACTGTCCTACAAACCTCTGCACTTGGAGGCCCAACAACGTCTACAAGAAGAAGGTTGTGTAGTAGACATCAAGCTCTTTTCTAGCGCCGTTGCCGGGGAGGTTAGTGCTTGAAGGTATATCTTTAGATCTTGAAATTGAATCTTTTAGTTTCTTGTTTTAGCACTATTTTAGTTTATAAAAGAAAACTACAAAAAATGTAATTGAGGGTGCCTCATATGCTTCATCTTTTTATTATCTTTCGTGAAAATGATGGAATGGAAAATTGTGCTCAAGTGTTAGAAGAAGAATGTATTAAATTGGCACTAAATCTTTGGATGATGAGCATGATTGCAATGTTGTTAGTAATAATTCTTTGAATATCCATGATGCTAATGATATGCAAAGCCACAAGCTTGGGGATGCTATGTTTGATGAAGATGATATTTTTTGTCCCCCAAGTTTTGATGAGCAAATTTATTATGATGAAAGCATCCCTCCTATCTATGATGATTATTGTGATGACATGTATTCTATAAAGAATAATGATATCCATGAAACTTGTCATCATGATTTAAACTTTCAATTGGATTATGCTTCACATGATAGTTATTTTGTTGAGTTTGATCCCACTACTATTCATGAGAAGAAATTTGCTTATGTGGAGAGTAATAAAAATTCTATGCTTGTAGATCATGAAAAGAATGCTTTATCTGATGGTTATATTGTTGAATTCATTCATGATGCTACTGAAAATTATTATGAGGGAGGAATATATGCTCGTAGGAATTGCAATAATATCAAGTTTCCTCTCTATGTGTTGAAAATCTTGAAGCTATGATTGTTTTTCTTTCCTATGCTAGTTGATTCTCGTTCCCATAAGTTGTTTGCTCACAAATTCCCTATGCATAGGAAGTGGGTTAGGCTTAAATGTGCTAGTCATATGCTTCATGATGCTCCCGTTATGTTTCAATTCTTATCTTTTATGTGAGCATCATTGAAATCATCATGCCTAGCTAGAAAGGCATTAAAGAAAAGCGCTTGTTGGGAGACAACCCAATATTTACCCCTACTATTTTTGTGTGTCCACATGATTAAGCTACTATAGTAATCATGTTTTATAGCTTTTTTTCAATTAAGTGCCAAGTAGAACCTTTGGGAAGACTTGGGTGAAAGTTAATGTGATCTTGCTGTAAAAAACAGAAACTTTTACGCTCAGGAAAAAAATTCTCATTTTTAACAGAAGCATGATAAAAACTGATTCTTTTTGGAGAAGATTAATAAAAAATCCTAGGACTTCCTAATTTCTCAGGATTTTTGGAGTTACAGTGGTATTCGAAATCACCAGATTACTACACTCTGTTCTGTTTTTCACATATTCTGTTTTCGATGCATAGTTTGCTTGTTTTCTAGTTTCTATATATTGCTTAATATAAATTGTAGAAATGATATGGTACAGTAGGAATCATGTGAGAAAAATTATGAATCTTGTCTTGACGGTACCTAAGTGGTGATTTGCTTTCTTATACTAACGGATCTTATGAGTTTTCTGTTGAGTTTTGTGTTGTGAAGTTTTCAAGTTTTAGGTAAAGTTTTGATGGACTACGGAATAAGGAGTGGTAAGAGCCTAAGCTTGGGGATGCCCAAGGCACCGCCAAGGTAATATTCAAGGACAACCAAGAGCCTAAGCTTGGGGATGCCCCGGATGGCATCCCCTCTTTCGTCTTCGTTCATCGGTAACCTTACTTGGAGCTATATTTTTATTCACCACATGATATGTGCTTTGCTTGGAGTGTCATTTTATTTTATTAGGATTTTCTTTCTGTTATTTAGAGTAATTTTTTGCATCTTTTAGTTCAATAAAAAGGTCAAGTATAGCCTTTACCATGCTTATTTTTCAAGTCTATATGTTGTTGTTTTAAAAACAGAAAGTTTGCTGTTATGTTTTGAATATTTGTGAATATCCAGAACATGATAAAATCTTGAAATTTTTACACAATGAGTAACAAAAAATTATCTACAACATGGTAATTTTTCATAATCTTTGGAGTTAAATAAGTATGATTCTTCTTGCATTCTTTACAGACTATCCTGTTTAGACAGATTGTTGTTATGATTGCATTGTTTGCATATGTTTGCTTGTTTAATGATTCTATTTGATGATAGGAGTATTAGAATGCAGAGGCATTTATTATGCAATGTAAAATTATAATTTTAGTGATTTTCTACAGTAGAGAATGATAAGGTTTTGCGTTGATTTATACTAACTTATCTCACAAGTTCTTGTTGAGTTTTGTGTGCATGAAGTTTTTAAGATTCCAGGAAACTATGATACGAGAGGAATTAAGGAGACACAAAAGCTCAAGATTGGGGATGCCCAAGGCATACCTAATTAATATTTCAAGAAGTCTCAAGCATCTAAGCTTGGGGATGCCCCGATAGGCATCCCACCTTTCTTCATCAACAATTATCGGTTAGCCTCGGTTGAGCTAAGTTTTTGCTTCTTCACATGATATGTGCTATCCTTGCAATGTCATTTTATTTTGTTTTTCTTGCTGTTTGAATAAAGTACTTAAGATCTGAAATTTTATTTATGAGAAGGAGTCTTCACATAGTTACATAATTATTCAACTACACATTGTGCTTCGCTTATATTTTTTGGAGTAGTTTGCCGTTTGCTCTGGTGCTTCACTTATATCTTTTTAGAGCATGGCGGTAGTTTTATTTTGAAGAAATTGTTGAACTCTCATGCTTCACTTATATCATTTTGAGAGTCTCTAAACAGCATGGTAGTTTGCTTTTGTTATGAATTTAGTCCTAATATGATGGGCATCCAAGAGGGATATAATAAAAACTTTCATAAAAAGTGCATTAAATACTATGAGAAGTTTGATTCCTTATGATTGTTTTGAGATATGAAGATGGTGATATTAGAGTCATGCTAGTGAGTAGTTGTTAATTTAAGAAATACTTGTGTTAAGGTTTGTGAGTCCCGTAGCATGCATGTATGGTGAACCATTATGTAACGAAGTTGGAGCATGAGATATTTTTTGATTGTCTTCCTTATGAGTGGTGGTCGGGGATCTTCATGATAGAGAGTCTCCTATGTTGTCACTTTCATATACTAGTGGGAACTTTTCATTATAGAACTTGGTTTGTATATTCCAATGATGGGCTTCCTCAAAATGCCCTAGGTCGTCGTGAGCAAGCAAGTAGGATGCACACCCACTTAGTTTCTTTTGTTGAGCTTTCATACACTTATAGCTCTAGTGCATCCGTTGCATGGAAATCCCTACTCACTCACATTGATATCTATTGATGGGCATCTCCATAGCATGTTGATACGTCTAGTTGATGTGAGACCATCTTCCTCCTTTTTGTCTTCTCCACAACCACCACTCTATTCCACCTATAGTGCTATGTCCATGGCTCGTGCTCATGTATTGCGTGAAAGTTGAAAAAGTTTGAGAATGCTAAAGTACGAAACAATTGCTTGGCTTGTCATCGGGGTTGTGCATGATTTGAACATTTAGTGTGATGAAGATGGAGCATAGCCAAACTATATGATTTTGCAGGGATGAACTTTCTTTGGCCATGTTATTCTGAGAAGACATGATTACTTTGTTAGTATGCTTGAAGTATTATTATTTTTATGTCAATATTAAACTTTTGTCTTGAATCTTATGGATCTGAATATTCTTGCCACAATAAAGAAGATTGCATTGATAAATATGTTAGGTAGCATTCCACATCAAAAATTCTTTTTTTATCATTTACCTACTCGAGGACGAGCAGGAATTAACCTTGTGGATGCTTGATACATCTCCAATGTAGCTATAACTTTTGATTGTTCCATGCTATTATATTATCCATCTTGTATGTTTTATATGCTATTTTATATGATTTTTGGTACTAATCTATTAACCTAGAGCCTAGTGCTAGTGCTAGTTTCTGTTTTTTCCTTGTTTTTGAGTTTTATAGAAAAGGAATACCAAACGGAGTCCAATTGACCTGCCAATTTTTGTGGATTTTTATGGACCAAAAAAGCCCCTGAAGTAAAAGATTGGGCCAGAAGAGTACCGAGCCATCCACGAGGGTGGAGGGCGCGCCCTACCCCCCTGGGCTAGCCCCCTATCTCGTGGACGACTCGGAGACCCCCCCCCCTGGCGTGAGACCGACACCAAAAATTCCTACAAATACAGAAACTCCCGAAAAGAAACCTAGATCGGGAGTTCCGCCGCCGCAAGCCTCTATAGCCACCAAAAACCAATCGGGGCCCTTTTCCAGCACCCTGCCGGAGGGGGGAATCATCACCGATGGCCATCTTCATCATCCCGGTGCTCTCCACGACGAGGAAGGAGTAGTTCACCCTCGGGGCTGAGGGTATGTACCAGTAGCTATGTGTTTGATCTCTCTCTCTCTCTCGTGTTCTTGATTCGGCACGATCTTGATGTATCGCGAGCTTTGCTATTATAGTTGGATCTTATGATGTTTCTCCCCCTCTACTCTCTTGTAATGGATTGAGTTTTCCCTTTGAAGTTATCTTATCGGATTGAGTCTTTAAGGATTTGTGATCCACTTGATGTATGTTTTGGTGATCAACTTGCGAGTTCTGTGACCTTGTGAACTTATGCATAGGGGTTGGCACACGTTTTTGTTTTGACTCTCTGGTAGAAACTTTGGGGCACTCTTTGAAGTTCTTTGTGTTGGTTGAATAGATGAATCTGAGATTGTGTGATGCATATCGTATAATCATACCCGTGGATACTTGAGGTGACATTGGAGTATCTAGGTGACATTAGGGTTTTGGTTGATTTGTGTCTTAAGGTGTTATTTTACTACGAACTCTAGGGCTGTTTGTGACACTTATAGGAATAGCCCAATGGATTGATCGGAAATAATAACTTTGAGGTGGTTTCATACCCTACAATAATATCTTCGTTTGTTCTCCGCTATTAGTGACTTTGGAGTGACTCTTTGTTGCGTGTTGAGGGATTGTTATATGATCTAGTTATGTTATCCTTGTTGAGAGAACTTGCACTAGTGAAAGTATGGACCCTAGGCCTTGTTTCGAAGCATTGCAATACCATTTGTGCTCACTTTTATCATTACTTACCTTGCTATTTTTATATTTTCATATTACAAAAACCTATACCTACCATCCATATTGCACTTGTATCACCATCTCTTCGCCGAACTAGTGCACCTATACAATTTACCATTGTATTGGGTGTGTTGGGGACAAAAGAGACTCTTTGCTATTTGGTTGCAGGGTTGTTTGAGAAAGACCATCTTCATCCTATGCCTCCCATGGATTGATAAACCTTAGGTCATCCACTTGAGGGAAATTTGCTACTGTCCTACAAACCTCTGCACTTGGAGGCCCAACAACGTCTACATAAAGAAGGTTGTGTAGTAGACATCAGAAATGCATATGGCATGTAATTGCTTTAGTTTATTGCTATGAGTTAGCAATAGTTGGCAAGACGACCACGACGCTACGATAGAGATCAAGGTGTCAAGCCGGTGACGATGGAGATCATGATGATGCTTTGGAGAGGGAGGTCAAAAGCACAAGATGATGATGGCCATATCATGTCACATATTTTGATTGCATGTGATGTTTATCCTTTATGCATATTATTTTGCATACAACGGTGGTAGCATTATAATATGATCCCTTCACTTACTTACAAGACAAAAGTGTTCTCCCTGAGTATGCACCGTTGCTACAGTTCATCGTTTCGAGACACCACGTGATGATCGGGTGTGATAGATTCTACGTTCACATATGACGGGTGTAAAACAGTTTTACACATGTAGAATACTTGGGTTAAACTTGACGAGCCTATCATGTACAGACATGGCCTCGTAACACTAGAGACCGAAAGTTCGAACGTAAATTTAAGTTCACCATTGATGACTACCCCATCTCACGTGATGATCGGACATGGGTTAGTTGATTTGGATCACGTATCACTTAGATGACTTGAGGGATGTCTATTTAAGTGGGAGTTCTTTAGTAATTTGATTAATTGAACTTAAATTTATCATGAACTTAGTCTTAATAGTTTTTGCATATCTATGTTGTAGATCAATAGCTCGCAATATAGCTCCCCTATTTTTGATATGTTCCTAGAGAAAAATAAGTTGAAAGATGATAGTAGCAATGATGCAGACTCGGTCCGTGATCTAAGGATTATCCTCATTGCTGCATAGAAGAATTATGTCCTTGATGCACGGCTAGGTGACAGACCTATTACAGGAGCAAATGTAGATGTTATGAACGTTTGGCAAGCTCGATATGATGAGTACTTATAGTTTAGTGTGCCATGCTTTACAGCTTAGAACCGGGACTTCAAAAATGTTTTGAACGCCACGAAGAATATGAGATGGTCCTAGAGCTGAAATTGGTATTTCAGACTCATGCCCGTGTCGAGAGGTATGAGACCTCTGACTAGTACTTTGCCTACAAGATGGAGGAGAATAGCTCAACCAGTGAGCATGTGGTCAAAATGTCTGGGTACTACAATCGCTTGAATCAAGTGGGAGTTAATCTTCCAGATAAGATAGTGATTGACAAAGTTCTCTAGTCACTATCACCAAGCTACTAGAACTTCGTGATGAACTATAATATGCAAGGGGTGACGAAAATGATTCCTGAGCTCTTCGCAATGCTGAAATCGGCGATGGTAGAAATCAAGAAACAGCATCAAGTGTTGGTGATTAAACAAGACCACTAGTTTCAAGAAAAAGGGCAAGGGAAAGAGAGCGAACTTCAAGAAGAATGGCAAACAAGTTGCCGCTCCCATGAAGAAGCCCAAAGCTGGACCCAAGCCTGAAACTGAGTGCCTCTATCCAAGCCTGAAACTGAGTGCCTCTACTGCAAAGGAAATGGTAACTAGAAACAGAACTACCGCAAATACTTGGAGGATAAGAAGGATGGCAAAGTGAACAAAGGTATATTTGATATACATGTTATTGATGTGTACCTTACTAGTATTAATAGTATCCCCTGGGTATTTGATACCGGTTCAGTTGCTAAGATTAATAACTCGAAGCAGGAGTTGCCGAATAAACAGAGACTAGTTAAGGGCGAGGTGAAGTTGTGTGTTGGAAGTGATTCCAAGGTTGATACGATCATCATCGCACACTCCCTCTACCTTTGGGATTAGTGTTGAACCTAAATAAATGTTATTTTGTGTTTTAGTTGAGCATGAATGTGATTTGATCATGTTTATTGCAATACGGTTATTCATTTAAGTCAAAGAATAATTGTTGTTCTATTTACATGAATAAAACCTTCTATGGTCATACACCCAATGTGAATGGTTTAATGAATCTCAATCGTAGTGATACACATATTCATAATATTGATGCCAAAAGATGCAAAGTTGATAATGCAGTGCAACATATTTGTGGCACTGCCGTTTAGGTCATATTGCTGTAAAGCGCATGAAGAAACTCCATGCAGATGGACTTTTGGAATCACTTGATTATGAATCATTTGATACTTGCGAACCATGCCTCATGGGAAAGATGACTAAAACTCCGTTCTCTGGAACAATGGAGCGAGCTTATGACTTATTGGAAATAATACATACCGATGTGTGCGGTCCGATGAGTGTTGAAGCACGCGGCGGGTATCTATATTTTCTGACCTTCACAGATGATTTGAGTATGTATGGGTATATCTACTTGATGAAACACAAGTCTGAAACATTTGAAAAGTTCAAATAATTTCAGAGTGAAGTGGAGAATCATCGTAACAAGAAAATAAAGTTCCTACGTTCTGATCGCGGAGGAGAATATTTGAGCTATGAGTTTGGCCTTCATTTAAAACAATGTGGAATTGTTTCACAACTCACACCACCTGGAACACCCCAACGTAATGGTGTGTCCGAACATCATAACCTTACCTTATTAGATATGGTGCGATCTATGATGTCTCTTACCGGTTTACCACTATCATTTTGGGGTTGTGCATTAGAGACAGTTGCATTCACGTTAAATAGGGCACCATCTAAATCCGTTGAGATGACACCGTATGAACTGTGGTTTGGCAAGAAACCTAAGCTATCATTTCTTAAAGTTTGGGGTTGCGACACTTATGTCAAAAGGCTTAAGCCTGATAAGGTCGAACCCAAAATCAGAGAAGTGTGTCTTCATAGGATACCCTAAGGAAACAATTGGGTACACCTTCTACCACAGATCTGAAGGCAAGATCTTTGTTGCCAAGAATGGAACATTTCTAGAGAAGGAGTTTCTCTCGAAAGAAGTGAGTGGGAAGAAAGTAGAACTTGATGAGGTAATTGTACATTCTCTCAATTTGGAAAGTAGCACATCAGAGAAATCTGTTCCCATGATGCCTACACCAACTAGAGAGGAAGCTAATGATGATGATCATGAAACTTCAGATCAAGTTACTACTGGACCTCATAGGTCGAACAGAGCACATTTCGCACCAGAGCAAGGTAGTCAGAGTCGGATTCGGAGTCGGATCGATTTTCCTCAGACAGAATCAAGTCGTAAGATCGAGTCGTGGAATCGAGGATTCTACTAGATTTACTCAGATAAGATATTTTGTATGCACACAAGAAATTTATATGGATTCTATAGAGTTTTGACAATTAATATGGAGCAAAGAACATACACATCAATGCTAGTTGTATTCCACTTCTTTTTATAGCTAACCTACCATCTAGCTCGCATGTATGGAGCAGGTATGAGAGGGAAATATATAGAACATTTAAACCTTCAATGCACGAAATTTACTTAGGTTATTTTTAGAGTGCGTGAATAGTCGATCACTTGTGTATCTGACCTGCAGTGCTAAACCATGAAGGGCCTTGTTCTCCTTCTCCGATCAATCTTGAAGCATCCTCCTTTTCACGCCAATTCCATCTGTTGACAAGCTTGATCCTCAATTTTGATCTAGGGTTTCCGAGAGCTAGCTCAAAGGTGTCGGCGGCTGGGCGTTTGGGCTTGGGAGGGGAATAAAGGTCCATGAGGTATATGAAAAGGGGTTTGGATGATGGCATACTATTCTGCAACAACTAAATAAACGGCTTAGATAAATTAGTAGAATCGTACATAGTCCATAGCATAGTCGGGATTGTACAATTTTGAACAGGATTCTATGATTTGGATCGCGACTCAACATGGATTCTACCTGATCCGGATTCATAGTGGGATTTGGATCGACATGCTTCCGTAGGGTCGTGAAGTCGTAGGATTCTAGCAGTCGAGTCGGGATTCTGACTACCTTGCACCAGAGTGGTACAGTAATCCTGTTCTGGAAGTCATGTTACTAGACCATAGCGAACCTACGAACTATGAAGAGGCTATGATGAGCCCAGATTCCAATGAATGGCTTGAGGCCATGAAATCTGAGATAGGATCCATGTATGAGAACAAAGTATGGACTTTGGTGGACTTGCCCGATGATCGGCAAGCCATTGAGAATAAATGGATCTTCAAGAAGAAGACAGACGCTGATCGTAATGCCACCATCTACAAAGCTTGACTTGTCGTGAAAGGCTTTTTACAAGTTCAAGGGGTTGACTACTGATACGTCCATTTTGCATCATGCTTTTATATCGATATTTATTGCATTATGGGCTATTATTACACATTATGTCACAATACTTCTGCATATTCTCTCTTATTTTACAAGGTTTACATAAAGAGGGAGAATGCCGACAGCTGGATTCTGGGCTGGAAAAGGAGCAAATATTAGAGACCTATTCTGCACAGCTCCAAAAGTCCTGAAACTTCATGGAAGACGTTTTCAGAATATATAAAAAATATTGAGCGCAAGAAGTTCACCAGGGGGGCCACACCCTGCCCACGAGGGTGGGGGCGCCCTACCCCCTAGGCGCGCCCCCCTACCTCGTGGGCCCCCTGGTGGCCCTCCGATGGCCATCTTCTGCTATATGGAGTCTTTCAATGATAAAAAAATCATAAGCCATCTCCTCGGACGAAACTCCGCCGCCACGAGGCGGAACCTTGGCGGATCCAATCTAGGGCTCCGGCAGAGCTGTTCTGCCAAGGAAACTTCCCTCCGGGAGGGGGAAATCATCACCATTGTCATCACGAACGCTCCTCTCATCGGGAGAGGGCAATCTCCATCAACATCTTCACCAGCACCATCTCCTCTCAAAACCCTAGTTCGTCTCTTGTATCCAATTCTTGTCTTCAAGTCCGGGATTGGTACTAGTAGGTTGCTAGTAGTGTTAATTACTCCTTGTAGTTGATGCTAGTTGGTTTATTTGGTGGAAGATCATATGTTCAGATCCTATATGCATATTAATACCCCTCTGATTATGAACATGAATATGCTTTGTGAGTAGTTACGTTTCTTCCTGAGGACATGGGAAAAGTCTTGCTATTAGTAGTCATGTGAATTTGGTATTCATTGAATATTTTGATGAGATGTATGTTGTCTCTCCTCTAGTGGTGTTATGTGAACGTCGACTACATAACACTTCACCATTATTTGGGCCTATAGGAAGGCATTGGGAAGTAATAAGTAGATGATGGGTTGCTAGAGTGACAGAAGCTTAAACCCTAGTTTATGCGTTGCTTCGTAAGGGGCTGATTTGGATCCATATGTTTCATGCTATGGTTAGGTTTACCTTAATACTTTTGTTGTAGTTGCGGATGCTTGCAATAGAGGTTAATCATAAGTGGGATGCTTGTCCAAGTAAGGACAGTACCCAAGCAATAGTCCACCCACATACCAAATTATCAAAGTACCGAACGCGAATCATATGAACGTGATGAAAACTAGCTTGACAATATTCCCATGTGTCCTCGGGAGCTCCTTTCTCTATATAAGAGTTTGTCCAGGCTTGTCCTTTGCTACAAAAAGGATTGGTCCACCTTGCTGCACTTTATTTACTTTTGTTACTTGTTGCTCGTTACAAATTATCCTATCACAAAACTATCTGTTACCACTTATTTCAGTACTTGTAGAGAATACCTTGCTCGAAACCGCTTATCATTTCCTTCTGCTCCTCGTTGGGTTCGACACTCTTACTTATCGAAACGACTACGATAGATCCCCTATACTTGTGGGTCATCAAGACTCTTTTCTGGCGCCGTTTCCGGGGAGTGAAGCGCCTTTGGTAGGTGGAATTTGGTAAGGAAAATTTATATAGTGTGCTGAAATTTACTGTCACTTATTACTATGGAAAGTAATCCTCTAAGGGGCTTGTTCGGGGTATCTTCACCCCGACCATTAGAGCAAAGAGTTGCTCCTCAACCTACCGAACCTACTAAAAATGAAAATGTCTACTTTGAAATTCCTTCGGGTATGATAGAAAAACTGCTAGCTAATCCTTTTGTAGGAGATGGAACAAAGCATCCTGATGAGCACCTAATATATGTCGATGAAGTTTGTGGATTATTTAAGCTTGCAGGTGTATCCGGAGATGTTGTTACCTTTATCTTTGAAGGAAGATGCATTGACATGGTATAGGCTATGTGATGATACGGGGTCATGGAACTACAAATGATTGAAATTGGAATTTCATCAGAAGTTTTATCCTATGCATCTTGTTCATCGTGATCGCAATTATATATATATAAATTTTGGCCTCGCGAAGGAGAAAGCATCGCTCCAGCTTGGGGGAGGCTTAAATCAATTTTATATTCATGCCCCAATCATGATCTCTCAAGATAAATGATTATTCAAAAATTTTATGCTCGGCTTTCTGATAGCAATCACACCATGCTTGATACTTCTTGTGCTGGCTCTTTTATGATGAAGACTATTGAATTCAAATTGGATTTATTGGACAGAATTAAACGCAACTCTGAAGATTGGGACCTCGACAAAGGTAAGGAGTCAGGTATGACACCTAAGTATGATTGTGTTAAATCTTTTATGGATACCGATGTTTTCCGTAAATTTAGCACTAAATATGGACTTGACTCTGAAATAGTAGCTTCTTTCTGTGAATCTTTTGCTACTTATGTTGATCTCCCAAAGGAGAAGTGGTTTAAATATCATCCTCCCATAGAAGTAAAAGTAGTTGCACCTATTAAGGTTGAAGAAAAGACTATCACTTATAATGATCCTATTATTCCTACTTCTTATGTTGAGAAACCACCTTTCCCTGTTAGGATAAAGGATCATGCTAAAGCTTCAACTGTGGTTCATAAAAGCAATAGTAGAACTTATACACCTCCTGAGCAAATTAAAGTTGAACCTGATATTGCTATTGTTAAAGATCTCTTGTCTGATAATATTGATGGGCATGTTATTCATTTCCTTGATGAGACTGCTAGAATTGCTAAACCTTTTGCTAAAGATAAAAACAGACCTGTGGTAGGCATGCCTGTTATTTCTATTAAAATAGGAGATCATTGTTATCATGGCTTATATGATATGGGTGCTAGTGCTAGTGCAATACCTTACGCCTTATACAAACAAATTATGCATGATATTGCACCTGCTGAGATAGAAGATATTGATGTCACAATTAAACTTGCCAATAGAGATACTATTTCACCAATGGGAATTGTTAGAGATGTTGAAGTCTTGTGTGGGAAAACTAAATATCCTGCTGATTTTCTTGTTCTTGGTTCCCCACAAGATAGCTTTTGTCCCATTATATTTGGTAGACCCTTCTTAAACACTGTTAATGCTAAGATAGATTGCAAAAAGGATGTTGTTACTATCGGTTTAGATGACATGTCTCATGAATTTAATTTCTCTAAATTTAGTAGAAAACACCGTGAAGAAGAATTACCTAGTAAGGATGAAATTATTGGTCTTGCTTCTATTGCCGTACCTCCTAGTGATCCTTTAGAACAATATTTGCTAGACCATGAAAATGATATGTTTATGAATGAAAGAAGGGAAATAGATGAAGTATTCTTTAAACAGGAACCTATTCTGAAACACAATTTGCCTGTTGAAATCCTAGGGGATCCTCCTCCACCCAAGGGTGATCCCGTGTTTGAGCTTAAACCGTTGCCTGATACTCTTAAATATGCTTATCTTGATGAGAAAAAAGATATATCCTGTTATTATTAGTGCTAACCTTTCAGAGCATGAGGAAGAGAGATTATTGAAAACTCCGAAGAAGCACCGTGCTACTATTGGGTATACTCTTGAAGATCTTAAGGGCATTAGTCCCACTCTATGTCAACATAAAATAAAGTTGGAAGAAGATGCTAAACCAGTTCGAGATCATCAACGACGGCTGAATCCTAAAATGAAAGAAGTGGTAAGAAAGGAAATACTAAATCTCCTTGAGGCAGGTATAATCTATCCCATTGCTGATAGTCAGTGGGTAAGTCCTGTCCATTGTGTCCCTAAGAAGGGAGGTATTACTGTCATTCCTAATGATAAAGATGAATTGATTCCTCAAAGAATTATTACAGGTTATATGATGGTAATTGATTTCCGCAAATTAAATAAGGCCACTAAAAAGGATCATTACCCCTTACCTTTTATCGATCAAATGCTAGAAAAATTATCCAAACATACACATTTTGCTTTCTAGATGGTTATTCTGGTTTCTCTCAAATACCTGTGTCAGCCAAGGATCAATCAAAGACTACTTTTACTTGCCCTTTCGGTACTTTTGCTTATAGACATATGCCTTTTGGTTTATGTAATGCACCTGCTACCTTTCAAAGATGCATGATGGCTATATTCTCTGACTTATGTGAAAAGATTTGTGAGGTTTTCATGGACCGATTTCTCCGTCTATGGATCTTCTTTTGATGATTGCTTGAGCAACCTTGATCGAGTTTTGCAGAGATGTGAAGAAACTAATCTTGTCTTGAATTGGGAAAAGTGCCACTTTATGGTTAATGAAGGTATTGTCTTGGGGCATAAAGTTTCTGAAAGAGGTATTGAAGTTGATAAAGCCAAGGTTGATGCTATTGAAAAGATGCCATGCCCCAAGGACATCAAAGGTATAAGAAGTTTCCTTGGTCATGCCGGATTTTATAGGAGGTTCATTAAGGACTTCTCAAAAATTTCTCGGCCTCTGACTAATTTATTACAAAAAGATATACCATTTGTCTTTGATGATGATTGTGTAGAATCATTTGAAATACTTAAGAAAGCATTGATCTCTGCACCTATTGTTCAGCCACCTAATTGGAATTTACCCTTTGAAATTATGTGTGATGCTAGTGATTATGCTGTAGGTGATGTTCTAGGGCAAAGAGTTGATAAGAAATTAAACGTTATTCAATATGCTAGTAAAACCCTAGACAATGCTCAAAGAAATTATGCTACTACTGAAAAAGAATTCTTAGCAGTTGTATTTGCTTGTGATAAGTTCAGACCTTATATTGTTGATTCTAAAGTAACTATTCACACTGATCATGCTGCTATTAAATATCTTATGGAAAAGAAAGATGCTAAACCTAGACTTATTAGATGGGTTCTCTTGCTACAAGAATTTGACTGACATATTGTTGATAGAAAGGGAGCTGAGAACCCCGTTGCAGACAACTTGTCTATGTTAGAAAATGTGCTTGATGGCCCACTACCTATTGATGATAGCTTTCCTGATGAGCAATTAAATGTCATAAATGCTTCTCATACTGCTCCATGGTATGCTGATTATGCTAATTACATTGTTGCCAAATTCATACCACCTAGTTTCACATACCAGCAAAAGAAAAAGTTCTTCTATGATTTGAGGCATTACTTTTGGGATGACCCACATCTTTATAAAGAAGGAGTAGATGGTGTTATTAGACGTTGTGTACCTGATCATGAACAGGAACAGATCCTGCGCAAGTGTCACTCCGAAGCTTATGGAGGACACCATGCTGGAGATAGAACTGCACATAAGGTATTGCAATCTGGTTTTTATTGGCCTACTCTCTTCAAGGATGCCCGTAAGTTTGTCTTATCTTGTGATGAATGTCAAAGAATTGTTAATATTAGTAGACGTCAAGAAATGCCTATGAACTATTCACTTGTTATTGAACCATTTGATGTTTGGGGCTTTGACTATATGGGACCTTTTCCTGCTTCTAATGGTTATACACATATTTTAGTTGCTGTTGATTACGTTACTAAGTGGGTAGAAGCTATTCCAACTAGTAGTGTTGATCATAACACTTCTATTAAAATGCTTAAAGAAGTTATTTTTCCAAGATTTCGAGTCCCTAGATATTTAATGACTGATGGTGGTTCACATTTTATTCATGGTGCTTTCCATAAAATGCTTGCTAAGTATGACGTTAATCATAGAATTGCATCCCCTTATCACCCTCAGTCTAGTGGTCAAGTAGAATTGAGTAATAGAGAGCTCAAATTAATTTTGCAAAAGACTGTCAATAGGTCTAGAAAGAATTGGTCCAAGAAACTTGATGATGCATTATGGGCCTATAGAACTGCATATAAAAATCATATGGGTATGTCTCCATATAAAATGGTTTATGGAAAAGCATGTCACTTACCTCTCGAACTAGAACACAAGGCATATTGGGCTATTAAAGAGCTCAATTATGATTTTAAACTTGCTGGTGAGAAGAGGTTATTTGATATTATCTCACTCGATGAATGGAGAACCCAAGCCTACGAAAATGCCAAGTTGTTTAAATAAAAAGTTAAAAGATGGCATGATAAAAGGATACAAAAGCGTGAGTTTAATGTAGGTGATTATGTATTGCTATACAACTCTCGTTTAAGATTTTATGCAGGAAAACTTCTCTCTAAATGGGAAGGTCCTTACGTTATCAAGGAGTTCTATTGTTCCGGTGCCATAAAAATCAGCAACTTCGAAGGCACAAATCCGAAGGTGGTGAACGGTCAAAGAATCAAACATTATATCTCAGGTAATCCCATAAATGTTGAAACCAATGTTATTGAAACCATAACCCCGGAGGAATACATAAGGGACACTTTCTGGAATGTTTCAGACTCCGAAAAGGAATAGGTATGTGGTACGGTAAGTAAACCGACTCCAAAACAGTTTTTAAGGCAATGTTTCTCCATTTTGGAATATTTAGAAAAATAGAAAAGTAAGAAGCAGTCCGGGAAGGACAAGGCCTCCACGAGGGTGGAGGGCGCGCCCCCCTACCTTGTGGGCACCTCGTGCGCTCTCCGAACTCCGTTTTCTTACACGACACGTATTTTGGTCGGTAAAAATTCACTATATAATCTCCCGAGGGTTTTGACTCCCGTATCACGCAATTATCCTCTATTTGTGTTTCGAGCTGTTTTTCTGACAGAACCAGGACGTCATGTCATCTTCAAGTGCCCCCAAGGACCAGTTCTTCGAGAAGGTCATCAACCCCTACCTCGTGGAGGTGCTGCAACACCCTCAAACCATTGAGATGCGTGAGGGGTTGTTGCACATTCGCGATGTTGAGGGACCAAGGAAGACCGGAAGCACGGAGGTAAGGCTCGAGGCATTGGAGCAAGATGTTTTCAAGTGTCAGGAGATGGTGGAGCATGGACTCGATTCCAATCACATTATGATCACGGAGTTCACCAACAACCACAAGCTGGACGTCAAGGACATTGGGGAGGCCATCTTCAAGCTTCATGAGAAAATCGAGCACCTCCAAGCCCAGATCTATGACCTGCAAAATCAAAACTGTGAGTGTGAATATAGATTCAAGAGGATGAGTTTGGCTGCAGATTTGAGGTTTCAGGAGACTCGATCATCCTACTATGATGGTGAGCCTATGCCTTGGAAGAAGGACGACAAGCCTATGCCATCAACAAAACCATCACCTTCTCCACCAACAAAGAAGAATTGAGTATCTAGTATGGGCACTCCCCTTGGCAACTTCCAAGCTTGGGGGAGTGCCCCGGTATCGTATCACCATCACTTTTATCTTTACCGTTTTTCTTAGTTCGATCCTTTTGGTAATATCTTGATCTAGTAGAATAAAGTTTATGGCATGATCTAGTTTTGAGTTTTGCTTTATGATCCCTCTATGTAATCGAGTCCGTGAGCTATATATAATAAAGATTAGTGTTAAGTCAAGGGCTTGATTATTTTGCCATGATCCTAAGTGAATAAAAGAAAAGAAAAAGAATAAAAAAGGAAACAAAGAGATCATATGGATCTTATGGAGAGTAATGAGCTCACATAGAAAAAGTATGATGAATAAAAGTTGTTGAGAGTTGACAAACATAGTTTTGGTCATCGTTGCAATTAATAGGAAGTAATAAAGAAAGAGAGGTCTTCACATATAAATATACTATCTTGGACATCTTTTATGATTGTGAGCACTCATTAAAATATGACATGCTAAAGAGTTGACGTTGGACAAGGAAGACAACGTAATGGGTTATGTTTTCTTACATCTGAGATAAATTATATTGTCATGGATCATCCAACATGGTTGAGCTTGGCTTTCCCCCTCATGCTAGCCAAATTCATCGCACCAAGTAGAGATACTACTTGTGCCTCCAAATACCCTTAAACCAGTTTTGCCATGAGAGTCCACCATATCTACCTATGGATTGAGTAAGATCCTCCAAGTAAGTTGTCATCGGTGCAAGCAATAAAAATTGATCTCTAAATATGTATGACTTATTAGTGTGGGAGAAAATAAACTTTATACGATCGTGTGATATGGAAGAAATAAAAGCGATAGACTGCATAATAAAGGTCTGTATCACAAGTGGCAATATAGAGTGACATTCTTTTGCATTAAGATTTCGTGCATCCAACCATAAAAGCGCATGACAACCTCTGTTTCCCTCTGTGAAGGGCCTATCTTTTTCTTTTATCTCCTACCTTGCATAAGAGTCATGGTGATCTTCACCCTTCCTGTTTACATTTTATCCTTTGGCAAGCACAGTATGTTGAAAAGATCCTGGTATATATGGCTAATTGGATGTTAGTTTTCATGAACTATTATTGTTGACATTACCCTTGAGGTAAAACGTTGGGAGGCAAAACTATAAACCCCTATCTTTCTCCGTGTCCGACTAAAACTCCATGCCCATAAGTATTGCGTGAGTGTCAGCAATTGTGAAAGACTATATGATAGTTGAGTATGTGGACTTGCTGAAAAGCTCTTATATATTGACTCTTTCCTATGTTATGATAAATTGCAATTGCTCCAATGACTGAGATTATAGTTTGTTAGTTTTCAATGAAGTTTACGATTCATACTTGAAATTGTGATTGAATTAATACTCTAGCATAAGAAATCATATGACAAGAATTATGTAAGTTGTTGTTCTAAGAATGATCATGATGCCCTCATGTCCGTATTTTACTTTTATCGACACCTCTATCTCCAAACATGTGGACATATTTTTCGATTCCGGCTTTCGCTTGAGGACAAGCGAGGTCTAAGCTTGGGGGAGTTGATACGTCCATTTTGCACCATGCTTTTATATCGATATTTATTGCATTGTGGGCTGTTATTACACATTATGTCACAATACTTATGCATATTCTCTCTTATTTTACAAGGTTTACATAAAGAGGGAGAATGCCGGCAGCTGGGATTCTGGGCTGAAAAAGGAGCAAATATTAGAGACCTATTCTGCACAGCTCCAACAGTCTTGAAACTTCACGGAAGACGTTTTCAGAATACATAAAAAATACTGAGCACAAGAAGTTCACCCTGCCCACGAGGGTGGGGGTGCGCCCTACCCCCCTGGGCGCGCCCCCTACCTCGTGGGCCCCCTGGTGGCCCTCCGATGGCCATCTTCTGCTATATGGAGTCTTTCGATGAGAAAAAAATCATAAGCCATCTCCTCGGACGAAAATCCGCCGCCACGAGGCGGAACCTTGGCGGATCCAATCTAGGGCTTCGGCAGAGCTGTTCTGCCGGGGAAACTTCCCTCCGGGAGGGGGAAATCATCACCATCGTCATCAGGAACGCTCCTCTCATCGGGAGAGGGCAATCTCCATCAACATCTTCACCAGCACCATCTCCTCTCAAAACCCTAGTTCATCTCTTGTATCCAATTCTTGTCTTCAAGTCCGGGATTGGTACTAGTAGGTTGCTAGTAGTGTTAATTACTCCTTGTAGTTGATGCTAGTTGGTTTATTTGGTGGAAGATCATATGTTCAAATCCTATATGCATATTAATACCCCTCTGATTATGAACATGAATATGCTTTGTGAGTAGTTATGTTTGTTCCTAAGGACATGGGAGAAGTCTTGCTAGTAGTAGTCATGTGAATTTGGTATTTGTTTGATATTTTGATGAGATGTATGTTGTCTCTCCTCTAGTGGTGTTATGTGAACATCGACTACATAACACTTCACAATTATTTGGGCCTAGAGGAAGGCATTGGGAAGTAATAAGTAGATGATGGGTTGCTAGAGTGACAGAAGCTTAAACCCTAGTTTATGTGTTGCTTCGTAAGGGGCTGATTTGGATCCATATGTTTCATGCTATGGTTAGGTTTACCTTAATACTTTTGTTGTAGTTGCGGATGCTTGCAATAGAGGTTAATCATAAGTGGGATGTTTGTCCCAAGTAAGGACATTACACAAGCACCAGTCCACCCACATACCAAATTATCAAAGTACCGAACGCGAATCATATGAACGAGATGAAAACTAGCTTCACGATATTCCCATGTGTCCTCAGGAGCACTTTTCTCTATATAAGAGTTTGTCCAGGCTTGTCCTTTGCTACAAAAAGGATTGGGCCACCTTGCTGCACTTTATTTACTTCTGTTACTTGTTGCTTGTTACAAATTATCCTATCACAAAACTATTTGTTACCACTTATTTTAGTACTTGCAGAGAATACCTTGCTGGAAACCACTTATCATTTCCTTCTGCTCCTCGTTGGGTTCGACACTCTTACTTATCGAAAGGACTATGATAGATCCCCTATACTTGTCGGTGATCAACTACGATGAGACCTTCTCACCCATAGCGATGGTTATGTCAGTCTGAATCATGTTAGCAATTGCCGCATTTTATGATTATGAAATTTCTCAAATGGACGTCAAAACTGCATTCCTTAATGGATTTCTTAAAGAAGAGTTGCATATGATGCAACTAGAAGGTTTTGTCGATCCTAAAGGTGCTAACAAAGTGTGCAAGCTCCAGCGATCCATCTATGGACTGGTGCAAGCATCTCGGAGTTGGAATATATGCTTTGATGAGGTGATAAATGCATATGGTTTTATACAGACTTATGGTGAATCCTGTATTTACAAGAAAGTGAGTGAGAGCTCTGTAGCATTTCTGATATAATCTAGATGACATATTGTTGATTGGAAATGATATAGAATTTATGAATAGCATAAAAGGATACTTGAATAAGAATTTTTCAATGAAAGACCTCGGTGAAGTTGCTTACATATTAGGCATCAAGATCTATAGAGATAGATCGAGACGCTTGATAAGACTTTCACAAAGCACGTACCTTGATAAAATTTTGAAGAAATTCAAAATGGATCAGTCAAAGAAAGGGTTCTTGCCTATGTTACAAGGTGTGAAGTTGATTAATACTCAAATCCCGACCACGGCAGAAGATAGAGAGAGAATGAAAGTCATCCCATATGCCTCAGCCATAGGTTCTATAAAGTATGCCATGTTGTGTACCAGACCTATTGTGTGGCTTGCCATAAGTTTGTCAAGGGGGTACAATGGTGATCCAGGAGTAGATCACTGGATAGCGGTCAAAATTATCCTTAGGTACCTTAAAAAGGACTAAGGAAATGTTTCTCGGTTATGGAGGTAATAAAGAGTTCGTCGTAAAGGGTTACGTCGATGCAAGCTTTGACACCGATCCAGATGACTCTAAGCCTCAATCTAGATACATATTGAAAGTGGGAGCAATTAGCTAGAGTAGCTCCATGCAGAGCATTGTAGACATAGAAATTTGCAAAATACATACAGATCTGAATATAACAGACCTGTTGACTAAACTTCTGATGCGGAGCATCCCAAGGTCATCCCCATGGACCTACCATCGTCTCACCAAGTGCCTACCGGGCCCATGACTCGATCACGCGCAAGAGCCCTTGAAACCGAGGTGACATCTCTCCTCTCACAATTCCACTCCGATGCACAGGAAGCATGGCTACTACCTCATATGGATACATTATGCATACTCAGGTACAATGGAGAATCTAAGGAGCAAGGACAAGAAGAAGAGGAAGATGGACGAGAAGATGAAGAAGAAGAAGAAGAGCTGCAGGAAATTTCCCAGCCACCGGACGACCGGCCGGGACCGGACGTCCGGCGCCTGAAGCGTCAGCCGAGCTCCAGCCAGCGGACGTCCGGCCTAGACCGGACGACCGGTGCCCCTACACCCGAAGCGAACGAGCGGACGTCCGGTCTGGACCGGACAACCGGCACACCAGCACCCGAGGCAACATCAGCGGAAGTCCGGAGCCTCCGGACGTCCGGCACCCCCATCACAGAGCAGAACCAGCGGACTACCGGAGGACACCGAACGTCCGGCAGCTCCTGAGACACCAGACGACCGGTCCCCAGCAGACGTCCGGTACCTGGCTGCATCCAGATTCGGGCCCGAGGCCCATGTACCCCTTCACTTCGCCCCCTTTTGCACTTAGACTATAAATAGACCCCCCCCCCATTCATCATAGCTAGGGTCAGCGTTGTGATAGATCATTTGAGAGATAGAGCTACGCTCATCCATATCGGATCTACTCCACGAGAGAGACCGCAGCCTCTACGGAGAAGATCCCTTTGGATTCAAGCCCCCTTTCCAAGGGAAGATCCCCCCGTGGATTCAAGACCTCCTTACGGAGAAGAACCCGGTTACCGTTTGTATCGTCCATTGTTGACTTTGGATCAATGTATCTTCCTTTGTGTTCATCGATCTAGCGCATGTGTGATCTATTTCTTGTTGGTTGAGTGATTTCTCTCGTGTTTTCCCCCCGTTTTCCCCTCGTGTTCTTCGTGTTCATCCTTGGGATCCGCTCCTTTCGTGAAAGATTGGCCATCTAGGGTTCCACCCTACATCATCTTGGTATCATGAGCAAGGTTGATCACGATTTCGGAGCTCCCTCTTCGTTTTTCTAGCTTGATTTTGTTGTTTTTCGTCCTAATCTGAAAATCCCCACAAAATAGCCCCAAAATTTTTCTTGTGTTTTGTGAGTTTTGATGATGTTTTGTTGGTTTTGATCCGTGAATTTGTTGCGTTGCAAGTAGATCTAGCCTTCCCCCACTATCTCCACCTCGAAATCCCTCCCAAATCCCCCATATTCCCCCCCAAAATCACCTCCCGGATCTACAAACTCGCGTTGACCCCGACCACCGGACGACCGGCACATCACCGGACATCCGGCGACCCAGGAAGCACCGGACGTCCGACCTGACCGGACGACCGTCGACCGGACATCCGGCCACCACCGGACGACCACTACTTCCACCATTTCATCCGCTACACCACCACCGACTTCCCGCACTCTTTGACATTATCCCAACCCACACCACCACCTCATCGCCACCTACTCCGACGATTTTGGTCGCCTTTGGTTTTGAGAATTTGAGTTGCGGTACCGTATCCTTTTGTGTTTCGGCTATCTAGGTACGGTTCGACATCGACATCACCGCCGCTCATTTTTCGCCACGGACGCGTCATCAACACCGGTCATCAACAACGACCACCTCGACTATGACTTGCTATTCGTGCCACCATTTTGACACCATACCGGAAGCAAGACCGGTAACCTCATCTTGGTATTGGACATATCATTCTTGCCATCACATTGTTAACCATCATCGCCTGACTCCTTTGCGTTGCTTACCCATCGAGACTAGCCATTGAGTATTGCCGGCAACGAGACTTGTGAACTTTAGTGATCATACTTCCCCATAGCATACATACATGCATCATTGTTGATTATATTGTTATCATCTCTTGTGTCACAAAGTTGTCATCGCATACTCACTTGCTATTTTGGTTCGTCAACCGTCGCATAAGAAAAGAGCTCAAACATCAAAGAGCCAACCAAGATTTTAAGCAAATAGGAAAGATAAGCAAAGAGCTTTTAAGCAAGAACCATAGCATCATACAACATTAAGATTGTCATACTCGATCATCTTGGATCATAACATAGCAACACCTTGCATAAAACATATTTGGGATAGAAGCCGTTGCATTTTTGCTAAGTAGGTTGTGCACAAGTTCTTGTATCTGCCTATCGTGCAATCGTGCTAGCGTCTCTCTAGTGTTGTGCAAGCATTTTTGTGGATTCCACATTTTGGCTCACCCTTGGTTGCTCAACCCCCACTTATCCTTTTGCGTGTGTGTTTCCGTGTACCGTATATGCTTGGTCTACTTGTTACATTGCATCTTGCGAATCTTTTCCAACATTCTTGAATCTTGCTTACATTCACATTAAAAATTGTGCCACCATCCTAACCAAGCTCCACCAAAAGCTTTTACTTGTGTAGGTGTGAGAACCGACAAGAATTGGTACCAATTGTGCTATTTCTTTGTTACACATTGGAGTCATCTTTGATCCATTGTCAACATCGGTCAAGGTAC
The DNA here is from genome assembly GCF_056163025.1 of Triticum urartu. Classification (NCBI taxonomy): domain Eukaryota; kingdom Viridiplantae; phylum Streptophyta; class Magnoliopsida; order Poales; family Poaceae; genus Triticum; species Triticum urartu. The sequence goes on along the minus strand of NC_141876.1, from coordinate 223,837,146 downwards.
ATTTGATATTGGTTCTTCCCTTTCTTCCACTCACACTTGTCTTGGAATGATGGATAGGCCAAGTACTTCTACCAACCCACTCTTCATGGAGCAAGACGATGACATGAACTCCTTCGTCACCAAGAGTCACCTCTTTGGTGCACAACGTGCTTTGCATCAAGAGCAACAAGCTATGAGTGAATGCATCGACAACCTTGCCGCCGACTTGCGACTTTCCGAGCAACGTACAAGGGACTACTTTGACAACAAGCTCGATGATCACAAGCAAGAGAATGACACAAGGATGGCCGAGATTCGCGCTTTGTTGCTCAACCGCTCTTCTTCCACTTCAAGAAGGAGCCATTCAAGCCGACACTCCGACGACACCATCTCCGGTTCAAGTACACCGACATCGAACACTCTTCGACGAGCCGCGCGCAACGAGCGTTAAGCAAACCTCAATCCACTTCGAAACACCGACTCGCAAGAACATCGACGACGTCAAGCCGAAGAAGCATTTGCGCTAGCTCAAGAACGGCATCACCAACATCAACACGAACAAGAGAAGCGAGCGCGACAACTTCAAGATGCACAAGACGACGAGGCGGAACGCCACCAACAACAACTACGTGCAGCTCAAGCACTTGAAGCGCAACGGGCCCTTCATGAATCAAGTCGTGCCGTAGCCGACCAAGGCCGACAAGCTCGACTACATCGAGAAGCACTTCGCGATGAAGCTCAAGAAAGAATTTACCACAGACATGTGCGTCAACAAGCTCCTCGTCAAGATAGACAAGCGCCTCGTCAAGATAGACAAGCCCCCCCTCAAGCTCGCCAAGACCATCAAGTTCACCAAGAGCATGAAAACAATGGGAATCCTCCGCGGCAAGAGCAACACGAGGTTGACAACCCTCCGCGTCAAGAGTACCACGAGTTGGACAATCATCTACAACATGGGCGTCATCATCCACGACCCCAACACAATGAAGAGCAACGCTACAGCAAGCTCAAGTTCACCATGCCCAAGTTCAATGGAAGCAACGATCCTGAAGAATACCTTTCATGGGCATTAAAAGTTGACAAGATCTTCCGTTTGCACAATTATGAAGAAGAGAAGAAGATCGCGATGGCATCCCTTGAGTTCCAAGATTATGTCCTCATTTGGTGGGAACAAGTCATTGAGCGCCGCGAGGCAAGAGGTGATCCACCCATCACTACTTGGGCACAAATGAAGGATGTTATGAGAGCACGCTTCGTGCCTACCTACTACAACCACGACCTCTTCAAGAAACTCCAACAACTCAAGCAAGGAACCAAGAGCGTTGAAGAGTACTACAAGGAAATGGAGATTGCCACGATACGAGCCAATGTCAAAGAAGATGATGAGCAAACTATGGCAAGGTTCTTGAATGGACTCAATCATCCTATCAAGAAGATCGCCGACTTCCAACCTTACTCGAACCTCATCGAACTAGTGCATCAAGCTACCAAAGCGGAACGGCAAGTACAAGACGACTTCAAGTATGCCAAGTTCTCATCCAAGTCCTATGGCCTCTCCAACAATCTAGCTTCGACGACTCCAACACCTTCGACCTCAACCAAGCCTTCTACAAGCAACGGCGACATGTCAAGTTACAAGAAAGCTTCGACAAGCTCAAGTCGTCCTCCTACTACAAGCAACTTCAAGAAAGCTCCATCATCATCTACTCCACCCGATGAGACCATCAAAACAAGTTCTATCAAATGCTTCACATGCGGCGGCCGAGGCCACAAGTCATTCGAGTGCACCACCAAACGCACAATGATCTTCAACGACGATGGCACTTATGATTCCATGAGCGAAGGAGAAATGGAAGCCCTTGAGCAAGTGGCCATGCACCGCCAAGTGAACAATGAAGAAGAACAAGTCTTTTGTGATGAAGACTCAAGTCCCGCACTTGTTGTCTCAAAAGTTTTGACCCTCCAACATCAACAAGAAGAAGACCAAAGATGCACCATATTCCACACCAAGGCCGGCATCAATGGACGATCCGTCAAGGTCATCATCGATGGAGGGAGTTGCCACAATTTAGCTAGTGAAGAACTATGCTCCAAGCTCCAATTGGTCAAGATGAAGCACCCTCACCCCTACAAGGTTCAATGGCTAAGCGACACCGGCACCATACAAGTCGAGCATAGAGTACAAGTCTCTTTCAAGATCGGCGCCTATGAAGACACATTGGAATGTGATGTCCTTCCGATGACCGTTTGCCACCTCCTCCTTGGACGGCCATGGCAATTTGACCGAGGTGTCATTCACAATGGGCGTACAAATCACTATAGCTTCAAGATGAAAGGGAAAGAGTTCGTGCTACGTCCTATGTCTCCAAGCCAAGTGATAGCTGACAAGCAAGCCACCCATCGTGGAGAAAATAGTGAGAGAGCGATCCACCAAAAAGAGAGTGAGCGCCACAAGCCCAAATTGAGTGACTCCACGATGAGCGACAAGAAAAACCTAGTTTTGTTTGCCACCAAACGTGAGATGAGAGAAGTGTGTGAGAACCCAACAAGTGTCCTACACTATGTCCTATTGTGCAAGGACGAGGTCACAAACACTAACAACTCTCACGACCTACCTTTGGTGTTATCTTCTCTATTGCAGGAATTCCAAGATGTTTTCCCAGATGAGCTACCTCCGGGTCTACCTCCACTACGAGGCATTGAGCACCGAATTGATATCATCCCCGGAGCGCCGCTTCCCAACAAAGCTCCATACCGCGTCAACCCTGACGGAACCAAAGAAATACAAAGGCAAGTAAAGCATCTCATAGACCATGGTCATGTGCGTGAAAGTTTGAGTCCTTGTGCCGTACCGGTCATTCTTGTCCCAAAACGTGACGGTAGCTTTCGCATGTGCTCCGATTGTAGACCTATCAATGCTATCACCGTTAGATATAGGTACCCCATTCCGCGCCTTGATGATATGCTTGATGAACTTAGCGGTGCCACTATATTTTCCAAAATTGATCTTAAGAGTGGTTACTATCAAATCCGCATACAAGAGGGTGATGAATGGAAAACCGCCTTCAAAACCAAGTTTGTTTTGTATGAGTGGTTAGTCATGCCTATGGGTCTCTCGGAAGCACCGGGCACTTTTATGCGCCTTATGAATCATGTCTTTCGCCCTTACATTGGTATATTTGTTGTGGTTTACTTCGATGACATTCTTGTGTTTAGCAAATCTATCCAAGAACATGTCACCCATGTCCGCACCGTTTTGCAAACTCTTAGAAAAGAGCGCCTCTATGCTAATATGGAGAAATGCCTATTTGGTGTTGATAAGCTCGTTTTATTGGGTTTTGTGGTCTCTTCTAAGGGTGTTCATGTTGATGAATCTAAGATCAATGCTCTTAAAACTTGGCCCCAACCAACCAATTTGCAACAAGTGCGTAGTTTTCTTGGTTTAGCTGGTTTCTATCATAGATTTGTGAAGGATTTTAGCACCATTGCTTCACCTTTGCATGCTTTGAGCAAGAAGAACGCGCCTTTTGTTTGGGGACCATCTCAAGATATTGCTTTCAATGAGCTTAAGAATTTGCTTACTCATGCTCCCGTGCTTGCTTTACCCAACTTCAACAAGCCTTTTGAGATTCATTGCAATGCTAGCGGTAATGGCATAGGAGGCGTGTTAACGCAAGAGAAGCGCCCCATAGCTTACTTTAGTGAGAAACTTTCCGGAGCGCAACTCAATTACCCCATCTATGACAAAGAGCTATACGCTTTAGTGCGAGTTTTGCATGAATGGGAACATTACCTTCGCCCACATGAGTTCATCATCCATACCGACCATGAAACACTTAAATACCTTAAGGGTCAAACTAAGTTGAACAAGCGTCATGCTAAATGGAGTGAATTTATTGAGTCTTTTCCTTATGTCATCAAGTACATTAAGGGTAAAGAAAATGTTGTGGCGGATGCGCTTTCCCGTATATGCATGCTTGTCACTAACCTTGAGTTGAATGTCATTGGTTTTGAGCATATCAAAGACTTGTATGAACATGATCCTACATTCGCCATACCTTATGCCAAGTGTTTGATGCATACTTCTTGGGATCGATACTACATCAAAGATGGATATCTTATGAGAGCTAACAAACTTTGCATCCCCGAGTCCTCTTTTCGTTTGTTGCTTTTGTAGGAATCTCATGGAGGCGGCCTCATGGGACACTTTGGACGCGACAAAACATTTGCTACGCTCTCCAAGAACTACTTTTGGCCCAAGATGCATCGCGACGTCAATCGCTTCACGAACCGTTGTCCTACATGTCGCAAAGCTAAGTCTAAAGCCCAATCTCATGGCCTCTATATGCCACTTCCAATTCCATATCAACCATGGGAAGATATTAGCATGGACTTTGTGCTTGGTTTGCCTAGAACTCGAAATGGAAAGGATTCCGTTTTTGTTGTCGTGGACCGTTTCTCCAAAATGGCTCATTTCATTCCTTGCAACAAGATAGACAATGCTTCACATATTGCAAATTTGTTTTGTAGGGAAATCTTGCGCCTTCATGGAGTGCCAAAGACTATCGTCTCGGACCGCGACATCAAGTTCCTTAGCTACTTTTGGAAGACTCTATGTGCCAAGCTCGGAATCAAGCTACTCTTCTCCATGGCATACCATCCTCAAACCGACGGCCAAACGGAGGTGACAAACCGCACACTCTCCGCTCTACTTCGAGTACTCATCAAGAAGAACATCAAGGAGTGGGAGGAGTGTCTACCCATCGCCGATTTCGCATACAACCGAGCAAGACACTCAACAATCGGCAAGTCCCCTTTCGAGGTCGTCTACGGATTCAACCCTTTGTCACCATTGGATATTCTTCCTCTACCACTCCAAGAGCGCATCAATTTGGACGCAAGCGAGCGTGTTACACATCTCAAGAAGATGCATGAAGATACAAGAAACACCATCGAGCGCCAAGTTCAACGCCTCGCGACCAAGCTCAACTTGAACAAACAACCTATGGTCTTCAACATTGGTGATCAAGTGTGGCTACACCTTCGCAAGGACCGCTTCCCGCAAGAATGCAAATCCAAGCTTCGTCCACGAGCGGATGGACCCTTCAAGGTGCTTGCATGCTACAACGACAACGCTTACAAGATCGACCTTCCACGTGACAAGTACAACGTGAGCGACATCTTCAACGTCAAAGATCTCTCTCCTTTCCATGGTGATGAAGATTTTGATCCGAGGACGGATCTTCCCCAAGGGAGGGGAGATGATGCGGAGCATCCCAAGGTCATCCCCATGGACCGACCATCGTCTCACCAAGTGCCTACCGGGCCCATGACTCGATCACGCGCAAGAGCCCTTGAAACCGAGGTGACATCTCTCCTCTCACAATTCCACTCCGATGCACAGGAAGCATGGCTACTACCTCATATGGATACATTATGCATACTCAGGTACAATGGAGAATCTAAGGAGCAAGGACAAGAAGAAGAGGAAGATGGACGAGAAGACGGAGAAGAAGAAGAGCTGCAGGAAATTTCCCAGCCACCGGACGACCGGCCGGGACCGGACGTCCGGCGCCTGAAGCGTCAGCCGAGCTCCAGCCAGCGGACGTCCGGCCCAGACCGGACGACCGGTGCCCCTACACCCGAAGCGAACGAGCGGACGTCCAGTCCGGACCGGACGACCGGCACACCAGCACCCGAGGCAACATCAGCGGAAGTCCGGAGCCTCCGGACGTCTGGCGCCCCCATCATAGAGCAGAACCAGCGGACGACCGGAGGACACCGGACGTCCGGCAGCTCCTGAGACACCGGACGACCGGTCCCCAGCGGACGTCCGGTACCTGGCTGCGTCCAGATTCGGGCCCGAGGCCCATGTACCCCTTCACTTCGCCCCCTTTTGCACTTAGACTATAAATAAACCCCCCCCCCATTCATCATAGCTAGGGTCAGCGTTGTGATAGCTCATTTGAGAGATAGAGCTACGCTCATCCATATCGGATCTACTCCACGAGAGAGACCGCAGCCTCTATGGAGAAGATCCCTTTGGATTCAGGCCCCCTTTCCAAGGGAAGATCCCCCCATGGATTCAAGACCTCCTTACGGAGAAGAACCCGGTTACCATTTGTATCGTCCATTGTTGACTTTGGATCAATGTATCTTCCTTTGTGTTCATCGATCTAGCGCATGTGTGATCTATTTCTTGTTGGTTGAGTGATTTCTCTCGTGTTTTTCCCCTGTTTTCCCCTCGTGTTCTTCGTGTTCATCCTTGGGATCCGCTCCTTTCGTGAAAGATCGGCCATCTAGGGTTCCACCCTACATCAACTTCTCTCACAAGCAAAACATGATCACACCTTAGTACTATTTGGATGTTAATAACATGGCGATGTGAACTCGATTATTAACTCTAGTAAACTCTTTGGGTGTTGGTCACATGGCGATGTGAACTATGGGTGTTAATCACATGGCCATGCGAACTAGATTATTAACTCTAGTGCAAGTGGGAGACTGAAGGAAATATGCCCTAGAGGCAATAATAAAGTTGTTATTTTATATTTCCTTATTCATGATAAAGGTTTATTATTCATGCTAGAATTGTATTGACCGGAAACTTAAATACATGTGTGAATACATAAACAAATATTGTGTCCCTAGTGAGCCTCTACTAGACTAGCTCGTTGATCAAAGATGGTTAAGGTTTCTTAACCATAGACATGTGTTGTCATTTGATAATGGGATCACATCATTAGGAGAATGATGTGATGGATAAGACCCATCCGTTAGCTTAGCATATTGATCGTTCGGTTTACTGATATTGCTTTCTTAATGTCAAATGCGTATTCCTTCGACTATGAGATTATGCAACTCCTGGATACCGGAGGAATACCTTGTGTGCTATCAAACGTCACAACGTCACTAGGTGATCATAAAGATGCTCTATAGGTATCTCCGAAGGTGTTTGTTGAGTTGGCATGGATCGAGATTAGGATTTGTCACTCCGAGTATCGGAGAGGTATCTCTGGGCCCTCTCGGTAATACACATCATAAGCTTGCAAGCAAATGACTAAGGAGTTAGTCACGAGGTGATGTATTACGGAACGAGTAAAGAGACTTGCTGGTAACGAGATTGAACTAGGTATGAAGATACCAACGATCGAATCTCGGGCAAGTAACATATTGATGGACAAAGGAAATTACGTATCTTGTCATAACGGTTCGACCGATAAAGATTTTGGTAGAATATGTAGGAGACAATACGGCCATCCAGGTTCCGCTATTGGTTATTGATCGAAGAGATGTCTCGGTCATGTCTACATAGTTCTCGAACCCATAGGGTCCGCACGCTTAAAGTTCGTTGATAATATAAAGTTATATGAGTTATATGTTTTGGTGACCAAATGTTGTTCGGAGTCCCGAATGAGATCACGAACATGAAGAGGAGTCTCAAAATGGTCGAGAGGTAAAGATTGATATATAGGACGATGGTATTCAGACACGGGAGTGTTTAGGGGATTACCGGGTACTTATCGAGTCACCAGAAGGGGTTTCGGCCACCCCCGGCAAAAGATATGGGCCAAGAGGGAAAACGCACCAGCCACAAGGGGAAAGGGAAAGGAAAGATAGGAATATGATTCCCCCTTCCTCCCCCCCCTCTTTCCTTCCCCCCTCCGATATGGGCCGACCTAAGAGGAGAAGGAAAGAGGGGAAAGGGAAAGGAAAGAGAGGAATAGGATTCCCCCTTCCTTCCCTCCTGTAACGCCCCGAGACCGATGTGCCAGGTGTCCTCCGCTTATTCGCTGTTGTTGCCTTGTCATTGCTTGCATGTCATGCATTGCATATCATGTCATCATGTGCATTTCATTTGCATACATGTTCGCCTCAGGGAGTACATCATTTCATCTCATTGCATCATTTTCATTTGAGTTCATCTTGGTGCCCGAAATGCTGTTGGAAGAGTGCTATTTGAGTTAATTGTCAGATCTGCTGCACCAAATAGCTATTTGTCATTTTTGTTATGATTATTGTGTGCATGATATGACCCTGAGCTCTACATGAGTTTTGTTATATGCTTTGCCATCTTCCCAGAGGTGCTGTCCATGTATTTTTGTGATGAGTGTGGTGACTAGCACAAGCTTGTAAAGTGGAGCATTTGTTAATGCTGATTTCAGGGACTTAGCAATTCCACTAAGTCCTTGGACTGTTTTTATCAATATGTCATATGTTCATGTTGTTTCCTAGTGATCCGTGCCTCTTTTGAGGATGATCAGTAAGGATGTTTTGTTAATCTTGTAGTGCTCTATCCATCCATGTCTTTGTTTGCAATTATGTAGCAACCTAGCTTGAGTCAATCGAGCTCTACTTTTGCTATTTCATGAATCTGGGCAGATTGTCTACTTGTTCGCGGTTTTGCCGAGGATGTTGTAGTTGATCCGTGCATGCTATGTTATTGTTCTTGCCATGTCTAGCTTGTATAATGTGTATTGTTGATGGGTGTATGCTTAGATTGTCATGACATGCTCTGTAGTGAGTGCATCGAGCTTGTAAACATGCCTACTTGATGGGTGTATGCTTAGATTGTCATGACATGCTCTGTAGTGAGTGCATCGAGCTCGTAAACATGCCTACTTGATATCTGTTTTGCATGTTCCAGTTTTTCACTAAGTCTGTGATCTGTTTATGTTTTTGCCATGTTCACATGCTTGCAATTGTATTTTCTGATCCCTTTTGGCTCAAGGTCACTAAGGGACTTTTGTTAAGCTCTTTGAGTAGCTCCATGCCATGCTTTACTTTGCCATGTTAAGGCCCTGTAGCATATAGTTGTCATGCTCCAAAGTGTGCTACCTGATCTGATATTCCAGACAAGTGTTAATTTCACTAAGTCTGAGATCTGTTTACCAATTGCACTTTTGCCATGCTTGTTTGAACCTGTTAATGGATGATTTGGACGTAGCTCAGTGTTCGTCTTTTGTTAAGCATCATGAGTGGATCCCTGCCATGTATTTTGTTGCCATGTTTGGGTGCTATAGCATGTTTGTCTTGTTGCATTTAGATGGCTACTTGTTGTATATCGCAGACCGGTGCCATATTTGATTTCCTTGCCATTTCCAAACCGTGTCTCCGATTCTGGTGTTCTTTATATCGAATTCAACCGAAATCACCTCACCTTTCCAGTGGCACACTTGGATTTCCAATTTGAGGCCAGGTTCATTCATTCCTTGTCAAATCTTGCATATGCATCACATATCGCATCCCGCATGGCATACCATGTTTGCATCATGTGTTTGAGCTTTGCACGTGGTTGATTGTGTCCTTTTGCTTGTTTGTCTTGTTTGGGTAGAGCCGGGAAACGAGTTCGCTAACGAGGAGCCCGTTGAGTTTGCTTTCGAGGATCCAGTCAACTCTGACAACTTTGCAGGCAAGATGATCATACCCTCGAAATCACTTCTATCTTTGCTTTGTTAGATGCTCGCTCTTTTGCTATGCCTATGCTACGATGCCTACCACTTGCTTATCATGCCTCCCAAATTGCCATGTCAAACCTCTAACCCACCATGTCCTAGCGAACCGTTGATTGGCTATGTTACCGCTTTGCTCAGCCCCTCTTATAGCGTTGCTAGTTGCAGGTGAAGATTGGAGATCGTTCCTTGTTGGAACATTATTTACTTGTTGGGATATCACTATATTATCTTGTTATCTTAATGCATCTATATACTTGGCAAAGGGTGAAAGGCTCGGCCTTTTTCCTAGTGTTTTGTTCCACTCTTGCCGCCCTAGTTTCCGTCATATCGGTGTTATGTTCCCGGATTTTGCGTTCCTTACGCGGTTGGGCTATTATGGGAACCCCTTGACAGTTCGCCTTGAATAAAACTCCTCCAGCAATGCCCAACATTGGTTTTACCATTTGCCACCTAGCCTTTTCTTTTCCCTTGGTAGTCGCGCTCCTGAGGGTCATCATTATTTTACCCCCCCCCCGGGCCAGTGCTCCTCTGAGTGTTGGTCCAAACTAGAGTCCTATGCAGCGCCCCCTCGGGGAAACTCGAGGTTTGGTTTTAGTTGTATGGAGAGCTCATCTGAGTGTGCCCTGAGAACGAGATATGTGCAGCTCCTATCGGGATTTGTCGGCACATTCGGGCGGTGTTGCTGGTTTAGTTTTACCATGGTCGAAATGTCTTGTAGAACCGGGATGCCGAGTCTGATCGGAATGTCTCGGGAGAAGGTTTATCCTTCGTTGACCGTGAGAGCTTGTGATGGGCTAAGTTGGGACACCCCTGCAGGGTTATGAACTTTCGAAAGCCGTGCCCGCGGTTATGGGCAGATGGGAATTTGTTAACGTCCGGTTGTAGAAAACCTGAAGTTGACCTTAATTAAAATACATCAACCGCGTGTGTAACCGTGATGGTCTCTTTCCGGCGGAGTCCGGGAAGTGAACACGGTGTTGGAGTTATGTTTGACGTAGGTTGTTCTAGGATCACTTCTTGATCATAGTTTCTCGATCGTGCTTTGCCTTCTCTTCTCGCTCTCATTTGCGTATGTTAGCCACCATATATGCTAGTCGCTTGCTGCAGCTCCACCTCATACCTTTACCTTACCCATAAGCTTAAATAGTGTTGATCGCGAGGGTGCGAGATTGCTGAGTCCCCATGGCTCACAGATTACTTCCAAAACCAGCTTGCAGGTGCCGTTGAACCGTGCAGATGACGCAACCAATCTCAAGGAGGAGCTCGATGAAGATCTTGTCCTTTGTGTTGTTTCGTTCTAGTTGATCAGTAGTGGAGCCCAGTTGGGGTCGATCAGGGATCTGTGTAGCATTTGGGGTAGTCTTTCTTTTATTTTGGTTCCGTAGTCGGACCTTGATTGTATCTGGTTGATGTAATGCTTTATTCATGTAATTGTGTGAAGTGGCGATTGTAAGCCAACTATGTATCTTTTCCCCTATTGTATTACATGGGTTGTGTGAAGATTACCTCATTTGCGACATTGCTTTCAATGCGGTTATGCCTCTAAGTCGCGCTTCGACACGTGGGAGATATAGCCGCATCGAGGGCGTTACACCTCCCCCCTCTTTCCTTCCCCCTCTAACATATATGGCAAGGGGGCGCGCGGCTAGGGAGGAGCCCAAGTAGGATTCGGTCCTACTTGGGGCGCCTCCTAGCCTCTCCCCTCCCCCTCCCACCTATATATATGTGGGAGGGGGCACCTAGCACATCCCAGACAATTGTTAGCCGTGTGCGGCGTCCCCCTCCACCATTTACACCCCCGGTCATATTTTCATTGTGCTTAGACGAAGCCATGTGGAGTTCACTTCACCATCATCGTCACCACGCCGTCGTGCTGACGAAACTCACCTACTAACTCGACGTCTTGCTGGATCAAGAAGGCCAGGGACGTCACCGAGTTGAACATGTGCAGAACGCGGAGGTGTCGTGCGTTCGGTACTTGATCGGTTGAAGCGCGAAGAAGTTCGACTACATCAACCGCGTTGTGAAACGCTTCCACTTACGGTCTACGAGGGTACGTAGACACACTCCCCCCCCCCCTCGTTGCTATGCATCTCCATGAATAGATCATTGCGTGTGCGTAGAAATTTTTATTTTCCATGCAACGATCCCCAACACCCAATGTTACATTGTGGCTGACATGTTGGCTATTCTAATTGTGCGCACCAAGCAGGACAGCCAAATTGCAGTGGTAGTGCCACACCTTGTGGATGGTGGCCTCTTTATTCTACAATATGCCGATGACACAATTCTTTTTATGGAACATGACCTGGACAAGGCTCGAAACCTAAAACTCCTGTTGTCGGCGTTTGAGCAAATGTCAAGTCTTAAAATTAACTTCCATAAAAGTGAAGTGTTCTGCTTTGGAGAAGCCATTGAGGTGGCGGCCGATTATGCGGACTGCTTGGTTGCACACCTGGCCAATTATCGATCAAATATCTAGGAATACTGATTCATTATCGACGTCTCACCATTGCGGAGTGGAAGCATGTAGAGGAGCGGTTAGAGAAACAGTTGAGCAGTTGAAACGGCAAGTTGCTCTTAGTTGGAGGACGACTGGTTTTGATAAACCATGTCCTCACAAATATGGTTCTCTATATGATTTATTTATTCCAACTCCCAAAAAGGGTCTTGCAAAGATTGGACTATTTTTTGTCTACATTCTTTTGGCAAGAAGACGATGAAAAGGAAAAATATCGATTGACTAAATGGAGTGGTTTGTAGGTCGAAAGACCAAGGTGAACTTGGAATTCATGAGCTGCCGGTCAAGAATGAGGCCCTACTTAGTAAATTGTTGTTCAAACTTCTTACTGGGGATGGTATTTGGCAAACCATACTGCGCAACAAGTATCTAGGCCAAATGGCGGTGTCTCGGGCATATTGGAAACTTGGGGACTCGCACTTTTGGGCTGGCCTAATGGCGGCAAAGAAACAATTTTCTTGCTTTGGGTCTTTCGCGATAAAGGATGGGTCGGAGATTCATTTCTGTGAAGACATCTGGCTAGGCAATGCCAGTCTCCGAGAACAATATCCAGCCTTGTACAACATTGCTCGCGATAAGAACACTACTATTGCGTAGGTGCTCAGCTCATCCGTGTCGAATATTTCATTCAAGCGGGATTTGATTGGCACCCGACTTATGTCATGGCATAATCTCTTATCCTTTCTAGATCTGATTACCTGACACAAGGTCGTGATGTGTTTCGCTGGAAACTTACTACGTCGGGGCCTTTTATTGTAGACTCTATGTATCATGTGCTCACGCATTCTGAGGTACTGATGAGTAATAACAAAAAAATCTGGAAGGCGAAAATTCCACTAAAAGTTAAAATATTCATGTGGTATCTTCATAGAGGTGCTGTGCTAACTAAAGACAACCTCGGACGACGTAACTGGCCAGGAGGTAAGAAGTGATGTTTTTGTACTCATGACGAGACAATCAAACACCTCTTTTTTCAATACAAGTTTGCGCATTTTACATGGTCAGTCATCCAAATAGTCGAGTTTGCATCCGTCCATAAGTGTTGCCAATGTTTTCTACCATTAGTTGAACGGTATTTCAAATAGGTTCAAAACCCTAATAAGAATGGAAGAGTATGCCTTATCATTGGTTTTTCGTTATATGTATTCACTTCATATGTGGTCTATGCTATAACGAGCGGTACTCCGACCGCTATTCAAGGTGATGTGTACGTGATTGAATGGGTGGCAGCCTAATCTCCTGATCGGTCTACCAACCGTTTCAACATAGGCATAATGCCGCCTATCAGCCTATAGGACTCTACTGTTGCCGAATTATCTTTTTTTTTCTTTCAAAAAAACTGAGAACCTCCATGTCAAGCCTTATAGCGTGTGAAACCCATTGACTTCCACAGATAGAAATGGGAGGGAATTTAAGAAATTTTCTGCACAAGTTAGAGATCGTCTTGTCAAGTTTACACAAAATAATCATTATACAAGTCAATATCTGTGTCTTGAGATTACACAAAATGTTAGTCAGAACAACACAAAGTCAACCTTCGCGATCGAATTCACAATAGGGGTACCAACAGTCACGGCTGGCTGTAACTGGTGTACTTTTTTTTTCTTGCAGCCGACTAACGATTAAAACGGTGCATACCATACCATATCGGATAAACATTCACAATTGCTCCTGCATTCACGGAGATGATGATTACATATGAATAAAGGCGATCCTTGAATTTCCACGAGCCATCTCCAGTAATTTTCGCAACATTAACCAACCTAGTTTTTAGCATAGGCCTTGTGGTTCTCGTTCTGCAGGATACAAATCGCTCATGACTTGAGTCGACATGTTAAAAGTGAAACAGCAAATCAGAGAGAAAAAGGGAACACGTGCTAACATGAGATTTTAGTGGCGAGGATTCTCAACAGCTCCAGCCACTTGGTCTGATGGCTGATGAAAAAGTAAGAGTGCTATAGAACGATCAATTGGATTTGTCTGCGTCTCAATGCTCCTATGATCAACAAACCTACAAAACAGAAACATCAACATGGAAAGGAAACAGAGAACTCCAATGCAGTTTAATTAATGCTACTAAAGTGACCATTCTCAATCAAGATCGGATCATGTTCAATAATTACCAGCTATTACCGGTTAAGTTACTACTAAATCAGCTATACAACTGCAACAATCATCAAGAATAACTGTCTTCCCAATTGCTCATCATAAAATAAACAAGTTCTTTGATCTACAGACTATCTTCTTAACGAATAAGATACTTTATTTGTTTTAGAGAAATAAGATTCAATATTTCAAACTGAGTTATAAGATAAGAGATTGTGCCAGAGATAAAATAGACACATTTCGACAAACATTAAACAAATGTTACTGGACAATGGCAAAGCCACAAATAAAAAATTCATGATTATACAAAGTATGGTCTTTTATGAGAATCCCAACGTACTTGCCCGAAGTTTCCATATTTTGTGTATCCTTTGCATCCCGGCTTTCTTCATGTCTATTGATCGCATTTGGGAAAACTGGTCGATTTTGCGCGCTTCTTGCCAGGCGGTACAAACCATCTCTAATGCACAGTTTGGTTTTCACATCCAACTGAAACAACAATAGGGGCAAAGAAGGTAAGCTCCAAAATATAACACACACTAATGAAGCAGGACACGGAAGCATTGCTTGTACCAATAGTATAGCATTGATTTATTCAGTTCAAGATTATGACCATTTAAGGGAATCAAAATGCCAAGAGGCAAGAATGTGGAAACATCACAGTGAAGAAGCTGCTACAAGTCCTATTACAAAAAAACAAGTTGCTTGTATGAAGAACTATGGCTGGAGGTAAAGGTATTTCAACTTGATGAACCATACATACAAAAGGAAGGCAGAAAATAAACCTGTACCTGACTAACTGCATCCTGAAGTTGTCGGAAGCTGCTTTCTTCAACTGAATTATCAGAAGAAAGAGACGACACAAAAGAGCCATCCACCACTACTGATGTACCCAGTGTATCCTTACTTCTTTTTCCAAAGCCCTTCTTTTCAACCTCATAGTTCTCACAAGGATATGAAGCTCTTCTAGTCAATGTTTGTTGACCAAGTTGTCCTTCATCATTTATGAGCTGTCCTGATTGCAAATTAGCCACTTGTTTTTGAACTGCACTCATACATCAAGTCTGATAATTAGACCAAAAGGCAGACAAACACGCTCATAACAAATACTCATACAAATATCCTGTGAAATTTCTTTTATATATATTACCCATCAAGTTCCTCTGTGCAAAAGATCCAGATGGACTGAACTGGCAGTTTCTATCTGAATAGCAATCAGAAGTAATGTTACTTGGTGAAGTTTTATCTGAGTGGTGCTTTTGCTTCAGTAAATTCTGGGAGGAGCTTAATTGAGATCCTGAAGGTACAGAAAACTTCCTGTCCTCCAACTGTTGCAAGGCATTTTCTGATGAATATCGCTCGCCAATCTGCAATATTGCCATGGCAGTAAACAAATAAAGATAAATTTTATAAATAGTTGGGGAAAAAGTGACATCTCAAATGGATACCACTTTACTCGAAAAAGATCATGCACTAATAGTAATAGATGATCTGTTCTCCTTACCACCTCCCAAACACATGTCGTATCAGAATAAATAATGCTAATGCAGTTACATACTGTGGTTGTCAATTCAACTATTACAGTGGCTTCTTGGAACAGCCCAGGGTTTACCACAAATTAGAAATTGGTTGTTCTTCTATTTTTGCATCATAAGCATTGCATCAGCATCATGTTGCATTTCATTAGGAATTTGGATATTTTTACTAGACCCCAAGACCCATTTTATTTTGCCATTTTTTAAAATGGTGAATAAATAAACCCTTCTCCCTTTTGGTGTTTTAGCCCAAGACTCACCTCCACACACTTTGCACATTATCTTTTTGTGATATTTGGGAGCTACTCAGATTATTTCACAATTTTCGCCTAAGCCTACCTATTACTCGTAGTTCAAAACCCATTTATTTAATAAATGGATTTATTTTATAAATAAATAGTAAATGAAGTCCAAATGGATTGTATGTATTTTTCATGTGGCCTTGTTATAATCTAGAGAGGCCACATATAGATTTCATCCAATTCAGAGTTCGTGTGATGCCCCAAACATTTATTATACGGAAGCTATAGGGAGTAGGATTTTCTACAAGTGCTTGCCACAGAACTAGTTAAGGGTTTCAACGGTGCAAAAGTTCTCAAAAATTCTGAAAAAAAATACTGAACCAACACACCTATAATATAACATGATCCAACAGAGGGATTAAAAAAATACGACTGTATGTGTCCTGGACAAAAAAACAAATAGTTTAATATATATTTATGTCGCAGTGAGCTGAAATGCTTATTATTTTTGCCAAGGATACATAGATGCATATTTTGACAATCCCTCCGTTGAATCATCTTATTACATTAGAGAGATGCTCCCATATTTATTTCATATTTTTTGATAACTTTTAAACCGTTAAAAGTTTAGCGACCCTTAACTAGTTCTGTGGCAAGCTATGGTAGACACAGTTTTACCGAAGCTATAGTCCTTAATTAATAAAAAAAAACTAGATAAAATTGACATTGTTTGCAGTGGGCCGGCCCAATGGGCGCTCGTTAGAAGTAGCGCTCCTGTGATGAGCTTAACATGAGACGAAACGCAGTCGGCCCAGCAAGGCCCATCAGACCCCTTCTCCGTTTAACCAGCCCAAGCTGCCCAAGGAGACCCCCAAACCCTAACCCTAACCGCCACCGCCACCCCAGATCCAGCCACCACATCGAGATCCGTGCAGATCCGAATCCGACGGCCTAAGCCACCCAAAGGCCTGCAGCTCGCCGACACTCGAGCCCGTAGCCCCGTCCTTCGCAGCCAAGCCCCACCACAGCGCCGCCGCGGAGATCATTCACCACCACCGGCCCCGCCGCCAGATCCGAAAACCCGTCCTTCCGTCGTCACGTGGCTCCTCTGCCCCTGGCGACCGCCAACCAGAAGGCCGCCACTCCGCCACCGAACCAAGCCATCTCTACCATCGGTCAACTCTCGTCGACCCCGCTGCTTCCGGCCGCCTCCTCGTCGTCCCCAACGACGGCAGCCCCCACCGGACCTCGCAACCCATTGTCAGAGTCCCACGACGTGCATCATGTTAATCACTTCTAAAATCATGTTTAGGGTGCAACCATAATAAACTTTTGCAATGGATTTAGTTCGAAATGCTACATATGATGCTTCAAATCCATTTAATATGTGTAGGTAGACATAGTGGAATCCTTTACCATGCTTCATGATGCATTTGAGCCTTCTTAAGGCATTTGTTAAACAATACATATCTAAGGTATATGCGCTTTCGTTGTGTGAGTTGTATCTTGGTCGAAAGACCCTATTTGTATTCATTCAGTCAATTTGAATCTCCGGAGTTGTTTTACATATATGTTGTTGTTCCGGATTCTTTCATGACTTGTGTTGTGATACTTATTTTCCACCCGCATAGCGTGCATGTCGTCACGTGCATGTTGTGTAAGGTGACATCTTAGGATCAATTATGCAGATACTAAAGGAAGTGCTAGATCTGCATAGTGCTGGATCTCGAGGCGCTACAAGTTGCCACAAATGACAGGAAGGAACATGTACTTACATTAGAGCAGCAGAAAATAAATCAAATCGCAATCTTACAGAGTAACTGTATTTTTTTTTCTCGAAGACTGGAAACAGGAGAACTATGAAACAATTAGGAAAACTGAAATTCTACCTTGCAAAAATAGGGACATTGGAACTGAAAAAATGAATCATGTTCCCTAATTATTCCACTGAGAACACACCATTGACCAACATACCAACCAAGCAAACACACAATGTCCTTTTATTTAGACTAATAAAAAAAGGTCAAACTACCATAGTACCATATCAAGGCTACCATATCCGCACTGAAAGCATGAATCACTATCTTAATTACTCTATTGAAAACATATCCTTCATAGAATAACACACCCACTGTAATTTTTAATATTATTAGACAGATTAAAGAGGTAAAATTACCATATCAAGGTTTCCATCTCCATTGCATATCTGGTCAGTGGACAACAATTCCATTGCACCCCCCTGGTAAGCCTGTGGTACATACAAAAATATTAATAAAAAAAGGCTTGAATGGCAACCAGATAAACCAATTGTAGAAGAAAGGATAATCAGTTTACTTGCCTGTTCTCCATATACATCAACATTCTTTTGCTCATTGAATGGATAATTGTCATTGAATTGCTCGTCTGCTGTTGGTAGGGATTTATCTTGTGCACAAGGGAATGCTGACAGGTCATCCAGCATACCATAGTCTGAATAAGAAGAGTCAAAACCTGCCTGCAGAGCAACATCGGAAGAGTAAATGGCATCTGAAGAAGGAATCCATGACAGCTCATCAGTGTTCTCCAGTTGTTGTTCACCATATGTGGAATCACACCCCCTTAGACGGAGAAAAACAATTAGCCAAACAGGACCAGAGTCTGTTTCACTATTTTTATGTAAGATCTTACACAGTCAGCAAGTGAAACATTCAAAGTACCTGAATAGTGTATCAACATCCTCAAAATTATCAATGCTAGGCCAATCAATGAAGTTTAGATCATTATCTCCATAATTGAGATCACTTTGCGGAACACTGTGATTGTTGAGAACAGCTGAGCCATTACTCAGTGCAAACTGGCAATTGTTCCAGTTTTCTGTTTGGTATCTTGTTCCAGATGTAGTATCATCTCTGCTCAAGGGAAAAGCACTTGATTCAATTTTGCAGTCTCTTACATGGTCGGAAGCTACCACACAGGTAGAGTAGATGTGGTCTGAATTAAGTTTCCGTGAATCTGAATTAGTTGCTGTAGACACGACACCCTGCGGGTTCTCTTCAGTGGTAATCCCATGCTTCAGTTTCTTATTTGAGATATTCAAAGGCCCTGCTCCATCTTCTTGCAAGTTGCTATTACCCCGAGCAAATTCATCCTTGAATTTACCTTCAAACTGTAAAAACACTACATGCTTAGTCACAGGTGAACAGCAGGGGAATCTAATTACTTTTATTGAGTATTAAGGGAAATAGCTGAACATGAAACAACTCTATTGCTCGGAGAGAATCAATGTGATTTGAATTACTGAATAGACTTGACAAATAACAGAGTTCAGCATGTGGCTGATTATACCACGAAACATTGCTCTATCACTGGAAAGTATGTAACTAATTTTCTGTAGGTGAGACCTGTAGCGGAACATCAATCTGATCATAGAATTTCTTATGCCGGATCAACTTGCTTCAAAGGTAACTGTCCCCAGTACACTATTGGTACGCTGCCATATCAGGGGTTATCTTACTAGCACTACTCATGTATTGTTTGCACATCAAAAACAAGTGAAGGTCGGCAATAGATGGATGCTGAACAGCAGCAACAAAGAGATTGGGACGAATCAATGGCAACAGAAGATTCATGTCTTATACTCTTGGTTCATATGCTTACCCAACGAAAGATAAGCAGGTCTTTTGTTTTGCGAATGGATAAGCAGGTCTTTTTCGCAAAAAATAAAGGTAAGCAGGTCTAACATGTCATTCAAGTTACTTGAACAGTAAAAAGAAAACTTGAGGCATCAAAATTAGGTAATTAGGTATAGAATACAAAAACACAAAGTTAGCATGAAGGCTATGGTACATGATATACAGAATCTAGACATGACAGGCCAATTTTAATTCCTCCATTTTGATGACATATCAAATTTTTAGCCACTATCTGAGCCAGGTACTGTACTATTTAAGGTCAGAAGAACTTGTACGTCTTAATTTCTAGTTACATACCAATACATCTAACGGTATTTTATTCGGCCGCTTGGAAAACTATTACTAAGATGCAATATCCAGTTAAGAAACAGAGACTCATCAAAATCAGGATATCACCTCGCCCGCCTTCCAATCTGGCATCACTACAGCTTCTATCCAGGCCCGAAACTGTACCAATTCACCGGATTTGATATCATATTCAACTCAGGATCCCCAGTTGTTGATCAAATCCTAGAAAACACTGACCATTAAGTTGAGTAATACAGTATGAATATTAGAGAAAGTGTAAAATAAACCCGGGGGATTCTATCTGCTATACTGCACATGCAAAAACACTCGGATAGATAGAATTCGGAGTTTCTCACCTTGCCAAATCAGACGATTTGGATTTGGGTTGGATCAAACCTGCAAAAACAATAAAAAAATCCCTTAAAAGTCTCCAGAAATGTTGACAAGAAAAATACTACTCAACTTGCAACCAAACACCCCCGACGCCGGATCCGAATTTCAACACTCGACAAAGGTAAGATGGAGAATTTCTCTTCCAACAGAAAAGGAAGAGTGAAAGCCGATAAACAGCTAACCAAACCGGAAAGCTATGTAAGCGCGCGCGCGCGCGCACATACACACACACAAACAAATCTGAGAATCAACCACCACACGTAAAATAAACTCGAGAGAAGCAGCAAACGGAACCAAAAAGAAAAAGAAACGGAAGAAATTCACCGATAAAAAAGCCCAACCTGAATCCGAATCCAAACGAAGGTCAATCTGCAGAGGCTCCCTGATCCGCCTGTGGGAAGAAGGAGGGACCCGCGCGTAGCTTCTGGACGTCTTGGCCGTAGAAAGAGGACGAAAGGCCTGGTTCCGCTCCTCCTCCGCCTCTAGAGCCTTCGGGAGGAAAAATATTTTTTTTTCTTTTTTAAGTAGAGCAAGGATGGGGCAGCAGGTAGCAGGATATGCAACCACGGCAGCAGCGAGAATGAGAAACAAATTGGCAGGAATAAGAAAATAGAGTAAATCAGCGAAGATTTTATATCTTATTTGCGGCTGGTGTGGTGTGTGGTGCGTGGGCAGATTAACTAGCGGCTGGGAGCGCCTCGGGGGTGGGGCCCCTGCCGGTGTGGGAAGTAGTGGACGACAGCCGCCGGCCGCGATCCGATCACTTGCACGCCCCTCATTGGTTCCCAAAGCTGCCGGGCGGGCCCCGCGCATGGCACGTGACCCGTCGCGACTTTTCTTCTCCTCCTTTGCTTTGGTTTGGGTTTGGTTCGGAGACGAGTAGAGTGTGCGACGCGGCGCGCTCTCCTTCCCCGGACGCCCTGGCTTAGAGCAACCATTTTTTATTGAGGGATCGCCTTTTTTTAGTTAATTATACACTATTGATACATAAACAGTGGCGGAGCCAACATATGTAACGGCGGGGCCCATGGTCAGCGACCCAGACCAGAAGAGAGTCGAACCAGAGGAGGTGAGACCGAGTCGGGTGGAGTAGTTGAGTCGTGTGGGTTACTTAAGAGCCAAGTGTGGCCAGTTGTAAGGCATGATATGACATAATCGAACCGAACGGAGAGAAGCTGATCTTCCTCCTCCTTATCCCCTTCCTTCCCCTCGTCTCACCTACCTCCCTTGCTCGATCTCCCTCCTCAGATCTGTAGCCTAGATCAGTCCCCTTACATCTGGTATCAGAGGTCCAGCCGTCGATCTGGAGACCGCCTACCCCAAGCCACGTTACCATACGAAGCAAGCGCAGCAAGCGGCGGCGATGGAGGAGCAACTCGCGGCCCTCGCCAAGGTCGTCCACGACGGGCGGCTGGCCAACGAAGCCCGCCTCGACGCGATCCAGCAGTCGTTGGAGCTGTGGAGGCCCGCGGTCACTCACCTTCAACAACAAGTCGACGAGCTGCGCACGCAAGTGGGGCGCATCGCGCTCCACCCGATCCTGGCGGCGCCTCCGGATCCGATCCCGGAGGGCGACGCGGTGGTGCGACCGGCCTCGACGCCCGACACCACCGAGCACCACGGGCCGTTAGGCCACGGCGAGATCGACACCACCGGGGGCATGACACACGGGGTGGTCACCACCCAGTTGCCGCCTCCGGTCAAGGGTAAGTCCTTGGCCGATTCCCATGCTCTAGTTACTGTTCGTGCATCCGATTCGCTCGTACCGCATCAGATCGACCAGCCCGCACCACATTTCCCTAACTGGTCGTTGCCTAAACTTGATTTTCCGGTGTTTGATGGGGAAATCCGCAATTCGGGCGAACCAGATGCGAGAAATACTTTGAGGTGTATGGCGTGCAGCCAGATCTGTGGGTTCGCGTCGCTACCTTACACTTCACGGGTAGTGCGGCGCGCTGGCTGCAACTTCAGGAGTCCACGAGCGGATCAATGCACTGGGACGAACTCTGTACAGCCTTAGGCACAAAATTTGGGAGAGAGCAGTATCAGGTGCACCTCCGGCAGTTTCGTCTGCTGAAACAAACTGGCACTGTGCATGAGCACATGCTGCAATTTGAGGAAATCATGTATCACTTGTTAGTGCACAACCCTGCTTTTGATCCTGTGTTTTTTACCACACAATTTTTAGAAGGGCTTAAACATGAGATTCGTGTGGGTGTGTTATTACATCAACCAAAGGACTTGGACTCCGCTTTCTCGCTGGCTTCCTTGCAGGAGGAGGTGCTGGACGCGATTCCCCGTCGAGATCATCGACGGCAAGAGGGCGGGGGGCCGCGCATACCACCTCGTCCCATCGGGGTCGTCGGCGTGCCGCAGCCACGCCAGCAACCACCAGGCGTGCCGGTGGAGGATTGTCGAGGCCAGGAAGCAGAAAATGCCCTCGAGAGGGCAGGCCGCGGAGACGATCGCGTGGCGGCGCTCAGGAACTATCGTCGCGCCCGCGGACTCTGCTTCAAGTGCGGCGAGCGATGGGGGCAGGGCCACCAATGCGCGCCTACAGTCCAGCTCCACGTCGTCGAAGAGCTCTTGGAGCTGCTGCAAGCAGAGTACCCAGAGCAGCAGCGTGATGACGAAGGCCAAGAGGAGGTGTTGATGTCCATCTCCAAGCTAGCCACAACAGGTCAAACCACACCACGTATAGTGAGGTTGCTGGGGCGAATCGAGGGCATCGAAGTGTTGATTCTTGTCGACTCTGGCAGCTCGCATAGTTTTCTGAGTGAGCAAAGCGCGGCGAGAATGCAAGCCGCAGTGGAGCCGCTGGCTCCCGTACCGGTGAAGATAGCCGATGGGGGCACTCTATCATGCATAGGCATTCTGCCGCAATGCAAGTGGAAGACGCAAGGGCAAGTGTTCCAGTCTGACCTGCGAGTGCTATCTCTAGGGTGATATGATATGGTTCTTGGAATGGATTGGTTAGAGAAATGTGGACTGATGTGGGTGGACTGGACCAACAAAACACTGCAGTTCATCCATGAAGGCAAGGAGGTGTTGCTGACAGGGATTCAATCACGACTGCAGTCAGTTCCTGAGGTGTCAGCGGCTCAGCTCAGAGCTATGGAAGCTGAAGGCGATATCCTCCATTTCGTGACCCTGTGTGCAATTGCGCCCGAGGAGACCAACAAAGAGAAACTTCCAACAGAAGTGCAAACAGTGATCAACGACTTTCAAGTGGTTTTTACAGAACCTACAGGGCTTCCTCAGCATCGGGATTGGGATCACTCGATCACATTGCTGCCAGGGGCCAAGCCAGTTAACATCCGGCCATACCGTTACACCCCGGAGTAGAAGACGGAGATCGAAAACCAGGTCAAAGAAATGCTCAAGGCCGGACTGATTACTCCAAGCATCAGTCCCTTCTCGTCGCCAGTGTTGTTAGTCAAGAAGAAGGATCTGACCCGGCGGTTCTGTGTGGACTTTCGACATCTGAATGCTATTACAGTTAAGAACACATATCCCTTGCCAGTAATCGACGAACTGCTCGACGAGCTAGCAGGATCCAAGTGGTTCTCGAAGCTGGACCTGCGAGCAGGATACCACCAGATCAGACTGCGTCCTGAAGATGAAGAGAAGACAGCATTTAAAACGCATCAAGGACATTTTCAGTTCCGTGTGCTTCCATACGGAGTGACAGGTGGACCAGCCATGTTTCAGGGGGGCATGAACACAATGTTTGGACCACTGCTGCGAAAAGGGGTTCTTGTTTTCATGGACGATATCCTGATGCACTCAGCCACCTTCCCCGACCATCTACTGCTGTTACGTCAGGTGCTCTCCATACTGAAGGCAAACAACCTGCGAGCAAAACTCTCCAAATGCACATTCGCGCAGAACATTATCTCATACTTGGGGCACCAGATTAGCGAGGCAGGAGTCTCAACACTTCCAGACAAGATTCAGGCAGTGACAACTCGGCCACAGCCAGAATCAGTGAAGGAATTGCGCGGGTTCCTGGGGTTAGCTGGTTACTACCGCAAATTCGTGCGCAACTTTGGCATCATCAGCCAACCCCTCACAGATCTTCTCCGCAAGAACTCGCTGTTCGTCTGGACGAACGTCACCGAAGAGGCATTCCAAGAACTCAAACGCGCTCTCATCCAAGCCCCGGTGCTGGCATTACCGAACTTCTCGAAGCAGTTTGTAGTGGAGACTGACGCAAGTGCTACCGGAGTGGGGGCAGTCCTGATGCAAGACGCACATCACGTTACTTGAGTAAGGCACTCTGTCCTTGGAACCTGGGCCTCTCAGCTTACGAGAAGGAATGTTTGGCGCTGCTTCTAGCAATCGACCATTGGCGACCTTATCTTCAACACGCAGAGTTCCTGATCTGCATAGATCAAAAGAGCCTGCTCAATCTCACTGATCAGCGCTTGAATACCCCAATTCAGCAGTGCATGTTTACCAAATTGGTGGGGCTACAGTTCCGTATTCAGTACAAGGCAGGACCACTGAACCGAGCCGTGGATGCACTATCGAGACGCCGCCATGAGCAACATTCAAAGTTGAATGCCGTGTCAGTGTGCAGACCGGTCACACCCTCATGGATCCGCTGAATTACTCGCTCCATCAACATGGTCACCTCCTCCTTCTCTGCTGGAGTCACTCTCAAGGAAGTGGTTTCTGGACTCGCTCTAAGGAAAAGGGAGGGAGACCAGTCGAATGACCAGGGGTCAACTTGTCTTTGCAATAAAACCAAGTTGGCTGCCACCCTCTAACCGAGTCAGGGAGAGTCATCGCGGGAAAAGCACTCTTCCCCCTCATCTGGATACCTAAGCCCCCACACATCCGGATCACCTGGGTTTTCTTGTCACTCGGGCTAGCTTTTTTCACAGTCTGTGAGCGACATGTGAAGATGTGCTTAAACAGACCCCAGTGCGGTCGGCAGCCCAGGAAATTCTCACACAAGGAGACATAGGCAACAAGGTACGTGATAGTGTTGGGAGAGAAACGGTGGAGTTGGGCACCGAAGAAGTTCAAGAATGCACGGAAAAAGGGATGTGGGGGCAAATAAAAACCGCAGTCGACGTGAGTGGCGAGTAAGACACACTCACCCTCCTGAGGTTGCGGCTCCGTTTCATCCCCCGGGAGCCTCCAGGAACCATGCTCAATCAGTCCACTCTCGGCCAGGTCTTGCAAGTCATCCAACACGATTGTGGACTGGATCCAGTCGCCCTGAACCCAGTCGCATGGCAAGCCGGATCTCGACGACGACCCACTCCTGCCAGTCTTCTTGCCTTTCCCCTTCGCCGCTCCCTTCTTTGCATGCTCCAGCGCCTCCGTCTTGTCCTTCGCCATCGCAGAAAGAGGCGCACGGGCGGGAGGTGGCATCGAGAGCGGAATCGGTAGCGGCGGAGAAGCAGAGGAGGAAGAAGGAGAAATTGGGGCGCACTGTGAAAAATTCCCCAACTCAACGCCTTATATGGAGTCATTTCCGAGTGACTGGCGACTAGGCCCGGGCAATCATGTCAAATCCCGCAACTGTCGCTCACTCGGTACGTGGCGAAAAAGGTGGCACGGTGATCGAGGCGCTCCTTCCTAATCCATCCCGATTATTGCGGCCTCCTTCGTCCCTCGCGCTTCCCAAAATTTAGAATCCCGCAAGATTCGGGAACAGCAGAGCAACCTGTCAGACTAAAGATTTCTTCCATATCAACACTCGAAGCTTATCAGCAAAAGTTCACTCGACTACTTTAGAATGGATCAAGATGACTGAAAATGAAGTCAAAGTTGTCGCATAACTCATCAGTCTAAGGAAAATGCTTCCGCAGCGTCTAACAGAGTCGGGACCAACTTCCACTCCTTTTCCCACTCGAACCTTGAACCATTCGGGGGCTAATGACGACGACATGTACCTAGGGTAGGGTCATAGGCCTGACCTAGACACCCTCCGCAAGGACATTGACCTAAAGTCAGAAACATTCGAGGGATGCCATCATTCACTCGAGCATAAACATTCCACTCGGAAGATTCAAGTTCACTCGACCAAGGGGTACTCACTCGACCGTAACAAGAATCACTCGACAGATAGAAGATCTAAAGTCACTCTGTATGGCAACGGTCAGGCGTTACCCTATAGACTTAATAGTCATTCATGTATCTTTCTTGTTGGCGTTATCAGTAAAGCCCATCTTTATGTACCTTAAACCCTGTGCAATTGAGGGCTGGAGGGGTCCGGCGCACTCTATAGAAGCCACCCCCTCCTCTGGCACAAAGGGTTCGCACCCCCTGTAACATCACGCATATTCCAATCGACCGAGCCTCCAAGCACCGAGACATAGTGTTTTTACTTCCTCCACGAAGGGCCTGAACTCGTACATCATGCGTGCACAATCTCACCATAGCTAGGATCCTGCCTCTACATTCTTACCCCCTATTTTACTGTCAGACTTAGAACCACGACAATATTTACGTCTTGACCATTTCGAGACTCCTTGTCATGTCTGTGATCATATCCGGGACTCCGAACTACCTTCAGTACATCAAAACACATAAACTCATAATACCGATCATCACCAAATGTTAAGCATGTGGACCCTACAGGTTCGAGAACTATGTAGACATGACCGAGACTCATCTTCGGTCAATAACCAATAGCGGAACTGGGATGCTTATATTGGTTCCTACATATTCTACGAAGATCTTCATCGGACAAACCGCACAACAACATACGTTGTTCCCTTTGTCATCGGTATGTTACTTGCTCGAGATTCGATCGTCGGTGTCATCATACCTAGTTCAATATCGTTATCGGCAAGTCTCTTTACTCGTTTCGTAATGCTACATCCCGTAACTAACTCATTAATTACATTGCTTGCAAGTCTTATAGTGATGTACATTACAGAGAGGGCCCAGAGATACCTCTCCAATACTCGGAGTGACAAATCCTAATCTTGATCTATGCCAACTCAATAAACACCATCGGAGACACCTGTAGAGCATCTTTATAGTCACCCAGTTTACGTTGTGATGTTTGATAACACACTAAGTGTTCCTCCGGTATTCGGGAGTTGCATGATCTCATAGTCATAGGAACATGTATAAGTTATGGAGAAAGCAATAGGAGTAAACTAAACGATCATCGTGCTAAGCTAAAGGATGGGTCAAGTAAATCACATAATTCTCTAATGATGTGATCCTATTTATCAAATGACAACTCTTTATCTATGGCTAGGAAACTTAACCATCTTTGATCAACAAGCTAGTCAAGTAGAGACATGCTAGTGACACTCTGTTTGTCTATGTATTCACACATGCACTAAGTTTTCGGTTAATACAATTCTAGCATGAATAATAAACATTTATAATGATATAAGGAAATATAGATAACAACTTTATTATTGCCTCTAGGGCATATTTCCTTCAGTCTCCCAGTTGCACTAGAGTCAATAATCTAGATTACATTGTGATGATTCTAACACCCATGGAGTCTTGGTGCTGATCATGTTTTGCTCGTGAGAGAGGCTTAGTCAACGGGTCTGCGACATTCAGATCCGTATGTATCTTGCAAATATCTATGTCTCCCTCCTTGACTTGATCGTGGATGGAATTGAAGCGTCTCTTGATGTGCTTGGTTCTCTTGTGAAATCTAGATTCCTATGCCAAGGCAATTGCACCAGTATTGTCGCAAAAGACTTTCATTGTACCCGATTCACTAGGTATGGAACCTAGATCGGATATGAACTCCTTCATCTAGACTCCTTCATTTGTTGCTTCCGAAGCAGCTATGTACTCCGCTTCACATGTAGATCCCGCCACGACGCTCTGCTTGGAACTGCACCAACTGACAGCTCCACCATTTAATATAAATACGTATCCGGTTTGTGACTTAGGGTCATCCGGATCAGTGTCAAAGCTTGCATCGACGTAACCATTTACGTCGAGCTCTTTGTCACCTCCATAAACGAGAAACATATCCTTAGTCCTTTTTAGGTATTTTTGGATGTTCTTGACCGCTGTCCAGTGATCCACTCCTGGATTACTTTGGTACCTACCTGCTAAACTAACAACAAGGCACACATAGGTCTGGTACACAACATAGCATACATGATAGAACCTATGGCTGAAGCATAGGGAATGACTTTCATTTTCTCTCTATCTTCTACAGTGGTCGGGCATTGAGTTTGACTCAATTTCACACCTTGTAATACACGCAAGAACCCTTTCTTTGCCTGATCCATTTTGAACTTCTTCAAAACTTTATCAAGGTATGTGCTTTGTGAAAGTCCAATTAAGCGTCTTGATCTGTTTCTATAGATCTTGATGCCCGATATATAAGCAGCTTCACCGAGGTCTTTCATTGAAAAATTCTTATTCAAGTATCCTTTTATGCTATTCAGAAATTCAGTATCATTTCCGATCAACAATATGTCATCTACATATAATATCAAAAATTCTACAGAGCTCCCACTCACTTTCTTGTAAATATAGGCTTCTCCAAAAGTCTTTATAAAACCATATGCTTTGATCACACTATCAAAGCATATATTCCAACTCCGAGAGGCTTGCACCAGTCCATAAATGGATCGCTGGAGCTTGCACACTTTGTTAGCATCTTTTGGATCGACAAAACCTTTTGGTTGCATCATATACAACTCTTCTTTAAGATATCCATTAAGGAATGCAGTTTCGACATCCATTTGCTAAATTTCATAAATGCGGCAATTGCTAACATGATTCGAACGGACTTAAGCATCGTTACGGGTGAGAAGGTCTCATCGTAGTCAACTCCTTGAACTTGTCGAAAACCTTTTGCAACAAGTCGAGCTTTGTAGACAGTAACATTACCGTCAGCGTCAGTCTTCTTCTTGAAGATCCATTTATTCTCTATGGCCTGCCAATCATTGGGCAAGTCAACCAAAGTCCACACTTTGTTCTCATACATGGATCCCATCCCAGATTTCATGGCCTTAAGCCATTTTGCGAAATCTGGGCTCATCATCGCTTCCTCATAGTTTGTAGGTTCGTCATGGTCAAGTAACATGACCTCCGAAACAGGATTACCACTCAGGTGCAGATCTTACTCTGGTTGACCTACGAGGTTCGGTAGTAACTTGATCAGAAGTTTCATGATCATCATCATTAGCTTCCTCACTTGCTGGTGTAGGAATCACTGGAACTGATTTCAGTGATGAACTACTTTCCAATAAGGGAGAAGGTACAATTACCTCATCAAGTTCTACTTTCCTCCCATTCACTTCTTTCGAGAGAAACTCCTTATCTAGAAAGGATCCATTCTTAGCAACGAATATCTTGCCTTCGCATCTGTGATAGAAGGTGTACCCAATAGTCTCCTTTGGGTATACTATGAAGACACATTTCTCTGATTTGGGTTCGAGCTTATCAGGTTGAAGCTTTTTCACATAAGCATCGCAGCCCCAAACGACAACTTGGGTTTCTTGCCAAACCACGGTTCATAAGGTGTCGTCTCAACGGATTTAGATGGTGCCCTATTTAACGTGAACGTAGCTGTCTCTAAAGCATAACCCCAAAACAATTGCGGTGAATTGGTAAGAGACATCATAGATCGCGCCATATCTAGTAAAGTACGATTAGGACGTTCGGACACACCATTACGCTGTGGTGTTCCGGGTGGCGTGAGTTGCGAAACTATTCCGCATTGTTTCAAATGAAGACCAAACTCATAACTCAAATATTCTCCTCCATGATCAGATCGTAGAAACTTTATTTTGTTGTTACGATGATTTTCCACTTCACTCTGAAATTCTTTGAACTTTTCAAATGTTTCAGACTTATGTTTCATTAAGTAGATATACCCATATCTGCTCAAATCATCTGTGAAGGTGAGAAAATAATGATATCCGCCACGAGCCTCAATGTCCATTGGTCCACATACATCAGTATGTATGATTTCCAATAACTCTTTTGCGCGCTCCATTGTTCCGGAGAATGGAGTTTTAGTCATCTTGCCCATTAGGCATGGTTCGCAAGTACCAAGTGATTCATAATCAAGTGATTCCAGAAGTCCATCAGAATGGAGTTTCTTCATGCGCTTTACACCAATATGACCCAAACGGCAGTGCCACAAATAAGTTGCACTATCATTATCAACTCTGCATCTTTTGGCTTCAATACTATGAACATGTGTATCACTACTATCAAGATTTAGTAAAAATAGACCACTCATCAAGGGTGCATGACCATAAAAGATATTACTCATATAAATAGAACAACCATTATTCTCTGATTTAGATGAATAACCGTCTCGCATTAAACAAGATCCAGATATAATGTTCATGCTCAACGCTGGCACCAAATAACAATTATTTAGGTCTAAAACTAATCCCGAAGGTAGATGTAGAGGTAGCGTGCCGACGGCGATCACATCGACTTTGGAACCATTTCCCACGCGCATCGTCACCTCGTCCTTAGCCAATCTTTGCTTAATCTATAGCCCCTGTTTCGAGTTGTAAATGTTAGCAACTAAACCAGTATCAAATACCCAGGCACTACTGCGAGCATTAGTAAGGTACACATCAATAACATGTATATCAAATATACCTTTCACTTTGCCATCCTTCTTCTCCACCAAATACTTGGGGCAGTTCCGCTTCCAGTGACCAGTCCCTTTGTAGTAGAAGCACTTAGTTTCAGGCTTAGGTCTAGACTTGGGTTTCTTCACTTGAGCAGCAACTGGCTTGCTATTCTTCTTGAAGTTCCCCCTTTACCCTTTTCTTGAAACTAGTGGTCTTGTTGACCATCAACACTTGATGCTCCTTCTTGATTTCTACCTCCGCAGCCTTTAGCATTGCGAAGAGCTCGGGAATCGTCTTATCCATCCCTTGCATATTATAGTTCATCACGAAGCTCTTGTAGCTTGGTGGTAGTGATTGAAGAACTCTGTCAATGACGCTATCATTAGGAAGATTAACTCCCAACTGAGTCAAGTGGTTGTGGTACCCAGACATTCTGAGTATATGTTCACTGACAGAACTATTCTCCTCCATTTGGCAGCTGTAGAATTATTGGAGACTTCATATCTCTCAATTCGGGCATTTGCTTGAAATATTAACTTCAACTCCTGGAACATCTCATATGCTCCATGACGTTCAAGATGTCGTTGAAGTCCCGGTTCTAAGCCATAAAGCATGCCACACTGAACTATCGAGTAGTCATCAGCTTTGCTCTGCCAGGTGTTCATAACATCCGTCGTTGCTCCTGCAGCGGGTTTGTCACCTAGAGGTGCTTTCAGGATGTAATTCGTATGTGCAGCAATGAGAATAATCCTCAAGTTACGGACCCAGTCCATGTAGTTGCTACCATCATCTTTCAATTTAGATTTCTGTGACGCCCCAAGACCGGAGCTTCAGATGCCTTCCATGTTTCCGAGTGTTGTCCGGTGATTCGTTTTGGTTTGTTGCATCATGTCATCATGTCTTAAGTCTTTTGCATCTCAACTAAATAAACCGTGTGGATCTTTGATCCGTTTAAATTGAGGGAACTCACATGGTGGTTTCTCCTTAAAACATATCCTCTCGATATTAGGGAGCTATACTAAATATTCCAATTTCGGAATCACCTATAACACACATGCAATTTATCACATGCCCTTTTCCGCTTCAAGTTTGGTCCCCAAGCTTTTCCTGTATTTTCTTTCGTCACTTCCCCGAGCTCCACCTAAATTCTCAACATTCTTGGGCACTTAAAAACCCTAGCCCTAGTTCAAACCATTTGATTAAATTCAAATGAGTTTGAATTCATATCTTCTGATCTTGCCTCTTGTAATTTTCTCAGACCATGCATATTTTTATGAGTCCGGGAAAATTGTCCTCGTGCCCAGATTCCGCCCCTACCTTCTTTTTCTTTTCCTTCTCCTTCTCTGGTCTGTTTTAAAAAGGAAAAGAATAGACGGAGAGAAGAGCCCAGCTTCTTGGGTCTGTCCATCTAGGCCGGCCCATTTGCGCAGCTTGCCTAGCCCACCTAAACCCCCACTTAACCTAGCCACGCTGCTCCATCCCTCCTCTCCCGATCGATCCCCATCTCTCCCTGTGCCCTGCCACACACAGAGCTAGCGCCAGGAGGCGCTCGATCCCCTAGCGCTCCCTCGCAGCACCCTTCTCTCCCTCGACCCACTCGTCCTCCTCGCGATGTGCCCCCTCCTCCTCGTCCCGATCAGGAGGACCTCTCGATCCGCCGTCATCCTCCTTGCGCGAGGCCGCCGCCGCATTATCTCGCCACCTGCACCTCCAGGAGAGGCCGCCTGCACCGCCCTTGCCCGGTCCCGGCCGAACACTGCCGTCAGGGCCCCGTTCCCACCTCCGGCGCGCCAAGACCGTTGCCTTGCGGCCGCCGCAGGCCAGTGCCACCTCCGGCCTCCCCTTCATCGGCATCGTCCCCTGCTCCTCGCCTCGAGCAACGGCGCTTCAAGGCCGGCCTCCTGCAGCTCGTCGTTGCCGGGGCTACGACCACCAGCAATCAGCCGCTCCGCCGCCGTTTTGCAGGAGCTCCGCCTCCCTGCTTCGCCTCTGCCTCTCCTATTGCTGCTTCTCAAGCCCTCGTCTGCCATGGCCTTCCTCCTGCCCGTGCATTTCTTTTCGTTCCCTGCACCGATGCGTCGCCGTAGAAGCACTTGCTCCTCTTGCAGTCGATGTGCCCTGCCTTGGCCTCCTGTTCACGATGACCGGAAGACCGCAGGAGACTTCTCTGCCGCCTCCACGCACCTCCGGTGACTGATGAGGCTATGTACCTAGGGTAGGGGCACAGGCCTGTCCAAAGAACCCTACCCTAGGACATCCCTAGAAGAAGTCACCTTTCAATCGACTTGAAGGTATCCCACTCGACGGGTTCAAGACACTCGACCAAGAAGCTATCACTCGACCATGAAGCCAACCACTCGACAGCCAGGAGACCTAAAGTCACTCCGCAGGCAAACGGTCGGCTATTAAGTAGTCTTTATGGTCATTATAGCACTTTATTAGGGGCGTTACCAGTAATGCCCAACCTTAAATGTACCTTAAACCCTGCATCACTGAGGGCAGGAGAGGGCCAGCGAACTCTATATAAGCCACCCCCTCCTCTGTATGAAGGGTTTGCACCTCTGTTATTCACACGCCAATAATCCAATCGACCGCCTCTGGGCACCAAGACGTAGGGCTGTTACTTCCTTCGTGAAGGGCCTGAACTCGTACATCTTGGTGTGTTTACAACTTCCCAATAGCTAAGATCTAGCCTCTCCATACACCCCCCCCTACATCACTGTCAGAGTTAGAACCACGGCAGTTGGCGCCCACCGTGGGGCCGGAATCTTAGCGCCTGATTGGAGAAGTTGCGATTTTTCCGATCCCTTTGATCATGGTTTCGTGTGGAGTTTTGGTGGAGGGCCGCGAGATCCGCCTCGGCGCGCTCACGTTCATCGCCGACGACTCCGCCTGGCTTCAGGAGGCACCACTCGACATCGACGCGCTCCCCGTCCGCGGTGCGACGCATTTCCGCGCATGCGTTCGTGGCATCCTCCTGCGGCAGCCGTCGACCCAGTATCGGTCGGCCCCCGTATCGTCTCCCCGCTCTGTCTCCCACCGGCGCAAGCGCTCCGGTCGGCCGAGACTTCAGAGGTGGGTGAGGCATGTCGTGGCTCGCCAGTCGGCCGCCCCACAAGTCGCGGCAATCGAGCCCGACGAATCCCTCTGCGGCCTGTTCGACCTGTCGACTGGCTCCGCGGAGACCGCATCCGAGTGCGACAGCAGCGACCCAGCGGCTGAGATTCTGGCGGTCGATGGAACACACAGTCCTCCCGGTTTCCCTCGCGCTGATGGAGGCGCGGGTGGGGGCGACCCGTCGCATCCCCACGATGAGTATCTCCCCGAACCTCTCACGTCATTACAGCGAGAGGAGCTTCGCCGCCGGAACATGGACGCACTCCACACTCCTATCGTCGGAGAGACCCCCGAGGCCCGGGCCTTGGAGGACGCGCGCTTGGCTAACTTGGCCGAGCGCACTCGACTGGAGAATCTCCAGCGAGCACTCGACGAGCAAGCGCGTCAGTGGGCTCCCGAGTCTAGTCGACACCAGCTCTTCCCGCCGACGCAGGTATACCGAACCCCAGTTCATAATTTGGCCGCCGCGGCCCGTATAGCAGAATCGATTCAGCCCTCCCCGTCGGAGGCTGGCAGGGGCTTTTTGCAGATCAGAGCGTTGCTCCGGGCGGCGGGAAACCAGAATTCCGCTGTTTCTCAGTCGCGGAATAGGATCCACAGTCGATCCGTTGCAACAGATACAGTCCAGTCGGCTCACAGCCCGAGGTCGCCCCCGAGGCGTGAGGGACGTGGTGACCGGCATGATCAGTACAGAAGAAATGAGCAGTATGATCACCGATCCGATCGTGATGATCGACGTCGAGTGACAACCCCTCCCCCGAGGAGTGGGTCATATGCGCCTCGACATCGAGATGACAGGCGCCCTCATAGCGTTGGGCAGAGGATTCCAGTCGACCCCAGGGACCCAGGCTTTGACGCGAGATCTATCCTCGTTCAAGGTTTGGTTGACAGGAACATGGCTCATCGGGAAGGCCACAACAGAGATGCGCCCGCCAGCAGCAGAGTACGTGTTTCGGGGCCAGAGTGTTTTAGTCGAGCCATCAAGGCCGCAGTGATTCCTCCCAACTTTCGGTTGGCGACTGGAGTCAGCAAGTTCACCGGTGAGTCTAAGCCTGACACTTGGCTCGAAGATTACCGAGTGGCTGTACAGATTGGCGGTGGCAATGATGAGGTGGCCATGAAGCATTTGCCTCTCCTGTTAGAGGGCTCGGCCAGAGCGTGGCTGAATCAGTTAGCACCCAGCAGCATCTACACTTGGGAGGATCTCTCT
Organism: Triticum urartu; assembly: GCF_056163025.1. Classification (NCBI taxonomy): domain Eukaryota; kingdom Viridiplantae; phylum Streptophyta; class Magnoliopsida; order Poales; family Poaceae; genus Triticum; species Triticum urartu. The sequence goes on along the minus strand of NC_141876.1, from coordinate 223,802,079 downwards.
CGAGTGTTTGTCACAACCTTTGAGGGAACATGCAAGCGACCCGCAGGCCTTACAGAATTGCGGTCTTGCATGCAGAAACCGAGTGAAACTCTGAGGGATTACATCTAGAGGTGGATCACTTTGCATCACACAGTTGAGAACGTACCAGATCACCAAGCAGTTTGTGCCTTTAAAGAAGGCGTCAAGAACAGAGAGTTGAACCTGAAGTTCGGTCGGACCGGAGAAATGTTTCTGAATCGGATGATGGAAATTGCCACCAAATATGCTAACGGAGAAGATGAAGATCGACTCCGGAGTGGCAAGCAAAAAGCAGTCGCCCAGGAAACCGGAGGCAATTCCAGTCGGAAGCAGAAGCGAAAGGCCGAGCCAGCCGCCCCTGGGGAGGCCCTGGCCGTAACCCAGGGAAATTTCAAGGGAAAACCCAAAGGCCCCTGGAAGCCCAAGAAAGTCAAGGATCAAGATGGAAATGATGTTTTGGATCTGCCATGTCACATCCACACCAAGAAAGATGAAGAGGGTAATTTTATTTACCCAAAGCATACCACTCGACAGTGCCAGCTCCTGATCCAGCAGTTTCAGGGCAAACAGTCCAAAGATAAGGAAAAAGAGTCGGACAGAGTTGAGGACAAGGAAGATAGCGACGATGGATACCCCCAAATCAATTCCACCCTGATGATTTTTGCTGATGTCGAAAGCAAAAGTTGACTGAAAGTCATTAACCGTGAGGTGAATATGGTTGCTCCGGCAACACCCAGTTATCTGAAGTGGTCTCAGACTGCCATCACATTCGACCAGTCCGATCACCCTATGCACATTGCCACCCCTGGGAGGCAAGCTTTGGTGGTCGACCCAGTTGTCGAAGGCACTCGACTGACCAAAGTCCTGATGGATGGTGGCAGTGGCCTGAACATATTGTATGCTGAAACATTGAAAGGGATGGGCATTCCGATGTCCAGGCTCAGCGCCAGCAACATGAGTTTCCATGGAGTCATTCCTGGAAAGAAAGCCGAGTTACTCGGCCAGATTTCTCTCGACGTGGTTTTCGGTGATTCAAAGAATTACCGCAAGGAAACGTTGACATTTGAGGTTGTGGACTTCCAAAGTGCTTATCATGCTATTCTGGGCCGGCCAGCTTATGCACGCTTCATGGCTCGACCGTGCTACGTGTATCTCAAGTTGAAGATGCCCGGCCCCAGAGGTGTGATCACCGTTACAGGCAATCGGAAGAAAGCAGAGGAGTGTTTTCAGAAAGGATCGAAGATTGCGGACGCTCAGATGGCAGTTGTTGAGCTGCAAGAGTACGAGAAGACTGCTGATCCGAGTGAATTGCTACGAGCCAAGAAGCCTGCTTCAGAATCTGCTTTTCAGTCGTCCGGTGAAACTAAGCCAGTTCACATTCACCCGACCGACCCCGACGCTGCTCCGACTCACATCTCAACGACGCTCGACTCCAAATAGGAAGAAGCGCTCATCCAGTTCCTCCGTGAGAACTGGGACGTCTTCGCATGGAAGCCTTCTGACATGCCTAGAGTTCCCAGGGGGCTGGCTGAGCACCGTCTACGAGTCGACCCGAAGTTCAAGCCTGTGAAAGAACATCTTCGACGGTCCACCGTCAGAAGAGGAAAGCTATTGGCGAGGAGGTGGCTCGGCTCTTAGAAGCGGAGTTCATCCGAGAGATTTACCACTCCGAGTGGCTCGCCAATGTTGTCATGGTCCCCAAGAAGGACAAGTCACTTCACATGTGCATTGACTTTAAACATATCAATCGGGCCTGCCCGAAAGATCATTTCCCCCTCCCCCGCATCGACCAGGTAGTCGACTCGACCGCGGGGTGTGAGCGTTTGTCTTTTCTAGATGCTTATTCAGGGTACCATCAGATCCGTCTGTATGGACCCGACGAGATCAAAACGGCTTTCATCACCCCATTCGGGTGCTTCTGTTACATCACCATGCCCTTCGGCCTCAAGAATGCTGGAGCCACGTTCATGAGGATGATTCAGAAGTGTTTGCTCACTCAGATTAGTCGGAACGTAGAAGCATACATGGATGATATTGTGGTTAAGTCACGGAAAGGTTCCGACCTACTGACTGACCTTGCCGAAACCTTTGCTAACCTCAGGAGATATGATATCAAGCTCAATCCATCAAAGTGCACATTCGGAGTTCCAGGTGGAAAGTTACTCGGTTTCCTCGTTTCCGAACGAGGAATCGGCGCCAATCCCGAGAAAGTCGGCACCATACTCCAGATGAAGCGCCCTGTGCGTGTACACGATGTCCAGAAGCTTACAGGTTGCTTGGCCGCTCTAAGTCGATTCATTTCTCGTCTCGGTGAAAAGGCGTTGCCCCTTTACCGACTGATGAAGAAGTCTGACAAGTTCGAGTGGACTCCAGAAGCTGATGCAGCGTTTGCAGAGCTCAAAGCTCTACTCTCCACCCAGCCGGTGCTTGCTGCCCCAATCAGTAAAGAGCCTCTGCTGCTTTACATTGCGGCCACGGGACAAGTTGTCAGTACAGTACTTACGGTCGAGCGAGAAGAAGAAGGAAAGGCCTTCAGAGTTCAGCGCCCAGTATATTATGTGTCTGAAGTTTTGACTCCTTCGAAGCAAAGATATCCCCATTACCAGAAGCTCGTATATGGGATTTACATGACCACGAAGAAGGTTGCACACTACTTCTCTGACCATTCCATTACAGTCGTCAGCGATGCTCCACTGTCAGAGATTTTGCACAACAGAGATGCAACTGGTCGAGTGGCTAAGTGGGCGATTGAACTCCTTCCCCTAGATATCAAGTTTGAAGCAAAGAAGGCTATCAAGTCCCAAGCAATTGCAGATTTTGTCGCCGAGTGGATTGAACAGCAACTTCCGACTCAAGTTCACTCGGAGCACTGGACCATGTTCTTCGATGGATCTAAGATGCTGAATGGTTCCGGTGCTGGGGTAGTATTGGTCTCCCCCCGAGGAGATAAGCTCAGATACGTTCTCTAGATTCACTTCGATTCCTCCAACAATGAAGCAGAATATGAAGCACTCTTGTATGGGTTGCGCATGGCCATTTCACTCGGGTCCGGCGCCTCATGGTCTACGGCGACTCAGATTTGGTGGTTAATCAGGTGATGAAGGAGTGGGACATCAGAAGCCCAGCTATGACTGGCTACTGCAACACAGTAAGAAAGCTAGAAAAGAAATTCGAGGGGTTAGAGCTTCATCACATCCCCCGACTGAAAAATCAAGCAGCTGATGATCTGGCAAAGATAGGCTCCAAGAGAGAAGCCATTCCCAGCAATGTGTTTTTGGAGCACATCCGCTCGCCGTCAGTCCAGGAGGATCCTTTCACAGAAGAAGCCCCGCAACTGAAAAGTGCCACAGATCCGACTGAAGTCGAAATTCCTGCTGTGGTCGACCTAGTCATGGAGGTCTTGGCTATCACTCCCGACTGGACGGTACCATACATCGCGTATATCTTGAGGAAAGAACTCCCGGAGGACGAGGAAGAGGCTTGACAGATCGTCCACCGATCCAAGGCCTTCACAGTCATAAAGGGATAGTTGTATAGGGAAAGCGCGACTGGAATCGGACAGAAGTGCATAACACCAGAAGAGGGTCAGATGATCCTTGATGATATCCACTCGGGGACCTGTGGTCACCATGCGTCCTCTCGGACCATTGTGGCTAAAGCATACCGAGCGGGATTTTACTGGCCAAGAGCAAATGAGATGGCAAAAGAGATAGTCGACAAGTGTGGAGGTTGCCAGTTCTACTCCAACATGTCACACAAGCCTGCATCAGCCCTGAAGACCATTCCACTCGTCTGGCGCTTTGCTGTCTGGGGACTGGACATGGTCGGTCCACTGAGAACAGGCAGGAGCGGATTCACGCATGTGCTTGTGGCAGTCGACAAGTTCACCAAATGGATTGAAGCCAAGCCTATCAAAAATCTTGATGCCAACACTGCTATCGGTTTCATCAGAGAGTTGATATTCAGATATGGGGTCCCGCATAGCATCATCACTGACAATGGGTCAAACTTCGATTCAGACAAGTTCAAAGCTTTTTGCGCCTCTCAAGGCACACGAGTCGACTACGCGTCAGTCGCGCATCCTCAGTCGAATGGACAAGCTGAAAGAGCAAATGGTCTGATTCTTAAAGGACTGAAGCCTCGATTGATGCGTGATCTCAAGCACGTAGCAGGCGCTTGGGTCGATGAACTTCCGTCGGTTTTGTGGGGGCTGAGGACCACCGCGAACCGGTCGACCGGAAGAACGCCATTTTTTCTGGTTTACGGAGCCGAAGCCGTCCTGCCGAGTGATCTACTTCACAACGCCCCCAGAGTCGAGCTTTATAACGAAGACGAAGCAGAGCAAGCCCGGCAAGACGCAGTCGACCTCCTAGAGGAGGAGAGGGAAATGGATATGATCAGATCGACCATCTATCAGCAAGACTTGCGTCGATTCCATGCCAGAAATGTGAAGAGCCGAGCCTTCCAGGAAGGAGATTTGGTCCTCCGAGTGGATCAACAGAAACCACACAAACTTGCTCCTACTTGGGAAGGCCCCTTCATCGTCACCAGAGTCCTCCACAACGGAGCGTATCACCTCTACAATGTTGATCACCAGATCGACGAGCCACGAGCTTGGAATGCGGAACTGCTCCACCCCTTTTACACTTGAGTTCTCCCTTGGACGAGATGTAATAAGAAAAAATTTCTGCAGTTTATTTTTACCAAAGACAAGAGTGTTCCAATAATTCCTGTCACTCTTGTTTGCATACAAAATCCCCCAGTGGGTGACTTAGCTGCGAATCCGTTTCGCCTAAGTTTGAAAAAATCCTACCGAGTGGAGGGCAATCCTCCCACTCGGGGGCTTAGCTGCGAATCCGTTTTGCCTAAGTTTGAAAAAATCCTACCGAGTGGAGAGCAATCCTCCCACTCGGGGGCTTAGCTGCGAATCCGTTTCGCCTAAGTTTGAAAAAATCCTACCGAGTGGAGAGCAATCCTCCCACTCGGGGGCTTAGCTGCAGTCTAGTACTCGCCTAAGTTCTCTCACCTAGGGACTTAGCTGCAGTCAGGCACTCTCCTAAGTTTGAAAAAATCCTACCGAGTGCGAGCAAACCTCCCACTCGGGGGCTTAGCTGCAGCCCAGTGCTCGCCTAAGTTTGAAAAAATCCTACCGAGTGAGAGCAAACCTCCCACTCGGGGGCTTAGCTGCAGCCCAGTGCTCGCCTAAGTTTGAAAAATCCTACCGAGTGAGAGCAAACCTCCCACTCGGAGGCTTAGCTGCAGCCCAGCGCTCGCCTAAGTGTTTAAAAATCCTACCGAGTGAGAGCAAACCTCCCACTCGGGGGCTTAGCTGCAGTCCAGTACTCGCCTAAGTTCTCCCACCTAGAGACTTCGCTGCAGTCAGGCACTCGCCTAAGTTTGAAAAAATCCTACCGAGTGAGAGCAAACCTCCCACTCGGGGGCTTAGCTGCAGCCCAGTGCTCGCCTAAGTTTGAAAAAATCCTACCGAGTGAGAGCAAACCTCCCACTCGGGGGCTTAGCTGCAGCCTAGTGCTCGCCTAAGTTTGAAAAATCCTACCGAGTGAGAGCAAACCTCCCACTCGGAGGCTTAGCTGCAGCCCAGCGCTCGCCTAAGTGTCTAAAAATCCTACCGAGTGAGAGCAAACCTCCCACTCGGAGGCTTAGCTGCAGCCCAACGCTCGCCTAAGTGTCTAAAAATCCTACCGAGTGAGAGCAAACCTCCCACTCGGGGGCTTAGCTGCAGCCCAACGCTCGCCTAAGTGTTTAAAAACCCTATCGAGTGAGAGCAAACCTCCCACTCGGGGGCTTAGCTGCGGCCCAGTGCTCGCCTAAGTATAGGACACAACCCAATCCGCAAGGACGACGAGGCGCAAGTCGACTGCTACCTTCTCCTTCGGAGTTGCGCCGCAGATACAAGGTTATTCCGAGTGAAGATCGAATTCCACTCGATGGATCAAACCATGAAGATATTCAAAGAGAAATCAAGTTCAGATAAAGCCTAAAGGGTCCCAGACCTCAGATCAAAGTACTCGAGCCCTCGGCTCGGCGGAGTTTAACGGTTACAAATCCACTCGGCATTCCGAGGCAAATTTAAAGTGAAGCATAAAAGTTTTTCATTCCTCAGGAGGAGGACTGGAAGGGGCGACGAACTCGTCCAAGTCGATCCCGTCTGCAATACGAGTGGCGGCAGCAATGAAAGTCTCCATGAAGTCTTGAAAGTTGTGCTTCCTGGTATTGGCAACTTGGATGGCGGCCAGCTTTTCTTCTCGCGCTTCCTTGCAATGGACACGGACCAGAGACAGAGCGACATCAGCACCACATCTAGCAGAAGATTTCTTCCATTCCTCCACTCGACCTAGGACTTCATTAAGTCGAGCCATCAGGGACTCGAGGTCGTTCTGAAGCGCCGTCCCAGGCCAGAGTGATGAGTCGATCCGTGACATCGCAACCTTCAGTCGAGCAAGATAGTCAACCACGCTGGCAATACGAGACTCCAGACGGAGCACGTTCATTGCAGCCTCGTCCTTCACAAGGGAGTTAGCAGGGTCCAGGCCTGGCTCCACTCGACTGGTCTCCTCTTCAAAGTTCTGACAGAATTCTGCAAACACGATTCAAGAATAAGATAGTGACCCTACGCAGACTTGGTAACTGCAAGACAGTCGGGGCGGAGTAATTACCTTCGAGCACGACGAACAGCTTCTTGGCGAGTCCACCAAGATAAGCCTCCAGATCGTTCCTCTTCCCCGCTAGCTCACCTGCCTTGTCGTGCAGAGCCACGTTGTCGTTCTTCAGTCGGCTGACCTCTTGATTGGCTACCTCGAGAGCAGCTTTCAGTCTGGAGTTCTCCTGCTCAAGAGCTCCGACCGAGGCCATTTTCTCTTCAGCAAGCCTCATTTTATCCAAGACCTCCTTCTGTGCCTCCGCAAGATCTTGATCCTTCTTCTTCAGAGCTTCCTCCAGTTTATCTGCGGCGCATCGAGCGAAATCAACATCAAGAAAGAAAAGCCACTCGTCAAGAATGGAGAACCTCACCAGCCGTACCTTTTGCTTCTTCTTGCACCTTCTTCAAATTCTCCTGAGCAAGCTTCAAGTTAAGGTTGAGCTAGATCTGCTGATTCTCCAACTCAGTATAGCGAGCTACAAGTTCGCAAGATTTTTGTAAAAAGAAAAATCAGTCGACAGACGTCCAAGACAAGTTGCTTCCGAGCAACTAAGAGACAATGATGACGTTTCTAAGACTACAGCCGAATCAAGAACATTCGACAGTAGTCTCGGGGACTACACCCAGTGGGTGCACTCAGCGTGCCCCCACTGTAAAAAAAAAGAGTCGACTGCCCGCAGTCGACCGGATACAGTCTCACTCGACATGGCCTGACCAGACCGAGTGAAGAAATACAGCTACAGCAACACAATATAAAGACTACAGTCGACTGCCAGCAGCCCACCGTAGTCTCGGGGACTACACCTAGTGGGTGCACTTAGCGTGCCCCCACTCGTCCAAGAATTGGCAGACACACCCAGTGGGTGTACAGATGCGAAGATCTTCAGAAAAGAGGTTCTTCAAACAGCATATCATGGACAGACCAAGTGTTGAGTCGACTGACCTGGACGTTACTCTGAAGAGCCGAACTTGCGTCGTAAGCTGCTTGGCTGGCCTCCCGAGCCACCTTCACTTGCTCCATCATGATCCCCGCCTGGCGTATAGCCTCTTTTGCAGCAGCCGCTTGGTCCTCAGGGACGGGGTATGCGGCAAAAAGCAAAGACGGATCCGCAGTCGACGTCGAGGGCCACACACTTGTCAGAGGAATGGCGAAGGTCACAGAAGCCCGAGTGGTGTCACCACCATCCCGAGCTACGGCCTCAGACGCCGGAGCGGATTGGGGGGTCTTGTCAGCCGACGCCCTCTTGTTCCTCCTCACTCTCAACGGTTCATTGTCGTCGTCATCCGGGAGGTCGATAACATGAGGAGGGGCTACAAGGGAAACATTCAATCGACCAGAGTTGCAATAAATGTTCAGTCGACTCAAAGCGGAACGTCAGTAATCGTACCAGGGTTGGAGGTAACAGCATCCTTCATCTCTTGGTCGTCATCCTTGGCGGAGATCTCAGAAGTAGCAGCACTGCAAGTCTCGAAAGTCAGTCAGTTGGCTCAATGAATCGACCAAGGATCCGTCCACGGTCGACAAAGGAAAACAAGTTTTATTATTACCCAAAAATGGTGGGGACAGCCATCTTCATCTTGGGCAGAGCCTTGGGCGGCTTGGACGGCGCTGCGCGTGGGTGCTTGGGAGCCTTTCCAGTCGGTGTAGGAGAAGAGGTCCGAGGGCATTTCGACGACTGCCCAACAGGAGCAGTCGCTCTACCACGCTCCCGCGCTGGATCGTGTGTGAGCTTGGATCGCCCCTCCGGGCGAGGGGGGGGGGGGGGTTCAACCTCCTCCTCCTCCTCTTCGCTGGAGTCGACGTCGTCGCCTCCCTCTCCTTCACCGTCGGACTCCCACTCGCCTTGATCGTCTCCGCTCTCACCTCCGCTCGCCTCCCCTTCCTCAGTTGGCCCCTGTGCCCTGTTGGGGGTCGAGTACATCTCAGTAGTCGCCTGAAAAACAGCAGACAAGACAAAGGTTAATCGACCAACTCAAAGAAGACCAATGAAGAAAACAAGATCTCGGTCAGGAGCATAAAGACATACCTGGTCCACATCATACGAGTTGTCGAGTCGAATTACCCTCCTGGCTCCTCGGGGGTTGTCCTTGTTTCCTGTGATGCTCGACAGCCACCCCTCCAGCATCTCATCAGTGACCTCCTCCAGGTGGATCCGAGTGGTGTCGTCAAGACCCGAGTACAGCCACATCGGGTGGTCACGAGCCTGGAGCGGTTGGATGCGCCTCCGGAGGAAGACCTCCAGCAGATCCATACCCGTCACGCCCTCACGGACAAGCTCAACCACTCAACCAGCCAGCACTTTGACTTGGGCCTTTTCCTCCGGCGTCACTTTCAGAGAAGCTGGTTTTTCAGCTCGGTCGAGTGAGAAAGGGGGAAGACCAGTCGACTGTCCTGGGGTCGCCTGGTCTTGACAGTAGAACCAGGTCGCCTGCCAGCCACGGACCGACTCCGGGAAAGTGATAGATGGAAAACAACTCTTTCCCCTCGTCTGGATCGCCAGGCCCCCGCACAGCTGGATCACCTGCGTCCTTTCGTCACTCGACTTGGCCTTCTTGACCGATTGAGAACGGCAGGTAAAGATGTGCTTGAAGAGACCCCAATGGGGGCGGCAACCCAAGAAACCCTCACACATGGAAATGAAAGCAGCGAGGTATACGATGGAGTTGGGAGTGAAGTGGTGAAGCTGCGCTCCGAAGAAGTTCAGGAAGCTCCGGAAAAAAGGATGGGGTGGCAGAGAAAACCCGCGGTCGACATGGGTGGCTAGGAGCACGCACTCACCGTCGCGAGGCTGAGGTTTGATATCTCTCCCCGGGAGACACGCAGCTTCGTGGGGAATGACCCCCCCCTCGACCATGTCGTCGAGATCTTCTTGCCAGATCACCGACGGCATCCAATCGCCTTGGATCCAGCCTCGGGGCAGAGCAGACCTTGAGGAGGATCCGCCCCGAGCGGACCTCTTCCCTTTCCCCTACGCCGCCGCCTTCTTCGCGCGCTCCAGGGCGGATGTCTTGTCCTTCGCCATCGTCGCCAGCAAATCTTGCACGGACCTGCGGTGCTAGGGTGAGAGCGGAGGTGGCGGAGGAACTCGCGAAGGGAGAGAGGAAGAAGGAAGCGCACTGTTTGGAAACCCCGAGCCGGCAACTTATAAGGGGCCGCTTCCGAGTGGCTGACTGGTAGGCCCAGGCTATCCAGTCAAATCCCGCAGCAGACACGTGCGCAGTACGTGGCGAAAAATGCGACGCGATCGAGGAGCTTCCACTTTATCGCTTCCGATTACTGCGGCCGCTCCCGTCCCGCGCGCTTCCCGAAATCTGAATCCCGCGACACCCGCGGGCCGCAGAACAACTTGTCAAAACAGAAGACCCCGCTCGCGCCGACACTCGGTATGTCACAAGTAAAGAAATTCACTCGACGAAAGGCCTGGAATGGATCAAGGCGACTGGAAGAGGTTGACAACGTCATCCGTGACGATTGACCCAAAACGAGGCACTCATGCAGCCCAAAGGACCAGTCGGAAGGATCTCCAACTCTTTCCCCACTCAAACCTCGATCCATTCGGGGGCTAATGATGAGGCTATGTACCTAGGGTAGTGGCACGGACCTGTCCAAAGAGCCCTACCCTAGGACATCCCTAGAAGAAGTCACCTTTCAATCGACTTGAAGGTATCCCACTCGACGGGTTCAAGACACTCGACCAAGAAGCTATCACTCGACCATGAAGCCAACCACTCGACTGCCAGGAGACCTAAAGTCACTCCACAGGCAAACGGTCGGCTATTAAGTAGTCTTTATGGTCATTATAGCACTTTATTAGGGGCGTTACCAGTAACGCCCAACCTTAAATGTACCTTAAACCCTGCATCACTGAGGGCAGGAGAGGGCCGGCGAACTCTATATAAGCCACCCCCCTCCTCTGTATGAAGGGTTCGCACCTCTGTTATTCACACACCAATAATCCAATCGACTGCCTCCGGGCACCGAGACGTAGGGCTGTTACTTCCTTTGTGAAGGGCCTGAACTCATACATCTTGGTGTGTTTACAACTTCCCAATAGCTAAGATCTAGCCTCTCCATACACACCCCCCTACATCACTGTCAGAGTTAGAACCACGACAGTGACCTCCCGAGGCAGGGCCTTGGCAAGTCCCTCGATTCCCCTTCAGATTCATCAAGACCGGCAAGTTCGACTTCGACGCCAAGTTCGTCTTCAAATCTGTATGACTACACCCGATGTGGATTTCGGCAAGTACCTGGAGGCCACAACAACGCCAAGTACCACGACACCCATGTTCGTCTACGGAATGTGTACCACTATGCCGTCAAGACCGGACCGACAAGTACCCCAACATCATGCGAACAACGACCATCGTCGAAGACCCGGGTAGCAAAACGTCAAGTACCTATGACAGAAGAACGCCATGTACCTCTCCGAAAAACGAACAGGTACCACTACGTCCGGAGACATCGAACCCGTCAAGTCCGACAACGTTTGTGTACAACTACCGACGACGTGCATGTTGCTAAGTACCCTCTCCGAATCGTCTTGTTCGACTACCGATAAACATGTACCACTACCGTCGCCGAGATCACGAGAACCTCAACGTCGACCCTAGAGCATGAGAGAACGACTACTTCCACTACGAAGGTCCCGAGAACGTCTACTTCCCCTTCTCCGCTTCGAACTTGATCCGTTCCGACAATGCACGCTCCGAAAGGTATAACGTCAAGACGACCACCGTGGACGAATGTTGTGGATACGAGATGAACCCTGTGTTTGCAGCGTGCCCGTTTGACTCGTGCACGACCCTCGGTTGCCATGCCACCGAATCGTGGGACACCCGTTATCCGGGAGCGCCCCACCATCTTTTGCACGCATCCGCACACTTCTGCTTTGCATCGGTATCTTAATCGAGTTACCGGAACCAGAACGCTGCCGTGGCACCGTTTTCGTTATCGTTGCCATGGCACCCCTTTCCTTTCCACCACGGTGACAAATGCTTCATAATGCTCTTGTCAACTTGTAATATAAATTGCATAAACTTGTTCATGTCATCCGCATCATGATAACAACAATTAAAATGTTTAGATTGTTGTTGCAATAAATTACTAAGGCATTGGGGATTTACCGGATTCGTTATTTGTTATATCCGGCCCCATTTAAATTGTTAGATGGTATAGTTTTGTTATGCTTCACCTCTTGCCATGTTAACCAACATTTAATATTGTTGAGTACCTAAACGAGAGAGGACTAAATAATTGATGTGGTGTTCCTTCAATATGCAACCCGTTGCATATTGAGCTCCACTTAATTTGTAGTTTTGGTTGTTTCACTTTGCCATGTCATGCATATTTAAACCGGACATGCATCATACTTGGTTGTGCAACATGCCATGATTATGTGATGGTTGTTTACTATGTTGTTTGCTTCTTTCTGGGTTACTTCTCGCTTTAGCTTCAGTTTCATTCCGGAGTTGTGAGGATCCGTTCATCTACGTCCGTTTGTCTTCTTCATGGACTCATTCTTCTTCCTTGCGGGATCTCAGGCAAGATGACCATACCCTCGAAATCAGTTCTATCTTTGCTTGCTAGTTGCTCGCTCTTTTGCTATGCCTACGCTGCGATACCTACCACTTGCTACATCATGCCTCCCATATTGCTAAGCCAAGCCTCTAACCCACCTTGTCCTAGCAAACCGTTGTTTGGCTATGTTACCGCTTTGCTCAGCCCCTCTTATAGCATTGTTAGTTGCAGGTGAAGATTGTAGTTTGGTTCCATGTTGGAACATGATTATTGTTGGGATATCACAATATATCTTATTTACTTAATGCATCTATATACTTGGTAAAGGGTGGAAGGCTCGGCCTTATGCCTGGTGTTTTGTTCCACTCTTGCCGCCCTAGTTTCCGTCATACCGGTGTTATGTTCCTTGATTTTGCGTTCCTTTCACGGTTGGGTTATAATGGGAACCCCTTGACAGTTCGCCTTGAATAAAACTCCTCCAGCAAGGCCCAACATTGGTTTTACCATTTGCCACCTAGCCTTTTCTTTCCCTTGGGTTCTGCAGACTCAAGGGTCATCTTTATTTTAAACCCCCGGGCCGGTTCTCCTCTGAGTGTTGGTCCAACATGTCGGCTGCCAGTGGCCACCAGGGGCAACTCTGGGCTGGCCTACTGGAACCTTGGACAATCCGGTGTGCCCTGAGAACGAGATATGTGCAGCTCCTATCGGGATTTGTTGGCACATTCGGGTGGCTTTGCTGGTCTTGTTTTACCATTGTCGAAATGTCTTGTAACCGGGATTCCGAGCCTGATCGGGTCTTCCTGGGAGAAGGAATATCCTTCGTTGACCATGAGAGCTTGTGATGGGCTAAGTTGGGACACCCCTGCAGGGATTTGAACTTTTGAAAGTCGTGCCCGCGGTTATGGGCAGATAAGAATTTGTTAATATCCGGTTGTAGAAAACCTGAAACTTAACTTAATTTAAATGGATCAACCGCGTGTGTAACCGTGATGGTCTCTTCTCGGCGGAGTCCGGGAAGTGAACACGGTGTTGGAGTTATGTTTGACGTAGGTTGTTCTAGGATCACTTCTTGATCATAGTTTGTCGAACGTGCTTTGCCTTTCTCTTCTTGCTCTCATTTGCGTAAGTTAGCCACCATATATGCTAGTGCTTGCTGCAGCTCCACCTCATACCTTTTCACTACCCATAAGCTTAAATAGTCTTGATCGTGAGGGTGTGAGATTGCTGAGTCCCCGTGACTCACAGATTACTTCCAAAACCAGGTTGCATGTGCCGATGATATCGTGCAGGTGACGCAACCGAGCTCAAGGAGGAGCTCGATGAAGATCGTGTTCGTTATATTGTTTCCGTTTCCAGTTGATCAGTAGTGGAGCCCAGTTGGGGCGATCGGGGATCTATAGCATCAGGGGTAGTCTTCTTTTATTTTGGTTCCGTAGTCGGACCTTCATTGTATCTGTATGTTGTAATGCTTTATTCATGTATTGTGTGAAGTGGCGATTGTAAGCCAACCCTATATCTCTTTCCTTTATTCAGTACATGGGTTGTGTGAAGATTACCTCTCTTGCAACATTGTCTTCAATGCGGTTATGCCTCTAAGTCGTGCTTCGACACGTGGGAGATATAGCCGCATCGAGGGTGTTACAAGTTGGTATCAGAGCCTTCCCCGACTTAGGAGCCCCCTGCTTGATCGAATCGCTGGCGTTGTTGAGTCTAGAAAAAAAATTTCTGAGTCTTATAGGATTATATATATCGGAGAGTAGGATTCTTTTTACTCCTCAGTCCCTTCGTCGCTCTGGTGAGGCATCCTAACATAGAGTTTTGACTCTTCTCTTCTCAAATTTCACTAAAAAAATTTTAGGATCACGCGGGTATCTTGGAATCATTCCGGTGGTTTTGTGACGAGAACATTGTTCTTGGTGCCTCCTGACATTTAGGGGTTGTGGCAGTGTCTCGGGGAGTTGAGCTCCGAGGTGTTGTCGTCACAATTTTATCGTTGCAATTCTGGAATACCCGAGTTTCGTCGACATCGAAAATCTTTTTTATGCAGTTGTTGGTGTGATAACCTCGACGCCACCCAGTACTGGGGCGGGAGTTCGGGAGTATTGCCATAACTCGTATAACGGATGCTTTTCGAAGGTTGAGGTAAGTGATTTCCGAAGGTTTTTGGTTATGTGTTGAAGGATGGATACAACTGGATGTAGGATTTGCTAGTTTTGGGTGAGATATTATGCTTCCCCTGTATCCCCAACACCCGATTGCATAACCGGAAAGTTTCGGGAGTTTATAAGTGGGAATTCAAGTAGCTCTTAGGATATCTTTCCGGCAGATATATGATATGAAATTGGGGTTCGACATCTAGTGGTCCGCCTATCCACGGTTGATTTTACAGTGGTCTCGTTGTGTCTTAAAGAGTCCTTGGCTATGTTGACTCGGGGACGCTTCGTATGTCTTGTGCACTGCCTTGTACATGATGGTGTTGTATGATCGAGCCCGTGTGGGCCCCACCACGAAAACTTCGGACGAAATCTCTATCATATGTTCGTTCCAGCTTATTCTGCAAGCCAATCCTTTGTTTTGTTTTGATTGTGGTATTCGAGTTGCTTCGAAGTCAAGTGTTGATTCCATACCTTTCCGAACCGGTGTTCTCATACTCCTATGTGAATACCAATCCTTCATGATAATCGAGATTGTCATGCTAATCCTTTTCAACCGGCGTGTATCTCTTCAAGTGGATCCGTTCATTTTCAACATCCGCAAGATCAAATCTCAGTTTTCTCAATCGTGTTCGTTTCATCCATCCCAAGTTGTCTTTGTTGTCCCTCCCTCCCACCCTTGTTTCTTCAAGGACTCGGATTTCTTAATCGAGTATCCATCTTATTGATGTGAAGTCTCTCCATTCTTTTCCGTCAATATTCTTATCCGGTGATTATCAGGAAGATACTAGCGGAGTTTCAAGTTCAACATTCTTCGTTCTTTTTCTTCTCCGGTGGATTCAAGTCAAGCTTTGTTGATCATATCATTTCCTTGTTTCAATGCTTTCTCATGCCGGTGCACCTCATAATCATTCACTTCTTGCTACTCATTTGTTCTGGAGTGCTGAAGATATCTCAGAAGGCTCGTCTTGTCATTCAAGGTCTGTTCAACCTATTTCGAGGTTGTTATCTCATTCAAGCCGTTTAACTCAAGAGGTGCAAGCTTCTTTTCAAGTAATCGTTCAATGATGTATCTTTTGAGTGGGCCCTAACCCACAGGTCTTTTTCCAGGATCTTACATGACTCTTCTAATTTTCCCGGAGTTATTCTCAAATCTTTCAAAGTTTGACGTAAGGATGAATTATCATCAGTCAGATGGTTTCTCCAAGATCTTATAACTCTTTTCATCATTGGCTCAACCTTTCTATTCGTCATCCCGGAGTATCTCAACAATTCATGGTGGTGTTTCTCGTCGTCATTCTCAGATTTTGAAGACCGAAGAAGAGTTTCTCCTCAATCTGCTCCATTCTCTTCAAGATTCGTGATTCTAGCTTGTTGCCATCCTCTCACAATTGTGTTTATTGTGAGAATTCTTTTCATCCATCCGGAGCATCTCATGAGTTGTTTTCATTTCTTTCCTATGAAGCCCATCATTTCAGAAGAATTATTCATTCTCAGCTTTCAGCTCTCGCTCTCCAAATCTTACCAGTGCATCATTCAAGTATTCCCTAATCAGCTCGGGGTCTCTTCGTTCACTTACATCTAAATTCTCTCAAGAATCTTCATTCGTTCTCTAATTCTTACCGGTGATTCATCCCTTTACTTCGTTCATTTTCAATTCTTATGGTGGTTCGTTCAAGAATTCTCTTCCGTTGCTATTGTATTAATTTATCCGTTGTCACAATCCTACCGGTGGTTCGTTGAAGACTTTCTCAAGTTGGCACTATATCTATCTAAATCCTTTCTACGAGAATAAGTCGTATGCGATCCGTTGCTTGTCATCAATCTAAATTGGTGTAGGATAAGCATAATGTAATTCTTATTCTTGTTTCATCGAGTAAATTCAATTCATGCTTTCCGGAGGTTCATCAAAATTCTCAGTTTCTATTGTTTCATCTTTTCTTTTCCCGGAGTTCTAAGTTTTCTCGGTTATATCATCGTGAAAAATCCATCTATTCATTGCAAGTCTTCGCCATGTGTTTTCAACTTCTCTTTCATTTCGATTGATCATTCTTTTGTTACCGGAGTTCTTCATGGAGGTTCTATATGATGGTTCATCAAAGATTTAATTCCTTCTCGAAGTTTTCATCAAGATTCTTTTCAGAGGAGCTCAAGCATTCTTCATCTTGTAATCCGAAGTGCAATTCTTTCTTCCTTATCATTGGAGGTGGTATTGATAATTTGAGCTCATGTTTCATGATTCACATGTTGTTAAGAATGAGTTATTTTAAATCCATCAATCTCGTCATTGGAGTTATCTTGGGTTATATTTCACCTAAAGCCTTCCCTAAGGATTGTTGCTATTATGGTGCTTATAAATGACCCAAGTTCATTTATCCTCCCGGTGAAATAGTTTTTGGCCTCCTTATTCATATCAGTTCAAATCCATTGTTTTCATTTGTGGCAGGTTACACCTCAAGTTCTTGAGATGTTTTCCGTAAGCCCACAACAAGCTTACTCTTTTCGTTGTTGGATTTCCAACAACTCCGTTCGACCCTTCTCCTAAAGATGCTTTTTCCAAGCTCATTTGAGGTAGAAGATGTGGTTTTATCCTCCGTTCTTTTGATTCCATTCTTACATTCACTCCGGAGGCATTGTATTGTTGCTATATTCACCCATCATCTCGTTTTGTCAAAGATCATGTTCTTTTCATGTTTATCCAATTAACCGGAGCATTGTGTCTATCATTCCTCTTCTAACCGGAGTCTTCATCCAAGTGCTTTCGTTTTGCCAAGTTTATATTCTCTACCTTCCATTTCCAACCGGAGTGCTGTCGTAATTGATCCTTATCGTTCCTTGTACATCTCGTTTCTACCGGAGTGCTTGCATGTACTTCTTGTCCATTGCAACCATTTTCTTATGTCTTTCTACCTACAAGGTTACCGTAATGTTCCTTGTTCCTCTTTTCTAACGGAGTGTTTCCAATTTTGCTCATCTTCATTGTTTTCTTTCTTTCAAGTGTTCTACCTCTCAAGGTTCTTTGGTTTCACTCGTTTGTCAAAGAAGCAACTTAGTTTTACCTCTTCTCTTCCATTTTTTCCCTCTGGTGCCATTCTAGATCTCGGGACGAGATCCTCTCGTAGTGGTGGAGTGTTGTGACGCCCCAAGACCAGAGCTTCAGATGCCTTCCATGTTACCGAGTGTTGTCGGGTGATTCATTTTGGTTCGTTGCATCATGTTCTTTGCATCATGTCATCATGTCTTAAGTCTTTTGCATCTCAACTAAATAAACCGTGTGGATCTTCGATTCGTTTAAATTGAGGGAACTCACATGGTGGTTTCTCTTTAAAACATATCCTCCCAATATTAGGGAGCTATACTAAATATTCCAATTTCGGAATCACCTATAACACACTTGCAATTTATCACATGCCCTTTTCCGCTTCAAGTTTGGTCCCCAAGCTTTTCCTGTAATTTCTTTCGTCACTTCCCCGAGCTCCACCTAAATTCTCAACATTCCTGGGCACTTCAAAACCCTAGCCCTAGTTCAAACCATTTGATTAAATTCGAATGAGTTTGAATTCATATCTTCCGATCTTGCCTCTTCTAATTTTCTCGGACCATGCATATTTTTATGAGTCCGGGAAAATTGTCCTCGTGCCCAGATTCCGCCCCTACCTTCTTTTTCTTTTCCTTCTCCTTCTCTAGTCTGTTTAAAAGGGAAAAGAATAGACGGAGAGAAGAGCCCAGATTCTTGGGTCTGTCCATCTAGGCCGGTCCATTTGCGCAGCTAGCCCAGCCCACCTAAACCCTCACTTAACCTAGCCACGCTGCTCCATCCCTCCTCCCCCGATCGATCCCCATCTCTCCCTGTGCGCCGCCACACATAGAGCCAGTGCCAGGAGGCACTTGATCCCCTAGCGCTCCCTCGCAGCACCCTTCTCTCCCTCGACCCACTCGTCCTCCTAGCGATGCGCCCCCTCCTCCTCGTCCTGATCAGGAGGACCTCTCAATCTGCCGTCATCCTCCTTGCGCGTGGCCGCCGCCGCGTTGTCTCACCCACCTGCACCTCTAGGAGAGGCCGCCTGCACCGCCCTTGCCCGGTCCCGGCCGGACACCGCCGTCAGGGCCCCGTTCCCACCTCCGGCGTGCCAAGACCGTTGCCTTGCGGCCGCCGCAGGCTAGCGCCACCTCCGGCCTCCCCTTCATTGGCATCATCCCCTGCTCCTCGCCTCGAGCAACAGCGCTTCAAGGCCGGCCTCCTGCAGCTCGTCGTTGCCGGGGCTACGACCACCAACAATCAGCCGCTCCGCCGCAATTTTGCAGGAGCTCTGCCTCCCTGCTTCGCCTCTGCCTCTCCTCTTGCTTCTGCTCAAGCCCTCGTCTGCCATGGCCTTCCTCCTGCCCGTGCGTTTCTTTTCGTTCCCTACACCGATGCGTCGCCAGAGAAGCACCTGCTCCTCTTGCAGTCGATGTGCCCTGCCTTGGCCTCCTGTTCACGATGACCGAAAGACCGCATGAGACTTCTCTGCCGCCTCCACGCACCTTCGGTGACCTCCCGAGGCAGGGCCTTGGCAAGTCCCTCGGTACCCCTTCAGATTCATCAAGACCGGCAAGTTTGACTTCAGCGCCAAGTTCGTCTTCAAATCTGTACGACTACACCCGATGTGGATTTCGGCAAGTACCTGGAGGCCACAACGACGCCAAGTACCATGACACCCATGTTCGTCTACGGAATGTGTACCACTACGCCGTCAAGACCGGACCGACAAGTACCCCAACGTCATGTGAACAACGACCATCGTCGAAGACCCGGGTAGCAAAACGTCAAGTACCTATGACCGAAGAACGCCATGTACCTCTCCGAAAAACGAACATGTACCACTACGTCCGGAGACCTCGAACCCGTCAAGTCCGACAACGTTTGTGTACAACTACCGACAACGTGCATGTTGCCAAGTACCCTCTCCGGATCGTCATGTTCGACTACCGATAAACATGTACCACTACCGTCGCCGAGATCACGAGAACCTCTACCGTCGACCCTAGAGCATGAGAGAACGACTACTTCCACTACGAAGGTCCCGAGAACATCTACTTCCCCTTCTCCGCTTCGAACTTGATCGGTTCCGATAATGCGCGCTCCGAAAGGTATAACGTCGAGACGACCACCGTGGACGAATGTTGTGGATACGAGATGAACCCTGTGTTTGCAGCGTGCCCGTTTGACTCGTGCACGACCCTCGGTTGCCATGCCACCGACTCGTGGGACACCCAGTATCCGGGAGCGCCCCACCATCTTTTGCACGCATCCGCACACTTCTCCTTTACATCGGTATCTCAATCGAGTTACCGGAACCAGAACGCTGCCGTGGCACTGTTTTCATTATCATTGCCGTGGCACCCCTTTCCTTTCCACCACAGTGACAAATGCTTTATAATGCTCTTGTCAACTTGTAATATAAATTGCATAAACTTGTTCATGTCATCCACATCATGATAACAACAATTAAAATGTTTAGATTGTTGTTGCAATAAATTACTAAGGCATATGGGGATTTACCGGATTCGTTATTTGTTATATCCGGCCCCACTTAAATTGTTAAATGGTATAGTTTTGTTATGCTTCACCTCTTGCCATGTTAACCAACATTTAATATTGTTGAGTACCTAAACGAGAGAGGACTAAATAATTGATGTGGTGTTCCGTCAATATGCAACCCGCTGCATATTGAGCTCCACTTAATTTGTAGTTTTGGTTGTTGCACTTTGCCATGTCATGCATATTTAAACCAGACATGCATCATACTTGGTTGTGCATCATGCCATGATTATGTGATGGTTGTTTACTATGTTGTTTGCTTCTTTACGGGTTACTTCTCGTGTTAGCTTCGGTTTCATTCCGGAGTTGTGAGGGTCCGTTCATCTACGTCCGTTTGTCTTCTTCATGGACTCATTCTTCTTCCTTGCGGGATCTCAGGCAAGATGACCATACCCTCGAAATCACTTCTATCTTTGCTTGCTAGTTGCTCGCTCTTTTGCTATGCCTATGCTGCGATACCTACCACTTGCTACATCATGCCTCCCATATTGCTAAGCTAAGCCTCTAACCCACCTTGTCCTAGCAAACCGTTGTTTGGCTATGTTACCGCTTTGCTCAGCCCCTCTTATAGCGTTGTTAGTTGTAGGTGAAGATTGGAGTTTGGTTCCATGTTGGAACATGATTATTGTTGGGATATCACAATATATCTTATTTACTTAATGCATCTATATACTTGGTTAAGGGTGGAAGGCTTGGCCTTATGCCTGGTGTTTTGTTCCACTCTTGCCGCCCTAGTTTCCGTCATACCGGTGTTATGTTCCTTGATTTTGCGTTCCTTACACGGTTGGGTTATAATGGGAACCCCTTGACAGTTCGCCTTGAATAAAACTCCTCCAGCAAGGCCCAACATTGGTTTTACCATTTGCCACCTAGCCTTTTTCTTTCCCTTGGGTTCTGCAGACTAAAGAGTCATCTTTATTTTAAACCCCCGGGCCAGTGCTCCTTTGAGTGTTGGTCCAACCTGTGAGCTGCCGGTGGCCACCAGGGGCAACTCTGGGCTGGCCTACCGGAACCTTGGACAATCCGGTGTGCCCTGAGAACGAGATATGTGCAGCTCCTATCGGGATTTGTCGTCACATTCGGGTGGCTTTGCTGGTCTTGTTTTACCATTGTTGAAATGTCTTGTAACCGGGATTCCGAGCCTGATCGGGTCTTCCTGGGAGAAGGAATATCCTTCGTTGACTGTGAGAGCTTGTGATGGGCTAAGTTGGGACACCCCTGCAAGGATTTGAACTTTCGAAAGCCGTGCCCACGGTTATGGGCAGATGGGAATTTGTTAATGTCCAGTTGTAGAAAACCTGAAACTTAACTTAATTTAAATGGATCAACCGCGTGTGTAACCGTGATGGTCTCTTCTCGGCGTGTGTAACCACGGTGTTGGAGTTATGCTTGACGTAGGTTGTTCTAGGATCACTTCTTGATCATAGTTTCTCGACCGTGCTTTGCCTTTCTCTTCTCGCTCTCATTTGCGTAAGTTAGCCACCATATATGCTAGTGCTTGCTGCAGCTCCACCTCATACCTTTTCACTACCCATAAGCTTAAATAGTCTTGATCGCGAGGGTGTGAGATTGCTGAGTCCCTGTGACTCACAGATTACTTCCAAAACCAGGTTGCAGGTGCCGATGATATCGTGCAGGTGACGCAACCGAGTTCAAGGAGGAGCTCGATGAAGATCGTGTTCGTTATATTGTTTCCATTTCCAGTTGATCGGTAGTGGAGCCCAGTTGGGGCGATCAGGGATCTGTAGCATTAGGGGTAGTCTTCTTTTATTTTGGTTCCATAGTCGGACCTTGATTGTATCTATATGTTGTAATGCTTTATTCATGTATTGTGTGAAGTGGCGATTGTAAGCCGACCCTGTATCTCTTTCCTTTATTCAGTACATGGGTTGTGTGAAGATTACCTCTCTTGCGACATTGCCTTCAATGCAGTTATGCCTCTAAGTCGTGCTTCGACACGTGGGAGATATAGCCGCATCGAGGGTGTTACACTTTCTCTAGGAATGCACTAAAATTCAACGGAACAACAACATGCGCCATCTATCTACAACAACATAGACATGCAAAATACTATCAGGTACTAAGTTCATGATAAATTAAAGTCCAATTAATCAAATTACTTAAGAACTCCCACTTAGATAGACATCTCTTTAAACATCTAAGTGATCACGTGATCCATATCAACTAAACCATGTCCGATCATCACGTGAGATGGAGTAGTTTTCAATGGTGAACATCACTATGTTGATAATATCTACTATATGATTCACACTCGACCTTTCGGTCTCAGTGTTCTGAGGCCATATCTGCATATGATAGGCTCGTCAAGTTTAACCAGAGTATTCTGCGTGTGCAAAACTGGCTTGCACCCATTGTATGTGAACATAGAGCTTATCACACCCGATCATCACGTGGTGTCTCGGCACGACGAACTGTAGCAACGGTGCATACTCAGGGAGAACACTTATACCTTGAAATTTAGTGAGAGATCATCTTATAATGCTGCCGCCGAACTAAGAAAAATAAGATGCATAAAGGATAAACATCACATGGAATCAATATAAGTGATATGATATGGCCATCATCATCTTGTGCCTTTGACCTCCATCTCCAAAGCACCGTCATGATCACCATCGTCACCGGCTTGACACCTTGATCTCCGTTGAAGCATCGTTGTCGTCTCGCCAACTATTGCTACCGCTTAGTGACAAAGTAAAGCAATTAAATGGCGATTGCATTTCATACAATAAAGAGACAACCATATGGCTCCTACTAGTTGCCGATAACTCTGTTACAAAACATGAGCATCTCATACAATAAAATTTAGCATCATGTCTTGACCATATCACATCACAACATGCCCTGCAAAAACAAGTTAGAAGTCCTATACTTTGTTGTTGCAAGTTTTACTGGTTGCTACGGGCTGAGCAAGAACTGTTCTTACCTACGCATCAAAAACCACAACGCAGTATAGTGATTGCTTTTTGATCTTCAGAAAGAACCCTGTTCATTGAATCTGATTCAACTAAAGCTGGAGAAACAGACACCCACTAGCCACCTGTGTGCGAAGCACGTCGGTAGAACCAGTCTCGCGTAAGCGTACGCGTAATGTCGGTTTGGGCCGCTTCATCCAACAATACCACTGAATAAAGAATCAACTACCGACGACAAGCAATATGTATATACCCACGCCCACAACTCCTTTGTGTTCTACTCGTGCATATTGTTGGGGAACGCAGTAATTTCAAAAAAAATCCTACGCACACGCAAGATCATGGTGATGCATAGCAACGAGAGGGGAGAGTATCGTCTACGTACCCTCGTAGACCGTAGGGGGAAGCGTTATGACAACGTGGTTGATGTAGTCATACGTCTTCATGATTGACCGATCTAGTACCGAAGATACGGCACCTCCACGATCTGCACACGTTCGGCTCGGTGACATCCCGCGAACTCACGATCCAGTAGAGCTTCGAGGGAGAGCTTCGTCAGCACGATAGCGTGATGACGGTGATGATGTTGCTACCGGAACATGGCTTTGCCTAAGCACCGCTACGATATTACCGAGGTGAATTATGGTGGAGGGGGCACCGCACACGGCTAAAGATCAATGATCAACTTGTGTGTCTATGGGGTGCCTGCCTCCCCCGTATATAAAGGAGTGGAGGAGGGGGAGGGGCCCAGCCTCTCTAGGCGCTCCCCAAGGAGTCCTACTCCCACCGGGAGTAGGATTCCCCCCTTCCCTTTGTTGGTTCTAGGAGAGAAGGAAGGAGAGGGAAGAAGGAAGGAAAAGGGGGGGGGCTTCCCAATTCGGATTGGGCTTGGGGGGGGGGCGCCCCCACCTTTGCTTCTTTCCCCTCTCTTCCACTAAGGCCCATATACTTCCCGGGGGTTCCGGTAACCTCCCGGTACTCCGCTATACTCCTGATTTCACCCGGAACCATTCCGATGTCCAAACATAGGCTTCCAATATATCGATCTTTACGTCTAGACCATTTCGAGACTCCTCGTCATGTCCGTGATCAAATCCGGGACTCCTAACTACCTTCGGTACATCAAAACACATAAACTCGTAATACCGATCCTCACCGAACATTAAGCGTGCGGACCCTACGGGTTCGAGAACTATGTAGACATGGCCGAGACATGTCTCCAGTCAATAACCAATAGTGGAACCTAGATGCTCATATTGGTTCCTACATATTCTACGAAGATCTTTATCGGTCAAACCGCATAACGATATACATTGTTCCCTTTTTCATTGGTATGTTACTTGCCCGAGATTCGATCGTTGGTATCTCAATACCTAGTTCAATCTTGTTACTGGCAAGTCTATTTATTTGTTTTGTAATGCTACATCCCGTAACTAACTCATTAGCTACATTGCTTGCAAGGCTTATAGTGATGTACATTACTGAGAGGGCCCAGAGATACCTCTCCGACAATCGGAGTGACAAATCCAAATCTTGATCCATGCCAACTCAACAAACACCATCGAGGACACCTGTAGAGCACCTTTATAATCACCTAGTTACGTTGTGATGTTTGGTAGCACACAAAGTGTTCCTCCGGTATTCGGGAGTTACATGATCTCATAGTCATAGGAACATGTATAGTTATGGAGAAAGCAATAGCAACAAACTAAACGATCATCGTGCTAAGATAACGGATGGGTCAAGTCAATCACATCATTCTCTAACGATGTGATCCCATTAATCAAATGACAACTCATGTCTATGGTTAGGAAACATAACCATCATTGATTCAACGAGCTAGTCAAGTAGAGGCAAACTAGTGACACTCTGTTTGTCTATGTATTCACACATGTACTAAGTTTCCGGTTAATAAAATTCTAGCATGAATAATAAACATTTATCATGATATAAGTAAATATAAATAAAAACTTTATTATTGCCTCTAGGGCATATTTCCTTCTGTCTCCCACTTGCACTAGAGTAAATAATCTAGATTACATTGTGATGATTCTAACACCCATGGAGTCTTGGTGCTGATCATGTTTTGCTCGTGAGAGAGGCTTAGTCAACGGGTCTGCAACATTCAGATCCGTATGTATCTTGCAAATCTCTATGTCTCCCTCCTTGACTTGATCATGGATGGAATTGAAGCGTCTCTTGATATGCTTGGTTCTCTTGTGAAATCTGGATTCCTTTGCTAAGGCAATTGCACCAGTATTGACACAAAAGATTTTCATTGGACCCGATGCACTAGGTATGACACCTAGATCGGATATGAACTTCTTCATCCAGACTCCTTCATTTGCTGCTTTCGAATTAGCTATGTATTCACGAAGGGCCTGAACTCGTACATCATGCGTGCACAATCTCACCATAGCTAGGATCCTGCCTCTACATTCTTACCCCCTATTTTACTGTCAGACTTAGAACCACGACAATATTTACGTCTTGACCATTTCGAGACTCCTTGTCATGTCTGTGATCATATCCGGGACTCCGAACTACCTTCGGTACATCAAAACACATAAACTCATAATACCGATCATCACCAAATGTTAAGCATGTGGACCCTACGGGTTCGAGAACTATGTAGACATGACCGAGACTCATCTTCGGTCAATAACCAATAGCGGAACTGGGATGCTTATATTGGTTCCTACATATTCTACGAAGATCTTCATCGGACAAACCGCACAACAACATACGTTGTTCCCTTTGTCATCGGTATGTTACTTGCTCGAGATTCGATCGTCGGTGTCATCATACCTAGTTCAATATCGTTATCGGAAAGTCTCTTTACTTGTTTCATAATGCTACATCCCGTAACTAACTCATTAGTTACATTGCTTGCAAGGCTTATAGTGATGTACATTACAGAGAGGGCCCAGAGATACCTCTCCAATACTCGGAGTGACAAATCCTAATCTTGATCTATGCCAACTCAATAAACACCATCGGAGACACCTGTAGAGCATCTTTATAGTCACCCAGTCACGTTGTGATGTTTGATAACACACTAAGTGTTCCTCCGGTATTCGGGAGTTGCATGATCTCATAGTCATAGGAACATGTATAAGTTATGGAGAAAGCAATAGGAGTAAACTAAACGATCATCGTGCTAAGCTAAAGGATGGGTCAAGTAAATCACATAATTCTCTAATGATGTGATCCTATTTATCAAATGACAACTCTTTATCTATGGCTAGGAAACTTAACCATCTTTGATCAACAAGCTAGTCAAGTAGAGACATGCTAGTGACACTCTGTTTGTCTATGTATTCACACATGCACTAAGTTTTCGGTTAATACAATTCTAGCATGAATAATAAACATTTATAATGATATAAGGAAATATAGATAACAACTTTATTATTGCCTCTAGGGCATATTTCCTTCAGTCTCCCAGTTGCACTAGAGTCAATAATCTAGATTACATTGTGATGATTCTAACACCCGTGGAGTCTTGGTGCTGATCATGTTTTGCTCGTGAGAGAGGCTTAGTCAACGGGTCTGCGACATTCAGATCCGTATGTATCTTGCAAATATCTATGTCTCCCT
The DNA here is from genome assembly GCF_056163025.1 of Triticum urartu. Classification (NCBI taxonomy): domain Eukaryota; kingdom Viridiplantae; phylum Streptophyta; class Magnoliopsida; order Poales; family Poaceae; genus Triticum; species Triticum urartu. Next base: position 223,775,612 of record NC_141876.1, on the reverse strand, counting down.
CCTTGACTTGATCGCGGATGGAATTGAAGCGTCTCTTGATGTGCTTGGTTCTCTTGTGAAATCTAGATTCCTATGCCAAGGCAATTGCACCAGTATTGTCGCAAAAGACTTTCATTGTACCCGATGCACTAGGTATGGAACCTAGATCGGATATGAACTCCTTCATCTAGACTCCTTCATTTGTTGCTTCCGAAGCAGCTATGTACTCCGCTTCACATGTAGATCCCGCCACGACGCTCTGCTTGGAACTGCACCAACTTACAGCTCCACCATTTAATAAAAACATGTATCCGGTTTGTGACTTAGAGTCATCCAGATCAGTGTCAAAGCTTGCATCGACGTAACCATTTATGACGAGCTCTTTGTCACCTCCATAAACGAGAAACATATCCTTAGTCCTTTTCAGGTATTTCAGGATGTTCTTGACCGCTGTCTAGTGATCCACTCCTGGATTACTTTGGTACCTCCCTGCTAAACTTATAGCAAGGCACACATCAGGCCTGGTACACAACATCGCATACATGATAGAGCCTATGGCTGAAGCATAGGGACCACCTTTCATTTTCTCTCTATCTTCTGCAGTGGTCAGGCATTGAGTCCGACTCAACTTCACACTTTGTAATACATGCAAGAACCCTTTTTTTCCTGATCCATTTTGAACTTCTTCAAAACTTTATCAAGGTATGTGCTTTGTGAAAGTCCAATCAAGCGTCTTGATCTATCTCTATTGAAAAATTCTTATTCAAGTATCCTTTTAGGCTATTTAGAAATTCAGTATCATTTCCGATCAACAATATGTCATCTACATATAATATCAGAAATGCTACAGAGCTCCCACTCACTTTCTTATAAATACAGGCTTCTTCAAAAGTCTGTATAAAACCATATGCTTTGATCACACTATCAAAGCGTATATTCCAACTCTGAGAGGCTTGCTCCAGTCCATAAATGGATCGCTCGAGCTTGCACACTTTGTTAGCACCTTTTGGATCGACAAAACCTTCTGGTTGCATCATATACAACTCTTCTTTAAGGTATCCATTAAGGAATGCAGTTTTGACATCCATTTGCCAAATTTCATAATCATAAAATGCGGCAATTGCTAACATGATTCGAATGGACTGAAGCATCGCTACGGATGAGAAGGTCTCATCGTAGTCAACTCCTTGAACTTGTCGAAAACCTTTTGCAACAAGTCGAGCTTTGTAATAGTAACATTACCTCAACGTCAGTCTTCTTCTTGAAGATCCACTTATTTTCTATGGCCTGCTGATCATCGGGCATGTCAACCAAAGTCCATACTTTGTTCTCATACATGGATCCCATCTCAGATTTCATGGCCTCAAGCCATTTTACGGAATCTGGGCTCATCATCGCTTCCTCATATTTCGTAGGTTCGTCATGGTCAAGTAACATAACTTCCAGAACAGGATTAGCGTACCACTCTGGTGCGGATCTTACTCTGGTTGACCTACGAGGTTTGGTAGTAACTTGATCAGAAGTTTCATGATCATCATCATTAGCTTCCTCACTTGCTGGTGTAGGAATCACTGAACTGATTTCAGTGATGAACTACTTTCTAATAAGGGAGAAGGTACAATTACCTCATCAAGTTCTACTTTCCACCCACTCACTTCTTTCGAGAGAAACTCCTTCTCTAGAAAGGATCCATTCTTAGCAACGAATATCTTGCCTTCGGATCTGTGATAGAAGGTGTACCCAACAGTCTCCTTTGGGTATCCTATGAAGACACATTTCACATAAGCATCACAACCCTAAACTTTAAGAAACGACAACTTGGGTTTCTTGCCAAACCATAGTTCATAAGGTGTCGTCTCGATGGATTTAGATGGATCTCTATTTAATGTGAATGCAGCTGTCTCTAAAGTGTAAGCCCTAAATGATAGCGGTAAATCAGTGAGAGACATCATAGATCGCACCATATCTAGTAAAGTACGATTATGATGTTTGGACACACCATTACGCTGGCGTGAGTTGCGAAACTATTCCGCATTGTTTCAAATGAAGTCCAAACTCATAACTCAAATATTCGCCTCCACGATCAGATCGTAGAAACTTGATTTTCTTGTTACGATGATTTTCCACTTCACTCTGAAATTCTTTGAACTTTTCAAATGTTTTAGACTTATTTTTCATCAAGTAGATATACCCATATCTGCTCAAATCATCTGTGAAGGTGAGAAAATAACGATATCCGCCGCAAGCTTTAATGTTCACTGGACCACATACATCAGCATGTATGATTTCCAATAACTCTATTGCGCACTCCATTGTTCCGGAGAATGGAGTTTTAGTCATCTTGCCCATTAGGCATGGTTCACAAGTACCAAGTGATTCATAATCAAGTGATTCCAGAAGTCCATCAGAATGGAGTTTCTTCATGCGCTTTACACCAATATGACCCAAACGGCAGTGCCACAAATAAGTTGCACTATCATTATCAACTCTGCATCTTTTGGCTTCAATATACTATGAACATGTGTATCACTACTATCAAGATTTAGTAAAAATAGACCGCTCATCAAGGGTGCATGACCATAAAAGATATTACTCATATAAATATAACAACCATTATTCTCTGATTTAAATGAATAACCGTCTCGCATTAAACAAGATCCAGATATAATGCTCATGCTCAACGCTGGCACCAAATAACAATTATTCAGGTCTAAAACTAATCCCGAAGGTAGATGTAGAGGTAGCGTGCCGACGGCGATCACATCGACTTTGGAACCATTTCCCACGCGCATCGTCACCTTGTCCTTAGCCAATCTTCACTTAATCCGTAGCCCCTATTTTGAGTTGCAAATGTTAGCAACTGAACCAGTATCAAATACCTAGGCACTACTGCGAGCATTAGTAAGGTACACATGAATACCATGTATATCAAATATACCTTTCACTTTGCCATCCTTCTTCTCCGCCAAATACTTGGGGCAGTTCCGCTTCCAATGACCAGTCCCTTTGCAGTAGAAGCACTCAGTTTCAGGTTTAGGTCCAGACTTGGGTTTCTTCACTTGAGCAACAACTGGCTTGCTGTTCTTCTTGAAGTTCCCCTTCTTCCCTTTACCCTTTTCTTGAAACTAGTGGTCTTGTTGACCATCAACACTTGATGCTCCTTCTTGATTTCTACCTCCGCAGCCTTTAGCATTGCGAAGAGCTCGGGAATAGTCTTATCCATCCCTTCCATATTATAGTTTATCACGAAGCTCTTGTAGCTTGGTGGCAGTGATTGAAGAACTCTGTCAATGACGCTATCATCAGGAAGATTAACTCCCAACTGAGTCAAGTGGTTGTGGTACCCAGACATTCTAAGTATATGTTCACTGACAGAACTATTCTCCTCCATTTGGCAGCTATAGAACTTATTGGAGAATTCATATCTCTCAATCCGTGCATTTGCTTGAAATATTAACTTCAACTCCTAGAACATCTCATATGCTCCATGACGTTCAAAATGTCGTTGAAGTCCCGGTTTTAAGTCGTAAAGCATGGCACACTGAACTATCGAGTAGTCATCAGCTTTGCTCTGCCAGGTGTTCATAACATCTGGCCTTGCTCCTGCAGCGGGTTTGTCACCTAGCAGTGCTTCCTGGACGTAATTCTTCTGTGCAGCAATGAGGATAATCCTCAAGTTACGAACCCAGTCCGTGTAGTTGCTACCATCATCTTTCGACTTAGCTTTCTCTAGGAACGCATTCAAATTCAACGGAACAACAGCATGGGCCATCTATATCCAACAACATAGACATGCAAAATACTATCATGTACTAAGTCCATGATAAATTAAAGTTCAATTAATCAAAGTACTTAAGAACTCCCACTTAGATAGACATCTCTCTAATCATCTAAGTGATCACGTGATCCATATCAACTAAACCATGTCCGATCATCACGTGAGATGGAGTAGTTTTCAATGGTGAACATCATTATGTTGATCATATCTACTATATGATTCACGCTCGAACTTTCGGTCTCAGTGTTCCGAGGCCAAATCTGCATATGCTAGGCTCGTCAAGTTTAACCCGAGTATTCCGCCTGTGCAAAACTGGCTTGCACCCGTTGTATGTGAATGTAGAGCTTATCACACCCGATCATCAGGTGGTGTCTCGGCACGACGAACCGTAGCAATGGTGCATACTCAGGGAGAACACTTATACCTTGAAATTTAGTGAGAGATCATCTTATAATGCTATTGCCGAACTAAGCAAAATAAGTCACATAAAGGATAAACATCACATGCAATCAATATAAGTGATATGATATGGCATCATCATCTTGTGCGTTTGATCTCCATCTCCAAAGCACCGTCATGATCACCATCGTCACCGGATTGACACCTTGATCTCCATCAAAGCATCGTTGTCGTCTCGCCAACTATTGCTTCTACGACTATAGCTACCACTTAGTGATAAAGTAAAGCAATTACATGGCGATTGCATTTTATACAATAAAGCGACAACCATATGGCTCCTGCCAGTTGCCGATAACTATGTTACAAAACATGATCATCGCATATAAGAAAATTTAGCATTATGTCTTGACCATATCACATCACAACATGCCCTGCAAAAACAAGTTAGACGTCCTCTACTTTGTTGTTGCAAGTTTTATGTGGCTGCTACGGGCTGAGCAAGAACCGTTCTTACCTACGCATCAAAAACCACAACGCGGTATAGTGATTGCTTTTTGATCTTCAGAAAGAACCCTATTCATTGAATCCGATTCAACTAAAGCTGGAGAAACAGACACCCACTAGCCACCTGTGTGCGAAGCACGTCGGTAGAACCGGTCTCGCGTAAGCGTACGCGTAATGTCGGTCTGGGCCGCTTCATCCAACAATGCCGCTGAATCAAGAATCAACTAGTGACGGCAAGCAATATGTATATACCCACGCCCACAACTCCTTTGTGTTCTACTCGTGCATATGACATCTACGCATAAACCTGGCTTAGATGCCACCGTTGGGGAACGTAGTAATTTAAAAAAAATTCATACGCACACGCAAGATCATGGTGATGCATAGCAACGAGAGGGGAGAGTATCATCTACGTACCCTCGTAGACCGAAAGCGGAAGCGTTATGACAACGCGGTTGATGTAGCCGTACGTCTTCACGATCGACCGATCTAGTACCGAAGATACGACACCTCTGTGATCTGCACACATTCGGCTCGGTGACGTCCCGCGAACTCATGATCTAGTAGAGCTTCGAGGGAGAGCTTCGTCAGCACGACGGCGTGATGACGGTGATGATGTTGCTACCGGAATAGGGCTTCGCCTAAGCACCGCTATGATATTACCGAGGTGGATTATGGTGGAGGGGTGCACCGCACACAGCTAAAGATCAATGACCAACTTGTGTGTCTATGGGGTGCCCCCTCCCCCGTATATAAAGGAGTGGACGAGGGGGAGGGGCCCGGCCTCTCTAGGCGCTCCCCAAGGAGTCCTACTCCCACCGGGAGTAGGATTCCGCCTCCCTTTGTTGGTTCTAGGAGAGAAGGAAGGATAAGGAAGAAGGAAGGAAAGGGGGGGGGGCGACCCCCTTCCCAATTCGGATTGGGCTTGGGGGGGTCGCCCCCTCCTTTGCTTCTTTCCCCTCTCTTCCACTAAGGCCCAATAAGGCCCATATACCTCCCGGGGGTTCCGGTAACCTCCCGGTACTCCGGTATACTCCCGATTTCACCCGGAACCATTCCAATGTCCAAACATAGGCTTCCAATATATCGATCTTTATGTTTTGACCATTTCGAGACTCCTCGTCATGTACGTGATCAAATCCGGGACTCCGAACTACCTTCGCTACATCAAAACAGATAAACTCATAATACTGATCGTCACCGAACGTTAAGCGCGCGGACCCTACGGGTTCGAGAACTATGTAGAAATGACTGATACATGTCTCCGATCAATAACCAATAGCGGAACCTGGATGCTCATATTGGTTCCTACATATTCTACGAAGATCTTTATCGGTCAAACCGCATAAGGATATACGTTGTTCCCTTTATCATTGGTATGTTACTTGCCCGAGATTCGATCGTCGGTATCTCAATACCTAGTTCAATCTCATTACCGGCAAGTCTCTTTATTCATTCCGTAATGCTACATCTTGTAACTAACTCATTAGCTACATTGCTTGCAAGGCTTATAGTGATGTACATTACCGAGAGGGCCTAGAGATACCTCTCCGACAATCGGAGTGACAAATCCTAATCTTGATCCATGCCAACTCAACAAAACCATCGGAGACACCTGTAGAGCACCTTTATAATCACCCTGTTACGTTGTGACGTTTGGTAGCACACAAAGTGTTCCTCCGGTATTCGGGAGTTGCATGATCTCATAGTCATAGGAACATGTATAGTTATGGAGAAAGCAATAGCAACAAACTAAACGATCATCGTGCTATGCTAACGGATGGGTCAAGTCAATCACATCATTCTCTAATGATGTTATCCCATTAATCAAATGACAACTCATGTCTATGGTTAGGAAAGATAACCATCATTGATTCAATGAGCTAGTCAAGTAGAGGCAAACTAGTGACACTTAGTTTGTCTATGTATTCACACATGTACTAAGTTTCCGGTTAATATAATTCTAGCATGAATAATAAACATTTATCATGATATAAGGAAATATAAATAACAACTTTATTATTGCCTCTAGGGCATATTTCCTTCACATATAACATCTACGCATAGACCTGGCTCAGATGCCACTGTTGGGAAACATAGTAATTTCAAAAAAATCCCCTCGTAGACCGTAAGCGGAAGCGTTATGACAATGCGGTTGATGTAGTCGAACGTCTTCACGATCCTAGCACCGAAGGTATGGCACCTCCGTGATCTCCACACGTTTAGCTCGATGACGTCCCACGAACTCTAGATCCAGTTGAGTGTCAAGGGAGAGCTTCGTCAGCACGACGGCGTGATGCCGGTGATGATGATGCTACCGGAACAGGGCTTCGCCTGAGCACCGCTATGATATGACCGAGGTGGATTATGGTGGGAGGGGGGGGCACCGCACACGGCTAAGGGATCAATGATCAACTTGTGTGTTTATGGGGTGCCCCTCCCCTCGTATATAAAGGAGTAGAGAAGGGGGAGAGGGCCGGCCTCATAGGCGCGCCCAAGGGGGGAGTCCTACTCTCGGTGGGAGTAGGATTCCCTTTACCTAGTTGGAGTGGGAGAGGGAAGGAGGGGGAGAAGGAGAGATGGAAAGGGGGGCCGGCCCCCCTCCCAATTCGGATTGGGCTTGGGGGGGGGCACCTTGGCTGCCTCCTCCTCCTTTCCATTGTGGCCCATTAAGGCCCATTGACTCGCCGGGGGGTTCCGGTAACCTTCCGGTACTACGGAAAATGGCCGAACTCATCCGGAACCATTCTGATGTCCAACATAGGCTTACTATATATCGATCTTTACGTCTCGACCATTTCGAGACTCCTCTTCATGTACGTGATCAAATCTGGGACTCCGAACTACCTTCCGTACATCAAAACAGATAAACTCATAATACCGATCGTCACCGAACGTTAAGCGCGCGGACCCTACGGGTTTGAGAGCTATGTAGACATGACCGAGGCATGTCTCCGATCAATAACCAATAGCGGAACCTGGATGCTCATATTGGTTCCTACATATTCTACTAAGATCTTTATCGGTCAAACCGCATAAGGATATACGTTGTTCCCTTTGTCATTGGTATGTTACTTGCCCGAGATTCGATCGTCGGTATCTCAATACCTAGTTCAATCTCGTTACCGGCAAGTCTCTTTATTCGTTCCGTAATGCTACATCTTGTAACTAACTCATTAGCTACATTGCTTGCAAGGCTTATAGCGATGTACATGAAGGAAATATGCCCTAGAGGCAATAATAAAGTTATTATTTATTTCCTTATTTCATGATAAATGTTTATTATTCATGCTAGAATTGTATTAACCGGAAACATGATACATGTGTGAATACATAGACAAACAGAGTGTCACTAGTATGCCTCTACTTGACTAGCTCGTTGATCAAAGATGGTTATGTTTCCTAGCCATAGACATGAGTTGTCATTTGATTAACGGTATCACATCATTAGGAGAATGATGTGATTGACATGACCCATTCCGTTAGCTTAGCAACTGATCATTTAGTATGTTGCTATTGCTTTCTTCATGACTTATACATGTTCCTATGACTATGAGATTATGCAACTCCCGTTTACCGGAGGAACACTTTGTGTGCTACCAAACATCACAACGTAACTGGGTGATTACTGATTATAAAGGAGCTCTACAGTGTCTCCAAAGGTACATGTTGGGTTGGCGTATTTCGAGATTAGGATTTTTCACTCCGATTGTCGGAGAGGTATCTATGGGCCCTCTCGGTAATACACATCACATAAGCCTTGCAAGCATTGCAACTAATGAGTTAGTTGCGAGATGATGTATTACGAAACGAGTAAAGAGACTTGCTGGTAATGAGATTGAACTAGGTATTGAGATACCGACGATCGAATCTCGGGCAAGTAACATACCGATGACAAAGGGAACAAAGTATGTTGTTATGCGGTCTGACCGATAAAGATCTTGGTAGAATATGTGGGAGCCAATATGAGCATCCAGGTTCCGCTATTGGTTATTGACCGGAGACATGTCTCGGTCATTTCTACATTGTTCTCGAACCTGTAGGGTCCGCACGCTTAACGTTACGATCACAGTTTATTTATGAGTTTATATATTTTGATGAACCGAAGTTTGTTCGGAGTCCCGGATGTGATCACGGACATGACGAGGAGTCTCGAAATGGTCGAGACATAAATATTGATATATTGGAAGCCTATGTTTGGACATCGGAAGTGTTCCGGGTGAAATCGGCATTTTACCGGAGTACCAGGAGGTTACCGGAACCCCCCGGTAACCTAATGGGCCTTAATGGGCCTAGTGGAGGAAGAGGAGAGGAGGCCTAGGGGCTGCTGCGTGCCCCTCCCCCCAAGTCCGAATTGGACAAGGAGGGGGCGGCGCCCCCCTTTCCTTTCTTCCCTCTCCTCCTTCCCCCCCAAGTCCTAATCCAACCAGGGAAAGGTGGGGAGTCCTATTCCCGGTAGGAGTAGGACTCCTCCGGCGTGCCTCCTCCTAGGGCCGGCCGCACCCCCCCTTTGCTCCTTTATATACGGAGGTAGGGGGCACCTCTAGACACACAAGTTGATCTTCGTGATCGTTCTCTTAGCCATGTGCGGTGCCCCCCTCCACCATACTCCTCGATAATATTATAGCGGTGCTTAGGCGAAGCCCTGCGACGGTAGAACATCAAGATCGTCACCACACCATCGTGCTGATGGAACTCTTCCCCGACACTTTTCTAGATCGGAGTCCGGGGATCGTCATCGAGCTGAACGTGTGCTAGAACTCGGAGGTGCCGTAGTTTCGGTGCTTGATCGGTTGGGCCGTGAAGACGTACGACTACATCAACCGCGTTGTGCTAACGCTTCCGCTTCCGGTCTACGAGGGTACGTAGACAACACTCTCCCCTCTCGTTGCTATGCATCACCATGATCTTGTGTGTGCGTAGGATTTTTTTTTGAAATTACTATGTTCCCCAACAGTGGTATCAGAGCCTAGGTTTTATGTGTTGATGTTATATGCATGAGTAGAACACAAGTGAGTTGTGTGCGGTATAAGTCATTCTGCTTACCAGCATGTCATACTTTGGTTCGGTGGTATTGTTGGATGAAGCGGCCCGGACCGACATTACGTGTACGCTTACGCGAGACTGGTTCTACCGACGTGCTTTGCACACATGTGTCTGGCGGGCGTCAGTTTCTTCAACTTTAGTTGAACCGAGTGTGGCTATGCCCGGTCCTTGCGAAGGTTAAAACAGCACCAACTTGACAAACTATCGTTGTGGTTTTGATGCGTAGGTAAGATTGGTTCTTGCTTAAGCCCGTAGCAGCCACGTAAAACTTGCAACAAACAAAGTAGAGGACGTCTAACTTGTTTTTGCAGGGCATGTTGTGATGTGATATGGTCAAGACATGATACTAAATTTTATTGTATGAGATGATCATGTTTTGTAACCGAGTTATCGGCAACTGGCAGGAGCCATATGGTTGTCGCTTTATTGTATGCAATGCATTTGCGCTGTAATGCTTTACTTGATCACTAAACTGTAGCGATAGTCGTGGAAGCATAAGATTGGCGAGACGACAACGATGCTACGATGGTGATCAAAGTGTCGCGCCAGTGACGATGGTGATCATGACGGTGCTTCAAAGATGGAGATCGCAAGCACAAGATGATGATGGCCATATCATATCACTTATATTGATTGCATGTGATGTTTATCTTTTATGCATCTTATCTTGCTTTGATTGACGGTAGCATTTTAAGATGATCTCTCACTAATTATCAAGAAGTGTTCTCCCTGAGTATACACCGTTGTGAAAGTTCTTCGTGCTGAGACACCACGTGATGATCGGGTGTGATAGGCTCTACGTTCAAATACAACGGGTGCAAAACAGTTGCACACGCGGAATACTCAGGTTATACTTGACGAGCCAAGCATATACAGATATGGCCTCAGAACACGGAGACCGAAAGGTCGAGCGTGAATCATATAGTAGATATGATCAACATAGTGATGTTCACCAATGAAACTACTCCATCTCACGTGATGATCGGACATGGTTTAGTTGATTTGGATCACGTGATCACTTAGAGGATTAGAGGGATGTCTATCTAAGTGGGAGTTACTTAAGTAATATGATTAATTGAACTTTAATTTATCATGAACTTAGTCCTGGTAGTATTAGCATATCTATGTTGTAGATCAATAGCTCGCGTTGTTGCTTTCATATGTTTATTTTGATATGTTCCTAGAGAAAATTGTGTTGAAAGATGTTAGTAGCAATGATGCGGATTGGATCCATGATCTGAGGTTTATCCTCATTGCTGCACAGAAGAATTATGCCCTTGATGCACCGCTAGGTGACAGACCTATTGCAGGAGCAGATGCAGACGTTATGAACGTTTGGCTAGCTCAATATGATGACTACTTGATAGTTTAGTGCACCATGCTTAACAACTTAGAATCGGGACTTCAAAGACGTTTTGAACGTCATGGACCATATGAGATGTTCCAGGAGTTGAAGTTAATATTTCAAGCAAATACCCGAGTTGAGAGATATGAAGTCTCCAATAAGTTCTATAGCTAAAAGATGGAGGAGAATCGCTCAACTAGGGAGCATGTGCTCAGATTGTCTGGGTACTACAATCGCTTGAATCAAGTGGGAGTTAATATTCCAGATAAGATAGTGATTGACAGAATTCTCTAGTCACCATCACCAAGTTAGTACAACTTCGTGATGAACTATAATATGCAAGGGATAACGGAAACAACTCCAAACTCTTCGTGATGCTGAAATCAACGAAGGTAGAAATCAAGAAAAACATCAAGTGTTGATGGTTGACAAGACCACTAGTTTCAAGAAAAGGGCAAAGGGAAGAAGGGGAACTTCAAGAAGAACGGCAAGCAAGTTTCTGCTCAAGTGAAGAAGCCCAAGTCTGATCCTAAGCCTGATACTAAGTGCTTCTACTGCAAAGGGACTGGTCACTGGAAGTGGAACTGCCCCAAGTATTTGGCGGATAAGAAGGATGGCAAAGTAAACAAAGGTATATTGGATATACGTGTTATTGATGTGTACTTTACTAGTGTTTATAGCAACCCCGCGGCATTTGATACTGGTTCAGTTGCTAAGAGTAGTAACTCAAAACGGGAGTTGCAGAATAAACAGAAACTAGTAAAGGGTGAGGTGACGATGTGTGTTGGAAGTAGTTCCAAGATTGATATGATCATCATCGCACACTCCCTATACTTTCGGGATTAGTGTTGAAACTAAATAAGTGTTATTTGGTGTTTGCATTGAGCATGAATATGATTTGATCATGTTTATTGCAATACGGTTATTCATTAAAGTCAGAGAATAATTGTTGTTCTATTTACATGAATAAAACCTTTGATGGTCATACACCCAATGAAAATAGTTCGTTGGATCTCGATCGTAGTGTTACACATATTCATAATATTGAAGCCAAAAGAAGCAAAGTTAATAATGATAGTGCAACTTATTTGTGGCACTGCCGTTTAGGTCATATTGGTGTAAAGCGCATGAAGAAACTCCATGCTGATGGGTTTTTGGAATCACTTGATTATGAATCACTTGATGCTTGCGAACCATGCCTCATGGGCAAGATGACTAAAACGCCGTTCTCCGGAACAATGGAGCGAGCAACTGACTTATTGGAAATAAAACATACTGATGTATGCAATCCGATGAGTGTTGAGGCTCGCGGCGGGTATCGTTATTTTCTAACCTTCATAGATGATTTAAGTAGATATGGGTATATCTACTTGATGAAACATAAGTCTGAAACATTTGAACAGTTCAAAGAATTTCAGAGTGAAGTGGAAAATCATGATGACAAGAAGATAAGGTTTCCACGATCTGATCGCGGAGACGAATATTTGAGTTACGAGTTTGGTCTTCAATTAAAACAATGTGGAATAGTTTCACAAATTCATGCCACCTGGAACACCACAGCATAATGGTGTGTCTGAACGTCATAACCGTACTTTATTGGATATAGTGCAATCTATGATGTTTCTTACCGATTTACCACAATAGTTTTGGGGTTATGCATTAGAGACAGCTGCATTCACATTAAAAAGGGCACCATCTAAATCCATTGAGACGGCACCGTATGAACTGTGGTTTGGCAAGAAACCAAAGTTGTCGTTTCTTAAAGTTTGGGGTTGCGATGCTTATATGAAAAAGTTTCATCCTGATAAGCTCAAACCCAAATCGGAGAAGTCCGTCTTCATAGGATACCCAAAAGAAAATGTTGGGTACACCTTCTATCACAGATCCAAAGGCAAGATATTCATTGCTGAGAATGGATCCTTTCCAGAGAAGGAGTTTCTCTCGAAAGAAGTGAGTGGGAGGAAAGTAGAAAACTTGATAAGGTAATTGTACCTTCTCCCTTATTGGAAAGTAGTTAATCACAGAAATCTGTTCTTGTGACTACTACACCAATTAGTGAGGAAGCTAATGATGATGATCATGTAACTTCAGATCAAGTTACTACCGAATCTCGTAGGTAAACCAGAGTGAGATCTGCACCAGAGTGGTACGGTAATCCTATTCTGGAAGTCATGTTACTAGACCATGACGAACTTGCAAACTATGAGGAAGCGATGATGAGCCTAGATTCCGCGAAATGGTTTGAGGCCATGAAATCTGAGATATGATCCATGTATGAGAACAAAGTATGGACTTTGATGGATTTGCCCTATGATCGGCAAGCCATAGAAAATAAATGGATCTTCAAGAGGAAGACAGACGCTGATAGTAGTGTTACTATCTACAAAGCTAGAATTGTCGCAAAAGGTTTTCGACAAGTTCAAGGTGTTGACTACGATGAGAGTTTATCACTCGTATCTATGCTTAAGTCTGTCCGAATCATGTTAGCAATTGCCGCATTTTATGAAATCTGGCAAATGGATAAACAAAACTGCATTCCTTAATTGATTTATTAAAGAAGAGTTGTATACGATGCAACTAGAAGGTTTTGTCGATCCTAAAGGTGTTAACTAAATATGCAAGCTCCAGCGATCCATCTATGGACTGGTGCTAGCATCTCGGAGTTGGAATATATGCTTTGATAAGTTGATCAAAGCATATAGTTTTATACAGACTTGCGGTGAAGCCTGTATTTACAAGAAAGTGAGTGGGAGCACTACAGCATTCCTGATAAGTATATGTGAATGACATATTGTTGATCGGAAATAATGTAGAATTATTCTGCAAAGCATAAAGGAGTGTTTGAAAGGATTTTTTCAAAGAAAACCTCGGTGAAGCTGCTTACATATTGAGCATCAAGATCTATAGAGATAGATCAAGACGCTTGATAAGTTTTTTTTCAATGAGTACATACCTTGACAAGATTTTGAAGTAGTTCAAAATGGAACAGTCAAAGAAAGAGTTCTTGCCTGTGTTACAAGGTGTGAAATTGAGTAAGACTCAAAACCCGACCACGGTAGAAGATAGAAAGAGAATGAAAGTCATTTCCTATGCCTCAGCCATAGGTTCTATAAAGTATGCCATGCTGTGTACCAGATCTATTGTATACCCTACACTGATGTTGGCAAGGGAGTACAATAGTGATCTAGGAGTAGATCACTGGACATCGGTCAAAATTATCCTTAGTGGAATAAGGATATGTTTCTCGATTATGGAGGTGACAAAAGGTTTGTCGTAAAGGGTTATGTCGATACAAGTTTTGACACCGATCCAGATGGCTCTAAGTCTCAATCTGGATACATATTGAAAGTGGGAGCAAATAGCTAGAGTAGCTCCGTGCAGAGCATTGTTGACATAGAAATTCGCAAAATACTTACGGATCTGAATGTGACAGACCCGTTGACTAAAATTATCTCACGAGCAAAACATGATCACACCTTAGTACTCTTTGGGTGTTAATCACATAGCGATGTGAACTAGATTACTGACTCTAGTAAACCCTTTGGGTGTTGATCACATATCGATGTGAACTATGGGTGTTAATCACATGGTGATGTGAACTATTGCTGTTAAATCACATGGCAATGTGAACTAGATTATTGACTCTAGTGCAAGTGGGAGACTGAAGGAAATACGCCCTAGAGGCAATAATAAAGTTATTATTTATTTCCTTATTTCATGATAAATGTTTATTATTCATGCTAGAATTGTATTAACCGGAAACATGATACATGTGTGAATACATAGACAAACAGAGTGTCACTAGTATGCCTCTACTTGACTAGCTCATTGATCAAAGATGGTTATGTTTCCTAGCCATAGACATGAGTTGTCATTCGATTAACGGGATCACATCATTAGGAGAATGATGTGATTGACATGACCCATTCCGTTAGCTTAGCAACTGATCGTTTAGTATGTTGCTATTGCTTTCTTCATGACTTATACATGTCCCTATGACTATGAGATTATGCAACTCCCGTTTACCGGAGAAACACTTTGTGTGCTACCAAATTTGACAACGTAACTAGGTGATTATAAAGGAGCTCTACAGGTGTCTCCAAAGGTACATGTTGGGTTGGCGTATTTCGAGATTAGGATTTGTCACTCCGATTGTCGGAGAGGTATCTATGGGCCCTCTCGGTAATACACATCACATAAGCCTTGCAAGCATTACAACTAATGAGTTAGTTGCGAGATGATGTATTACGAAACGAGTAAAGAGACTTGCCGGTAACGAGATTGAACTAGGTATTGAGATACCGACGATCGAGTCTCGGGCAAGTAACATACCGATGACAAAAGGAACAAAGTATGTTGTTATGCGGTCTGACCGATAAAGATCTTCGTAGAATATGTGGGAGCCAATATGAGCATCCAGGTTCTGCTATTGGTTATTGACCAGAGACATGTCTCGGTCATGTCTACATTGTTCTCGAACCCGTAGGGTCCGCACGCTTAACGTTACGATGTCAGTTTATTTATGAGTTTATATATTTTGATGAACCGAAGTTTGTTCGGAGTCCCGGATGTGATCACGGACATGACGAGGAGTCTCGAAATGGTCGAGACATAAAGATTGATATATTGGAAGCCTATGTTTGGACATCGGAAGTGTTCCGGGTGAAATCGACATTTTACCGAAGTACCGGGAGGTTACCGGAATCCCCCGGTCACCTAATGGGCCTTAATGGGCCTAGTGGAGGAAGAGGAGAGGAGGCCTAGGGGCTGCCGCACGCCCCTCTCCCCAAGTCCGAATTGGACAAGGAGGGGGAGCGGCACCCCCCCTTTCCTTTCTTCCCTCTCCTCCTTCCCCCCCAAGTCCTAATCCAACTAGGGAAAGGTGGGGAGTCCTACTCCCGGTAGGAGTAGGACTCCTCTGGCGCGCCTCCTCCTAGGGCCGGCCGCACCCCCCCTTTGCTCCTTTATATACGGAGGCAGGGGGCACCTGTAGACACACAAGTTGATCTTTGTGATCGTTCTCTTAGCCATGTGCGGTGCCCCCCCTCCACCATACTCCTCGATAATATTGTAGCGGTGCTTAGGCGAAGCCCTGCGATGGTAGAACATCAAGATCGTCACCGACACTTTGCTGGATCGGAGTCCGGGGATCGTCATCGAGCTGAACGTGTGCTAGAACTCGGAGGTGCCGTAGTTTGGTGCTTGATCGGTTGGGCCGTGAAGACGTACGACTACATCAACCGCGTTGTGCTAACGCTTCCGCTTCCGGTCTACGAGGGTACGTAGACAACACTCTCCCCTCTCGTTGCTATGCATCACCATGATCTTGCATGTGCGTAGGATTTTTTTTTGAAATTACTATGTTCCCCAACAATACATTACCGAGAGGGCCTAGAGATACCTCTCCGACAATCGGAGTGACAAATCCTAATCTTGATCCATGCCAACTCAACAAAAACCATCGGAGAAACCTGTAGAGCACCTTTATAATCACCCTGTTATGTTGTGACATTTGGTAGCACACAAAGTGTTCCTCCAGTATTCGGGAGTTGCATGATCTCATAGTCATAGGAACATGTATAGTTATGGAGAAAGCAATAGCAACAAACTAAACGATCATCGTGCTACGCTAACGGATGGGTCAAGTCAATCACATCATTCTCTAATGATGTTATACCATTAATCAAATGACAACTCATGTCTATGGTTAGGAAAGATAACCATCATTGATTCAATGAGCTAGTCAAGTAGAGGCAAACTAGTGACACTTAGTTTGTCTATGTATTCACACATGTACTAAGTTTCCAGTTAATACAATTCTAGCATGAATAATAAACATTTATCATGATATAAGGAAATATAAATAACAACTTTATTATTGCCTCTAGGGCATATTTCCTTCACATATAACATCTACGCATAGACCTGGCTCAGATGCCACTGTTGGGAAACACAGTAATTTCAAAAAATCCCCTCGTAGACCGTAAGCGGAAGCGTTATGACAACGCGGTTGATGTAGTCGAATGTCTTCACGATCCGACCGATCCTAGCACCGAAGGTATGGCACCTCCGTGATCTCCACACGTTTAGCTCGGTGACATCCCACGAACTCTAGATCCAGCTGAGTGTCAAGGGAGAGCTTCGTCAGCATGACAGCGTGATGACGGTGATGATGATGCTACCGGAACAGGGCTTCGCCTGAGCACCGCTACGATATGACCGAGGTGGATTATGGTGGGGGGGCACCGCACACGGCTAAGGGATCAATGATCAACTTGTGTGTTTATGGGGTGCCCCCTCCCCTCGTATATAAAGGAGTAGAGGAGGGGGAGAGGGCCAGCCTCATAGGCGCGCCCAAGGGGGGAGTCCTACTCTCGGTGGGAGTAGGATTCCCTTTCCCTAGTTGGAGTAGGAGAGGGAAGGAGGGGGAGAAGGAGAGAAGGAAAGGGGGGCTGCCCCCCCTCCCAATTCGGATTGGGCTTGGGGGGGCACCTTGGCTGCCTCCTCCTCCTTTCCACTGTGGCCCATTAAGGCCCATTGAGTCCCCGGGGGGTTCCGGTAACCTCCCGGTACTACGGAAAATGCCCGAACTCATCCGGAACCATTCTGATGTCCAACATAGGCTTACAATATATCGATCTTTACGTCTCGACCATTTCGAGACTCCTCGTCATGTCCGTGATCATATCCGGGACTCCGAACTACCTTCGGTACATCAAAATACATAAACTCATAATACCGCTCGTCACCAAACGCTATGCGTGCGGACCCTATGGGTTCGAGAACTATGTAGACATGACCGAGACTCATCTCTGGTCAATAACCAATAGCGGAACCTGGATGCTCATATTGGTTCCTACATATTCTACGAAGATCTTCATCGGTCAAACCACACAACAACATACGTTGTTCCCTTTGTCATCGGTATGTTACTTGTCCGAGATTCGATCATCGGTATCATCATACCTAGTTCAATCTCGTTACCGAAAAGTCTCTTTACTCATTCTATAATGCTACATCCCGTAACTAACTCATTAGTTACATTGCTTGCAAGGCTTATAGTGATGTACATTACCGAGAGGGCCCAGAGACACCTCTCCGATACTCGGAGTGACAAATCCTAATCTTGATCTATGCCAACTCAACAAACACCATCAGAGACACCTGTAGAGCATCTTTATAGTCACCCAGTTACGTTGTGACGTTTGATAGCACACTAAGTGTTCCTCCGGTATTCGGGAGTTGCATGATCTCATAGTCATAGGAACATGTATAAGTTACGGAGAAAGCAATATCAGTAAACTAAACGATCATCATGCTAAGCTAACGGATGGGTCAAGTCAATCACATCATTCTCTAATGATGTGATCCCATTTATCAAATGACAACTCATTGTCTATGGCTAGGAAACTTAACCATCTTTGATCAACGAGCTAGTCAAGTAGAGGCATACTAGTGACACTTTGTTTGTCTATGTATTCACACATGCACTAAGTTTCCGGTTAATACAATTCTAGCATGAATAATAAACATTTATCATGAGATAAGGAAATATAAATAACAACTTTATTATTGCCTCTAGGGCATATTTCCTTCACGCGCAACCACTCGCATTCAATGTCATCGAGCGCATCGTCCATGGTTTCACAAACCACTCATGGCCCATGCGCGCGGCACACCTCCACAGTTTGCTCCGTTTCAAGGCGCCTTGTGTTACTGTGTGCTTGTGAACATGCTCGATTATGTGGACAAAGACGAGGGGAGTAGTGCTGCTCGACGTGGTTCCAGTGTGTGGTCGTCACCATGGCACATGCCATCACTTGATGCCGACAAGGCAGACCTATACCTCCGCGACACCGCTTGATTGAAAAACGGGTCAGACGCGTGACAATGGCAGCGAGGCAGTGCCCACCGACGGTGTAATAGGTCACCAGCCCTGGGCCGAGACATGATAGCGTGTGGAGGAGGAACCATGGTCCATGGCAGCGTCAACGACTACTAGCTCAACCCCAATGTTGGAGCAAGCGACCTCGGTGTTGCTTGCTACCGTCGCCCGCCCACCCTCACACTCCCACAGTGTTGCGCCGCAACTCTCGCCAAGTTGCTCGCTGCCCTGCACGACTTGCTCCATGCAGGTTCCATCGAACACGTCACGTGCATTTCAAAAAAGAGTAGAATTCATATTTGCAACAGAAGAAGTGTGAGAGATTTTTTTGTAAAAGGAACAGTGCCACGTGTCAGCTCGTGAACGATTTTGTATCAATTTGGACCCGCAAATGAAGTTAGGTGACCAATTTGTGTCATTTCTCAAGTTTTTGTATGAATATGTTCGCACCATACAAGTTTATGTACCGTAGGTGCAATTAACTCTTTTTTGGCGAAAGTATTGAGGGGTCGCCTTTGTTTAGGGGTAACGTAAAATTTATTTGTGGAATACAAACCTGATCATGAGGTTAGCCAAACCAACATGGCAGCCCTGATCTAAAGAGTGAGCAAGCTTTACAAGACTACGGGCATTGGCATTAGCTACCCGCCCTTCGAATAAGAGCTAGTGCTCCATTTACCAGATAATCATGCCACACATGCAGCCGAGCCTCCTCTCTCGTTCCTTGCAGTTCCCGCGTCCACTTGGATTTTTTTTGCAAAACTAGCTGGGTGGGCTTTTGGACATATCACACCTGGGTTGGAGATGCTCCCAACCTGCATGTGAAGTGGTTTCGTCTCTGGCACGGCCAACTCTGAAATGAAGCGATTAATGAAGAGACACGTTGAGAGAGGGCTCTGAAATATATTATCTCTACTTCTTATAAAAAACGAGTTGGTGATGATGGTGTGTCTGCCATTTTGCAATATAGTCCGCCCGATCTATATCTGAGGGATAGAAAGAAAACTACAATAATTTTGTAAAAAGATACCCACACCTCTCTCCACATTTGAAGATAAGGTCTTCTCTCGTTCATCCTTCTCTCCCACAACCTCATTGTTGAGAAATTAAAAAAGGAAACCCCTGGAACAAGCCGGCATGGTGGCCGCTGCCGACGTCGTCCATCCCCATGCCTCCGTTCAGTCTGATAACCAATCACCACCACTTCCCACTCATCCTCACCTTGTCTCTCCTCTTTCTTGAGATATCATTAGTTTTGACACATGGGTATACTCCCGCATGGGTCAATCACAACATGTGTTTTGTAAAAAAATGCATCTTGATGTTCCGTGCAATGCACGGGCATCTTGCTAGTCATGTATTACTTTTTGTGGTGAACAACCATTGTTTTGTTGACGACTTAGTTGTAGCCACAAGGTGTTACTCTAGCTCACTATCCACAAGTGATCAAATGCATCTAGACATGATGCACTCGAGAAGAGGAAACCCTCGCCTAAAGGGGAGCCTCAGATGGGTCGGGCCAGACGCATGCGAGGCAACAACCTCGTTTTTTTCTATTTTTTCATGTTTTTATTTTACCGTTGGCTTTATTTTTCTTTTACTATTGCTTATACTTTCAGATGTTAACCTAGCATTTGAAAAACTAGATGAAACCCTATGCGTTGCTGCGGGAAATTATTGTAGAATCCATGTATGAAGAAGACTCATAGAAGATAACAATGTAAGTATATGGGTGGTTTAAATAACCATTTAAGTTCATGTATGCACATTAAGATATTTATGTGGATCCCTCACACTTCATCACTGTCCGCGGGAAATGGTAATACAATTTTATAACGTCCTATGTAGTCATCTTCGGATCTTCCTGCTGGTGCTTGCACAAATTCACGTGCCACAGTGATGATCTTGCACCCATTTGATGTGGTAGAAAGAAAATATTTGAACATGACATGTCATATACCAGTTCTAAAAAGCACACACTTCATAAAACAACATAAGTAATTTATCTTCTGGACTTTAATTTGAGTGCACAACAAAGTACTCATTTCAAACTGAACTGTACACCAATCTATAAGTGCTTATTTTGCCATGGATAAATTCAGTGATGTTTCATGCTGAAGTGGCAACATTTGATATAATCATACAAAGAAAAATGCATCAGTGAGACAAAACGAAACAGAAGCTTTATACATAGTAGTATATAGTACAAAGGACTGTTTCAGTATGCAGAAATGATTCTACTGACGTTTGGTTGTGGAAATAAACCTTGAGCTAATGTGTTGATGACCAACTCTGGCAGCAGATGCCTCATTCCAAAATACCTCAAGAACCTGATATCCAACCTCTCATCACAAAATGGAAGTACATCAACCTGCATATGCTCATAACTCAGGAACTCAATGCCTGTTGTACTAAACTTGTTGAGGGGTTGCGGTAGACTATATGCAAATCAAGCTGTGTCATGCCCATGCAAAAGAGTGGGTGGATATGGCTTGATAATAACAGGCTAAAGGTAAAGGAGTAGGTATCCCAGTTGCATACAAGTGAATGCATGTCTCTCCATGCGGCATATGGCGGCGAGCGATAGTCAAAGAATCAAAAAAGTTGTCATCGGTTATACCATGAGAAGGAAAGATGGAAGGCAAGTAGGGAACTGAAGGAAATATGCCCTAGAGGCAATAATAAAGTTGTTATTTTATATTTCCTTATTCATGATAAATATTTATTATTCATTCTAGAATTATATTGATCGGAAATCTTAAAACATGTGTGAATACATAAACAAACACCGTGTCCCTAGTGAGCCTCTACTAGACTAGCTTGTTGATCAAAGATGGTTAAGGTTTCCTTACCATGGACATGAGTTGTCATTTGATAACGGGATCACATCATTAGGAGAATGATGTGATGGACAAGACCCATCTATTAGCTTAGCATAATGATCGTCCAGTTTTATTGCTATTGCTTTATTCATGTCAAATACATATTCCTTTGACTATGAGATTATCCAACTCCCGGATATCGGAGGAATGCCTTGTGTGCTATCAAACGTCACAATGTAACTGGGTGATCATAAAGATGCTCTACAGGTATCTCCGAAGGTGTTTGTTGAGTTGGCATAGATCGAGATTAGGATTTATCACTTTGAGTATTGGAGAGGCACGGTTCGCAAGTATCAAATGATTCACAATCAAGTGATTCCAAAATCTCATCTGCATGGAGTTTGTTCATGATCTTTACACCAATATGACCTAAACGGTAGTGCCACAAGTATGTTGCACTATCATTATTAACTTTACATCTTTTGGCATCAATATTATGAATATGTGTATCACTATGATTGAGATTCATTAAACCATTCACATTGGGTGTATGACCATAGAAGGTTTTATTCATGTAAATAGAACAACAATTATTCTTTGACTTAAATGAATAACCGTATTGCAATAAACATGATCAAATCACATTCATGCTCAACTCAAACACAAAATAACATTTATTTAGGTTCAACACTAATCCCGAAGGTAGAGGGAGTGTGCGATGATGATCATATCAACCTTGGAATCACTTCCAACACACATCTTCACCTCGCCCTTAACTAGTCTCTGTTTATTCGGCAACTCCTGCTTCGAGTTATTAATCTTAGCAACTAAACCGGTATCAAATACCCAGGGCTACTATTAATACTAGTAAGGTACACATCAATAACATGTATATCAAATATACCTTTGTTCACTTTGTCATCCTTCTTATCCGCCAAGTATTTGGGGCAGTTCCATTTCCAGTGACCATTTGCTTTGCAGTAGAGGCACTCAGTTTTAGGCCTGGGTCCAGCTTTGGTCTTCTTCATGGGAGTGGCAATTTCTTGCCATTCTTCTTGAAATTCCCTCTCTTTCCCTAGCCCCTTTTCTTGAAACTAGTGGTCTTGTTAACCATCAACACTTGATGCTCTTTCTTGATTTCTACCATCGCCGACTTCAGCATCGCGAAGAGCTCGAGAATCATTTTCATCATCCCTTGCATATTATAGTTCATCACACAGTTCTAGTAGCTTGGTGATAGTGACTAGAGAACTTTGTCAATCACTATCTTATCTGGAAGATTAACTGCCACTTCATTCAAGCGATTGTAGTACCCAGACATTCTGAGCACATGCTCACTGGTTGAGCTATTCTCCTCCATCTTGTAGGAAAAGTACTTGTCAGAGGTCTGATACCTCTCAACACGGGCATGAGTCTGACATACCAATTTCAGCTCTTGGAACATCTCATATGCTCCGTGGCATTCAAAATGTTTTTGAAGTCCCAGTTCTAAGCCGTAAAGCATGGTGCACTAAACTATTAAGTAGTCATCATATCGAGCGTGCCAAATGTTCATAACGTCTGCATCTGCTCCTGTAATAGGTCAGTCACCTAGAGGTGCATCAAGGACATAAATTTTCTGTGCAGCAATGAGGATAATCCTCATATCACGGACCCAGTCCGCATCATTGCTACTATCATATTTCAACTTATTTTTCTCTAGTAACATATCAAAAATAAGGGAGCTATATTGCTAGCCATTGATCTACCACATAGATATGCAAAAACTATTAAGACTAAGTTCATGATAAATTTAAGTTCAATTAATCAAATTACTAAAGAACTCCCACTTAAATAGACATCCCTCAAGTCATCTAAGTGATACGTGATCCAAATCAACTAGCCCATGTCTGATCATCACGCGAGAGGGGGTAAGTCATCAATGGTGAACATCTCTATGTTGATCATATCTACTATATGACTTATGTTCGACCTTTCGGTCTCCAGTGTTCCAAGACCATGTTTGTACATGCTAGTCTCGTCAAGTTTAACCCAAGTATTCTGCATGTGCAAAACTGTCTTACACCCGTTGTATGTGAACATAGAGTCTATCACACCTGATCGTCACGTGGTGTCTCGAAACGATGAACTGTAGCAATGGTGCATACTCAGGGAGAACACTTCTATCTTGAAACTAAGTGAAGGGATCATCTTATAATGCTACCACCGTTCTAAGCAAAATAAGATGCATAAAAGATAAACATCACATGCAATCAAAATATGTGACATGATATGGTCATCATCTTGTGCTTTTGATCTCCATCTCCAAAGCATTGTCATGATCTCCATCGTCACCATCTTGACACCTTGATCTCCATCATAGCATCATTGTGTCGAGATCATCATGCCAACTATTGCTTCTACAACTATCGCTAACGCATAGTGATAAAGTAAAGCAATTACATGGCGCTTGCACATCATACAATAAAGAGACAACCCTAAGGCTCCTACTGGTTGCCGATATTACAAAACATGATCATCTCATACATCAACATATATCACATCATATCTTGACCATATCACATCACAACATGCCCTGAAAAAACAAGTTAGACGTCCTCTACTTTGTTGTTGCAAGTTTTACGTGGCTGCTACATGCTTCTAGCAAGAACTGTTCTTACCTACGCATAAAACCACAACGTTGATTCATCAAGTTTGCTGTTTTAACCTTCTTCAAGGACCAGCCGCAGTCAAATTCAATTCAACTAAAGTAGGAGAAACAGACACCCGCCAGCCACCTTTATGCAAAACTAGTTGCATGTCAGTCGGTGGAACCAGTCTCATGTGCGTGGACATGTAAGGTTGGTTCGGGCCGCTTCATCCATAATACCGCCGAATCAAAATAAGACGTTGGTGGTAAGCAATATGACTATCACGGCCCACAACTCTTTGTGTTCTACTCTAGCATATCATCTACGCATAGACCTGGCTCATGATACCACTGTTGGGAAACATTGCATGGTAAACAAAAAAAAATTCTACGCACAAGCAATAATCTATCCATGGAGATGCATAGCAATGAGGGGGAGAGTGTGTCTACGTACCCTCATAGACGTAAGCGGGAGCATTTAACAACGCAGTTGATGTAGTCGAACTTCTTCGCGCTCCAACAGATCAAGTATCGAATGCACGGCACCTCCGTGTTCTGCACACGTTCATCTCGGTGACGTCCTTCGCCTTCTTAATCTAGAAAGATGGCGAGGTGGTGGATGAGTTTTGATAGCACAACGGCGTGGTGACGTTGATGGTGAAGTGATCTCCGCAGGGCTTCGCCTAAGCACTACGAAAATATGACCAAGGGAGTAAACGGTGGACGGGGGCGCCGCACACAGCTAACACAATGTTGTGTCCTTGTTTGGTGCCCCCTTGATGTCGCTTGAAGCTACGTCGGTATTTCCCCAAAGAGGAAGGCATGATGCAGCACAATGGCGGTAGGTATTTTCCTCAGATATGAAACCAAGGTTATCGAACCAGTAGGAGAACCAAGCAACACAACGTAAACATCACCTGCACACAAAAAACAAATACTCGCAACCCGACGTGTAAAAGGGGTTGGCAATCCCTTTCGGGTAGTGGCACCAGAAATTGGCACGTGGACGGGAGAAAGTTGCAAATATTGATAGATCGAACACCAAATAAAATAAAGTGCAGGAAAGTATTTTTGTATTTTTGGTTTAACAGATCTGAAAATAAAAGGCAAATAAAAAGTAGATCGCAAAGGCAAATAATATGAGAAAGAGACCTGGGGCCCGTAGGTTTCACTAGTGGCTTCTCTTGAGAAAAATAGAAAACGGTGGGTAAACAAATTAATGTTGGGCAATTGATAGAACTTCAAATAATCATGACGATATCCAGGCAATGATCATTACATAGGCATCACGTCCAAGATTAGTAGACCGACTCCTTCCTGCATCTACTACTATTACTCCACACATCGACCGCTATCCAGCATGCATCTAGTGTATTAAGTTCATGGAGAAATGGAGTAATGCAATAAGAACGATGACATCATGCAGACAAGATCTATCTATGTAGTGATAGACCCCATCGTTTTATCCTTAGTAGCAACGATACATACGTGTCGGTTCCCCTTCTGTCACTGGGATCAAGCACCGTAAGATTGAACCCACTACAAAGCACCTCTTCCCATTGCAAGATAAATAGATCAAGTTGGCCAAACAAACCCAAATATCGAAGAAGAAATATGAGGCTATAAGCAATCATGCATATAAGAGATCAAAGAAACTCAAATAACTTTCATGGATATAAAAAGATAGATATGATCATAAACTCAAAGTTCATCGGATCCCAAAAAACACACATCAAAAGGAGTTACATCATATGGATCTCCAAGAGACCATTGTATTGAGAATCAAATGAGAGAGAGGAAGCCATCTAGCTACTAACTACGGCCCCGAAGTCCTACAAAGAACTACTCACGCATCATCGGAGAGGCACCAATGGAAGTGGTGAACCCCTCCGTGATGGTGTCTAGATTGGATCTGGTGGTTCTGGACTCTACGACGGCTAAAATTGATTTTCGTCGACTCCCGTAGGGTTTCTGGAATATTGGGGTATTTATAGAGCAAAGAAGCGGTCCGGGGGGCACCCGAGGTAGGCACAACCCACCAGGGCGCGCCTGGGCCTCCTGGCGCGCCCTGGTGGGTTATGCTCCCCTCAGAGCACCCCCTAGGCGCTGCCTTGGCCCATTATGTGTCTTCTGGTCCATAAAAAATCTCCGTAAAGTTTCGTTGCATTTGGACTCCGTTTGTTATTGATTTCATGCGATGTAAAAAACATGCAAAAAACAACAAATGGCACTTGGCACTATGTCAATAGGTTAGTACCAAAAAATTATATAAAATGACTATAAAATGATTATAAAACATCTAAGATTGATACTATAACAGCATGGAACAATAAAAAATTATAGATACGTTGGAGACGTATCAGCCCTCCCATGTATATATAGGTGGGAGGGGAGGAGGCAGCCCCTAGGGCACCCCAAGAGACCTGGCGGCAGCCCTAGGGCTGCTGCCTTGCCCTGTGCCCCTTCCTTATTTGTAGTGTGGGAGGAAGGTAGGAGAGGGTGGTGCCCTTCCTCCTTTCCTTTCTCCCATGAGAGGGAAAGGAGGGAGGGGCTAGCCCTCCCTCTTTTCCTTCCCCAGGGCTGATCAAACAAGGGAGGAGGTGCACCAGCCCCCTTCTGGGCTGGTCTGTCCCCTCCTTTGGCCCATAAGGCCCATAACTTGCCGGGGGTTCCCGGAACCCCTTCTAGTGACCCGATTCCTTTCCGGTACGTCCCGAAACACTTCTGGTGTCCAAATACCATCATCCTACATATCAATCTTTACCTCTCGGCCATTTTGGTACTCCTCATCATGTCCATGATCTCATCCGAGTCTCCAAATAACATTCGGTCACCAAAACATATAACTCATATAACACTATATCGTCAATGAACGTTAAGCGTGCAGACTGTCGTGGTTCTAAGTCTGACAGTAGAATGGGGGGTAGGAATGTAGAGGCAATATCTTAGCTATGGAGGAGTTGTACTCGGGAGTTTTACGAGTTCAGGCCCTTCTCGGAGGAAGTAACAGCCCTACGTCTCGGAGCCCAGAGGCGGTCGACTGGATTATATGCGTGTGTGTGTGTTACAGAAAGTGCGAACCCTTGTCCCTGAGGAGGGGGTGGCTTATATAGAGTTCGCTAGACCCCTTCCGCCCTCAGTTACAAAGGGTTTAAGGTACATAAAGATCGAGACATTACTGGTAACGCCCGTAATAAAAGTACATAATGACCATTAAGGCTATGACTTAAATCTCGACCGTTGCAGAGTGGAGTGGCTCTAGATCTTCTGGTAGTCGAGTGGTTGTCCATACGGTCAAGTGCCTTCAAGACTGTCGAGTGGAACATGGCTTCATGGTCGAGTGGATGATCATGTTTCTTCGACTGCTTCTGGTTCCTTTTAGAGATGTCCTTGGGGAGGGTATCTTGGACAGATCCATGACCCTACCCTAGGTACATAGCTTCATCATTAGCCCCCAAATGGATCAGGGTTTGAGTGAGGAAGGAGTTGAGAACGCTTCTGACTCCTTTTTCGTGTTATGAGTATATCTTGCTCTGGATCAATGAACTGAGGGGATGACACCAACTTCTTTTTCAGTTGCCTTGGTCCATTCTTAGTGTTTGTCGAGTGAACTTTTACTGCAGAGTTCCGAATGATGATGCGGAGGATGTCTTCCGTCTGACAAGTTATTCTGCTATCCGCGGATTTCGCGGGATTTGAATTTTGGGAAGCGCGCCGGACAGGCGAGGCCGTGGTAATCGGGATGGATTAGGTAGGTTTCCTCGATTCTCGTGCCACCTTTTTCGCCACATATCGCGGGCGCGACTGTTGCAGGATTTGTTAAGATCGTCTGGGCCTACAAGTCAGTCACTCGGAAGTGACGTTATATAAGGCACCGGACCGGGCTTTTGAACAGTGCGCCCTCATTCTCTTTCTTCTTCCTCAGATTTCTCCGCTGCACCCGCTTCCGCTCTGGGTGTCGTAGCCTCGCTCAGACTTGATCCGCCGCCATGGGAAAGGAGAAGACGGTGGTGTTGGAGCGTGCGAAGAAGGTGACCGCAAAAGGAAAGAGGACCAGCCGGGGTGGATCCTCGTCAAGGTCCGGCCTGCCGCCGTGCTGGATCCAGGGCGATTGGATCCGCTCGATGATCAGCCAAGACGACCTCAACGACCTGGTTGAGGGGGGATTGATCCCCCACGAATCGGTGCGGCTCCCGGGGAACGAGACCGAGCCGCGGCCGCTGGAGGGTGAGTGCGTTCTCCTCGCCACTCATGTCGACCGCAGGTTCTCTTTGCCTCCCCATCCTTTCTTTCATGGCTTTTTGAACTTCTTCGAGGCTCAATTCCACCACTTCACTCCAAACACCATAGTGTATCTTGCTGCCTTTGTGTCAATGTGCGAAAATTTCTTGTGTTGTCGACCGCACTGGGGTCTATTCAAGCACATATTCACCTGCCGCTCCCAGTCAGTCAAGAAGGCCAACCCGAGTGATGAGAGGACGCACGTGATTCAGATGTGCGGGGGCCTTGGAATCCAAATGAGGAATAAGAGCACCTTCCCAGCTATGATCCTTCCTGACTTGGTCCAGGGCTGACAGTTGACCTGGTTTTACTATAAGGACCAGCCGACCCCGGGTCAGTTGACTGGACTTCCCCCCTTTTCCTTGGCTCGAGTGGAGAAGCCCTCCTCCCTGAGGGTGATCCCGGAAGAGAAGGCGCAGGTGAAGGCGTTGGTCGAGCGGGTCGTCCAACTTGTCCGTGACGGGGTGACCGGAATGGACCTGCCGGAGGTCTTTCTGAGTCGACGCATCCAACCACTTCAAGCTCGTGACCATCCGATGTGGATGTACTCGGGACTCGAGGACTCCACTCGGATCCACCCGGAGGATGTTAGTGAAGACACGGTGGAGAAGTGGCTAAGAGGAATCACCGGCAACAAAGACAATCCCCGGGGGTCTAGGAGGGTGATTCCATTCGACCACTCGTGCCAGCCGGAACAGGTATGATTCTGCTTTGCCAAGTATCTTCTCGATTCATCGTGTAACACCTTGTTGATGATCGACTGTATTTCTTTTGTTCATTGTCTTTTCAGGCTCTTATTGATATGTACTCGATGCCCAATGGAGTGCAGGAGCAAGACGTCAAGGAAGGGGCGAGCGGGGGCGAGAGTGGCGAGTGGCACTCGGATATGGAGGAGGATGAGGAGAGCGACGACTCGAGTGATGACGAGGAGGTCGACTCGCCTCCTCGCAGAGAGAGAAGATCCAAGCACGCTCAACACCCGGCAAGCACCCCGGTCCTGGCGGCTGCACCGACTGGGCCATCTACGAAGCGCCCTCGGACGTCTTCGCCAGCGCCGACTAAGAAGATATCGAAATAGCCCAAGATTGTGCCGCCTCCTGCTCCAAAAGCATCGAAAGCCATCTCCTCTAAACCACCGAAGGCTTTGCCCCGAATCAAAGTGACCGTCCCCACCATCTCTGGGTAATCATCTGATATGTTCTTTTGGCCGACTCGAGCAACAGAACGTAACCGACTGAATGTTGACATTTGTAGTGCTGCTACATCTGGAACTTCTTCCTACCAATATCGAGATGAGGAGATGGAAGACACGGTTACCTCCAACCCAGGTAAAAACTCTTATGATCTTGTTCTTGATTACTTGGTCGATTAAATTCTAGCGATTCACTTGGGGCCGACTGATTTCTCTGCAGCTCCACCCAACGTCTTCGATCTTCCAGATGATGATGAAGACGTGGCCCCTAGGCCCAGAAAGAAAAAAAAGTAGCAGCTGGCAAG
Organism: Triticum urartu; assembly: GCF_056163025.1. Lineage (NCBI taxonomy): Eukaryota > Viridiplantae > Streptophyta > Magnoliopsida > Poales > Poaceae > Triticum > Triticum urartu. Next base: position 223,745,447 of record NC_141876.1, on the reverse strand, counting down.
ATGTCTTAGCAGGGACCGACGACCACACCAACCGCGCGGCAATCTGAAGACGCAGGCGGGGCCTCTGTAACTTTCGCTGTACCATTGTTGAGTGAGCGCCCTGCATCGTCGATTGAACCGGTGTTCCCTTCAGTCGTCCAGCCTCATGCTTCGGAGCTCCAAGCTGCCGCACCTAGGTCGTCTGCCCCCTTCTTCACCAACTACCATGTTCCGGAAAACTAGTCGGACGCGGCTGCGGAAGCCATCCGTCAGGCTGACGTGATGATGGAGCGGATGAAGACGGTGCACGAGCATAGCCAGGCTGCTTACGACGCAAGCGCTGCTCTCCGGGCCAATGTCCAGGTAAGTAAACTTCCGACTGACCTTGTTCTATTAGGATATGCTACCCGAAATATTTTCTTCCATACAATCTCTTATTGTTTGCGTCGAATCTGTACACCCACTGGGTGTTTTGTTGTCTTTGGTATTTGTGCTCTTCCACTCGGTCTGGGCGAGTAGCCTGAACCGGTGGGGGCACTCTAAGTGCACCCATTGGGCGTAGTCCCCGAGACCGCAGTCGACTGCGGGCAGTCGACATGGGTCTGAGTTCTTTTTTCTTTCTTTTCTTCCACTCGACCCGGGCGGACCGGTCGAATGAGATCTGAACCAGTGGGGGCACGTCAAGTGCACCCACTGGGTGTAGTCCCCGAGATCGCGGTCAACTGCTGGCAGTTGGCCGGGGTCTGAATAGTTCTTTTCTCTTCTTTTTTTACTTGACCCAGGTGGACCGGTCGAGTTGGGTCTGAATCAGTGGGGGCACGCCAAGTGCACCCGCTGGGTGTAGTCCCCGAGGCCGCAGTCGACTGCGGGCAGTCGGCTGGGGTCTAAGTGAACTTTTAAGTTTTATTCACTCGGAAGTAAATAACCTTTGATCTTGTCGATTGACACGTCTTTTGCCTCCTGCAGAAATCTTGTTCTCTCATTTCTAAGTTTGCCGAGTTTGAGGAGAAGTAGAGGCAACTCAACCTCGACTTGGAGTTGGCCCGACAAAAGTTGAAGAAAGCCTAAGATGAAGCTGCTGGTATGGAAGGTAGCTGCCTGTCGACTGTTCATGTTGATCATCTTTTAAGATATTTCTTTGATCTCTTGTTTGATCCGATTGCTTGTTTTGCAGAGAAAATGAGGTTGGCTCTGGAGAAGGACTTGGACCTTACAGCTGCACAGAAGGATGCTCAAGACAAGACTGCCCTTGCAGACTGGAAGCTGGCTTCGGTCGGAGCGTTGGAAGGGGAGGTGAACAAGCTGAAGTCCTGTCTCAATGAGTCTAACCGAGAAGTAAGTCGTCTGAAGAAGGATAAGATTGCCCTGAATGAGAAGCTGGAGTCTGCGGTCCGCAAGAGAAATGACACGGAAGCCTATCTGAGAACTCTTGCCAAGAAGCTCTATCTTATGCTGGAAGGTACTCCTTTTAATCCGACTACTTTGCTGCTTGCAAGTTAATCCCGTCCAGTCGACTTACTAACTCTTTGACTGCAGAATTCTGCCAAGACTTTGACGAGGAAACCGGAAGGATCGAGACTAGTCTAGACCCTATCATTTCTCCGGTTTGCGACGAGACTGGCATGAACGTGCTCCGACTGGAATCCCGTGTCGCCGGCGTCACAAGTTATCTCGCACGCCTGAAGGTGGCAGTTTGACGGATTGACTCATCACTCTGGCCAGGGGCGACGCTTCAAAATGACCTGGAATTTCTGATGGCCCGGCTCAACGAGGTTCCTGGTCGAGTGCAAGAATGGAAGAAGTCCTCTGCCCGGTGTGGTGCTGACGTGGCGTTGTCCTTGGTCAGAGTCCATTGCAAGGAAGCTCGTGCAGACAAGCTGGCGGCGATCAAGGTCGCCAACACCAAAAGGCACGACTTCCAGTCCTTTATGGAGAATTTCATCGCTGCTGCCACTTGGATCGCAGACGGAATCGACTTGGACGAATTCGTCGAACCCTCCACCCTCCTTCTGCCGAGTGAACAAACTATGAGATTTAAACCTGTCTTAAATTTGCCTCGGAATGCCGAGTGGTTGCTGTAACCATTAAACTCTTTTGGGCTTGATGCTCGAATACTTTTGATTTGTTGCTTGAAACTTTAGGATTTATCCGAACTGCTTTTGAGTATACTTGCGATTGCTTTTGGGATCTGCTCCGTTGTATTTGTGGCGTAGCTCGGAGGAGAAGGTTGCAGTCGACCTGCGCCTTGCCGTCCTTGCAGACAAGGATGGAGTGCACGTTGTACTTGTGGCGAAGCTCGGAGAAGAGGGTTGCAGTCGACCTGCGCCTCGTCGTCCTTGCGGACAAGGGTAGAGCGTACGTTGTACTTGTGGCGAAGCTCGGAGAAGAGGGTTGCGGTCGACCTGCGCCTCGTCGTCCTTGCGGACAAGGGTGGAGCGTACGTTGTATTTGTGGCGAAGCTCGGAGAAGAGGGTTGTAGTCAACCTGCGCCTCGCCGTCCTTGCGGACAAGGGTGGAGCGTACGTTGTATTTGTGGCGTAGCTCGGAGAAGAGGGCCGTGGTCGACCTGCACCTCGTCGTCCTTGCGGGTAGGGATGGAGCGTATGTTGTACTGGTGGTGCAGCTCTTAGGGAAAGGATTTTACAAACTTAGGCGAGTACTGGACTGCAGCTAAGCCCCCGAGTGGGAGGATTTCTCACCACTCGGTAGGATTTTTAAAACTTAGGTGAGTACTGGACTGCAGCTAAGCCCCCGAGTGGGAGGATTGCTCACCACTCGGTAGGATTTTACAAACTTAGGCGAGTACTGGACTGCAGCTAAGCCCCCGAGTGGGAGGATTGCTCGCCACTCGGTAGGATTTTACAAACTTAGGCGAGTACTGGACTGCAGCTAAGCCCCCGAGTGGGAGGATTGCTCGCCAGTCGGTAGGATTTTACAAACTTAGGCGAGTACTGGACTGCAGCTAAGCCCCCGAGTGGGAGGCTTGCTCACCACTCGGTAGGATTTTACAAACTTAGGCGAGTACTGGACTGCAGCTAAGCCCCCGAGTGGGAGGCTTGCTCACCACTCGGTAGGATTTTACAAACTTAGGCGAGTACTGGACTGCAGCTAAGCCCCCAAGTGGGAGGCTTGCTCACCACTCGGCAGGATTTTATAACCTTAGGCGAGTTCTGGACTGCAGCTAAGCCCCCGAGTGGGAGGATTACTCACCACTCGGTAGGATTTTTTAAACTTAGGTGAGTACTGGACTGCAGCTAAGCCCCCGAGTGGGAGGATTGCTCACCACTCGGTAGGATTTTACAAACTTAGGCGAGTACTGGACTGCAGCTAAGCCCCCGAGTGGGAGGCTTGCTCACCACTCGGTAGGATTTTACAAACTTAGGCGAGTACTGGACTGCAGCTAAGCCCCCGAGTGGGAGGCTTGCTCACCACTCGGTAGGATTTTACAAACTTAGGCGAGTACTGGACTGCAGCTAAGCCCCCAAGTGGGAGGCTTGCTCACCACTCGGCAGGATTTTATAACCTTAGGCGAGTTCTGGACTGCAGCTAAGCCCCCGAGTGGGAGGATTACTCACCACTCGGTAGGATTTTTTAAACTTAGGTGAGTACTGGACTGCAGCTAAGCCCCCGAGTGGGAGGATTGCTCACCACTCGGTAGGATTTTACAAACTTAGGCGAGTACTGGACTGCAGCTAAGCCCCCGAGTGGGAGGCTTACTCACCACTCGGTAGGATTTTACAAACTTAGGTGAGTACTGGACTGCAGCTAAGCCCCCGAGTGGGAGGCTTGCTGACCACTCGATAGGATTTTACAAACTTAGGCGAGTACTTGACTGCAGCTAAGCCCCCGAGTGGGAGGCTTGTTCACCACTCGGTAGGATTTTATAACCTTAGGCGAGTTCTGGACTGCAGCTAAGCCCCCGAGTGGGAGGATTGCTTACCACTCGGTAGGATTTTTTAAACTTAGGCGAGTACTGGACTATAGCTAAGCCCCCGAGTGGGAGGATTGCTCACCACTCGGTAGGATTTTACAAACTTAGGCGAGTACTGGACTGCAGCTAAGCCCTCGAGTGGGAGGCTTGCTCACCACTCGGTAGGATTTTCTTTCGAACTTAGGCGAAACGGATTCGCGGCTAAGCCCCCCAAGTGAGAGGCTTGCTCATCACTCGGTAGGATTTTCTTTCAAACTTAGGCGAAACGGATTCGCGGCTAAGCCCACCCACTGGGGGATTTCAGAGGTAACTAAAAACAACAACAATCGTGTGAGAAGACTGTAAAGCTCTTGTCTTTGATGAGCAAATTACAAAGGTATTTCTTATTACATTTTACTCAAACGAGTGCTTAAGTATAAAAGGGGCGGAGCAACTCCGTGTTCCAAGCCCGTGGCTCGTCCTTCTAATACTCGACGCTGTAAAGATGGTATGCTCCATTGTGGAGAACTCTGGTGATGATGAAGGGGCCTTCCCAAGCAGGGGCGAGCTTGTGTGGTTTCTGTTGATCCACTCGAAGAACCAAGTCTCCCTATTGAAAGGTTCGACCCCTCACGTTTCTGGCATGGAATCAACGCAAGTCTTGCTGATAAATGGTCGACCGGATCAAGGCCATATCTCTTTCCTCCTCTAAGAGATCGACTGAATCTTGCCAGACCTATTCTGCTTCCTCTTTGGAGAAGAGCTCGACTCGAGGTGCGTTGTGGAGCAAGTCACTTGGTAGAACAGCTTCGGCTCCATAGACCAAAAAGAAAGGAGTTCGTCCAGTCGACCTATTAGGAGTTGTCCTCAAACCCCAAAGGACTGATGGATGTTCATCAACCCAAGCGCTTGCTGCGTGTTTGAGATCACGCATCAGTCGGGGTTTTAGTCCTTTGAGAATTAGGCCATTTGCTCTTTCTGCTTGTCCATTCGACTGCGGGTGAGCGACCGAAGCATAGTCGACTCGTGTGCCTTGAGAAGCGCAGAAAGGTCTAAACTCATCAGAATCGAAGTTCGACCCATTGTCAGTGATGATGCTGTGTGGAACTCCATATCTGAATGTCAATTCCCTGATAAAACTGACAGCGGTGCTGGCTTCAAGATTCTTGATAGGTTTTGCTTCAATCCATTTGGTAAACTTGTCGACTGCTACGAGCACATGAGTGAAGCCGCTCCTACCAGTTCTCAGTGGTTCGACCATATCTAATCCCCAAACAGCAAAGGGCCAGACGAGGGGAATGGTCTTCAGGGCTGACGCTGGCTTGTGAGACATGTCAGAGTAAAACTGGCAGCCTTCACATCTGTCGACTATATCTTTCGCCATTTCATTTGCTCGTCGCCAATAAAATCCGGCTGGGTATGCTTTAGCCATGATGGCCCGAGAGGACGCATGGTGACCACAGGTCCCCGAGTGGATGTCGTGGAGGATCATTCGACCTTCTTCTGGCGTTATGCATTTCTGACTGGCTCCAGTCACGCTTTCCCTGAATAGTTGTCCTCTTATCACAGTAAAGGCCTTGGATCGACAGACAATCTGTTGAGCCTCTTCTTCGTCCTCTGGGAGTTCCTTCCTAAGGATGTACGCAATGTATGGCATTGTCCAGTCGGGAGTAATGACCAGGACCTCCATGATTAGATCGACCACGGCTGGGACCTCGACTTCAGTCAGATCTATGTCGCTCTTAGGCTGCGGGGGCTCTTCTGTGAAAGGATCTTCCTAAACTGTCGGTGTGTAAATATGTTCCAAAAACACATTGTTGGGAATGGCTTCTCTCTTGGAACCTATCTTTGCCAAATCATCGGCTGCTTGATTTTTCAGATGGGGTATATGATGGAGCTCTAACCCCTCAAACTTGTTTTCCAACTTCCTCACCGCATTGCAGTAACCAGTCATAGCTGGGCTTCTAACGTCCCATTCTTTCATCACTTGATTGACCACCAAATCTGAGTCGCCGTAAACCATGAGGCGACGGACGCCGAGTGAAATGGCCATACGTAATCCATACAGGAGTGCTTCATATTCTGCTTCGTTATTGGAGGAATCAAAGTGAATCTGGTGGACGTATCTGAGCTTGTCTCCTCGGGGGGATACCAGTACCACCCCAGCACCGGAACCATTCAGCATCTTGGAACCATCAAAGAACATGGTCCAGTGCTCCGAGTGAACTTGAGTCGGCAGTTGCTGTTCAATCCACTCGGCAAGGAAATCTGCTATTTCCTGGGACTTAATAGCTTTCTTCGCCTCAAACTTGATATCTAAGGGAAGAAGTTCAATCGCCAATTTTTCCACTCGACCAGTTGCATCTCTATTGTTTAGAATCTCTGATAATGGGGCGTTGCTGACAACTGTAATGGAGTGATCAGAGAAGTAATGTGCAACCTTCTTCGTGGTCATATAAATCCCATAAACAAGCTTCTGATAATGTGGATATCTTTCCTTTGATGGAGTCAAAACTTCAGAGACATAGTATACTAGGCGCTGAACTTTGTAAGATTTTCCTTCTTCTTCCCACTCGACCGTAAGTACTGTACTGACGACTTATCCAGTGGCTGCAATGTAAAGCAGTAAAGGCTCTTTGCTGATTGGAGCAGCAAGCACCGGCTGGGTGGAAAGCAGGGCTTTAAGCTCTGCGAATGTTGCATCAGCTTCAGGAGTCCACTCAAACTTATCTGACTTCTTCATCAGTCGGTAAAGGGGCAATGCCTTTTCACCGAGGCGAGAAATGAATCGACTTAGGGCGGCCAAGCAACCAGTAAGCTTCTGGACATCATGCAAACGCACAGGGCGTTTCATCCGGAGTATGGCACCCACTTTCTCTGGGTTGGCATCGATCCCTCGTTCAGAAACGAGAAAACTGAGTAATTTTCCGCCTGGAACTCCAAACGTGCACTTTGATGGATTAAGCTTGATATCATACCTTCTGAGGTTGGCAAAGGTTTCAGCAAGGTCAGCCAGTAGGTCGGAACCTTTACGTGACTTAACCACAATGTCATCCATGTATGCTTCCACATTCCGACTGATCTGAGTGAGCAAGCACTTCTGAATCATCCGCATGAATGTGGCTCCGGCGTTCTTCAAACCGAATGGCATAGTGACATAACAGAAGCACCCAAATGGGGTGATGAAAGCTGTTTTTATCTTGTCGGGTCCGTACAGACGGATCTGGTGGTACCCAGAATAAGAATCCAAAAAGGACAAACGCTCGCACCCCGCAGTCGAGTCAACTATTTGGTCGATGCGAGGGAGAGGAAAGTGATCTTTCGGGCAGGCCCGATTGATATGTTTGAAGTCGATGCACATGCGAAGTGAATCATCCTTCTTTGGGACCATGACAGCATTAGCTAACCACTCGGAGTGGTAAATCTCACGGATAAACTCAGCTGCCAGAAGCCGAGCCACCTCTTCACCGATTGCCTTCCTCTTCTGTACGGCGGACCGTCGAAGATGTTCTTTGACTGGTTTCACTTTTGGGTTGACTCGCAAACGATGCTCAGCCAGTCCCCTGGGGACACCTGGCATGTCTGAAGGTTTCCATGCAAAGATGTCCCAGTTCTCACGGAGGAACTGGATGAGCGCTTCTTCCTATTTGGAGTCGAGTGTTGTTGAAATGTGAGTCGGAGTAGCATTGGGATCCGCCGGGTGAATGTGAACCGACTTTGTTTCGCCAGACGACTGGAATGCTGAATCCATGGTGGGCTTCTTGGCTCGCAACAAATCACTCGGATCTGCATTTTTTTGATATTCTTGCAATTCCACTACGGCCATCTGTGCATCAGCGATTTTTGAGCCCTTCTGGAAGCACTCTTCCGCCTTCTTCCGACTACCAGTGATAGTGATCACCCCTTTGGGACCAGGCATCTTCAATTTGAGGTACACATAACATGGTCGAGCCATAAAACATGCATAAGCTGGCCTACCCAAAATAGCATGATAGGCACTCTGGAAATCCACAACTTCAAATGTCAACTTTTCTTTGTGGTAATTCTTGGAGTCACCGAACACCACGTCGAGAGCGATCTGACTGAATGATGCAGCCTTCTTGCCGGGAATGACTCCATGGAAACTCATATTGCTTTCACTAAGTCTGGACATCGGAATGCCCATTCCTTTCAATGTCTCTGCATACAGTATATTCAGGCCACTGCCACCATCCATCAGAACCTTAGTCAGCCGGGTGCCTTCGACTACTGGGTGGACCACCAACGCTTGCCTCCCAGGGGTGGCTATGTGCGCTGGGTGATCGGACTCAACCTTGTCTGCTTCTTTCTCCTTTTCCTTGGGTTGTTTCTCTCGGAATTGCTGGATTAGGAGTCGACACTGTCGAGTGGTATGCTTCGGGTAAATGAAATTACCCTCTTCATCTTTTTTGGCGTGAATGTGGCATGGTAAATCCAGCACATCATTTCCATCTTGATCTTTTACTTTCTTGGGGTTCCACGACCCTTTGGGCTTCCCCTTGAACTTTCCTTGAGTCACGGCTAAGGCTTCACCAGGAGCGGCTGGCTCAGCTTTGCGCTTCTGCTTCCGACTGGAGTTTCCTCCTCTGGTTTCGTGGGCGACTGTTTTGTGCTTGCCACTCCGGAGTCGGTCTTCTTCTTCACCGTTGGCGTACTTGGTGGCAATTTCCATCATCCGAGTCAGAGTCATATCTCTTGTCCGACCGAATTTCAGATTCAACTCCCGATATTTGACACCTTCTTTAAAGGCACAAATTGCCTGATGATCAGACACATTCTCCACCGTGTGGTGGAATGTGATCCATCTCTGGATATAATCTCTCAAAGTTTCATTCGGTTTATGAACGCAACATTGTAATTCTGTCAGCCCTGCCGGCCGTTTGCAAGTACCTTCAAATGTTCTGACAAATACTCGGGCAAGATCTTCCCAAGTGTAAATGCTACCAGGTGCTAACTGATTCAGCCATGCTCTGACTGAGCCCTCCAACATCAAAGGAAGGTGTTTCATGGCCACCTCATCATTGCCACCACCGATCTGAACAGCCACTCGATAATCTTCAAGCCAAGTATCAGGCTTGGACTCTCCAGTGAACTTACTGACTCCAGTTGCCAACCTGAAGTTGGGAGGAACCACCGCAGCCCTAATGGCTCTGCTGAAGCACCCTGGACCTGAGACATGCACTCTGCTGCTGGTTGGAAAATCTCTGTCGGGACCTTCTCTATGGGCTCTGTTTTTGTCGACCAGACCCTGAACGAGAATAGATCTCACGTCAAAGCCCGGTTCCCTGGGGTCCACTGGAATCCTTTGCCCAGCACTGTGAGGGCGTCTGTCATCCTGTTGCCGGGGCACGTACGATCCACTCCTTGGGGGTGGCGTGGGCACTAGACGACGATCGTCGTGATCAAGTCGGTGATCATACTGCTCGCGGCTTCTGTACTGATCTCGTCGATCTCCACATCCCTCACACCTCGGGGCCAATCTTGGGCTGTGAGCCGACTGGACCGTGTCTGCAACCACGGATCTGCTGTGAATCCTATTCCGCGACTGAGATATTATTGTGTTCTGCTCACCCGCGGCTCAGAGCAAGGCCCGGATCTGCACCATACCTCGACCAGCTTCTGACTGGGAAGGTTGAATTGACTCCGCTATTCGGGCCGCAGCTGCGAGATTCTGGATTGGAGTTCGGTATACCTGAGTCGGAGGTTGAAAAAGTTGACTGGATTCGGGAGCCCGCTGCCGAGCACGCTCGTCGAGTGCGCGCTGGAGGTTCTCCAGTCGAGTGCGATCAGCCAAGTTGGCCAGGCGCGCCTCCTCCAAGGCCTGGGCCTCAGGGGTTTCTCCAATGATAGGAGTGTGAAGTGCATCCATGTTCCGGTGGCGAAGTTCTTCACTCCGCTGCGAAGAGAGGGGTTCGGGGCGGTACTCTTCATGAACACGCGATGGATCGCCGCCCCCATCGCCTCCGTCTTCACGGGTGAAGCCAGGAGGACTGCGTGGTCCATTGACCATCAAAACTTCTGCCGCTGGGTCGCTGCTGTCGCACTCGAATGCAGTCTCTACGGAGCCAGTCGACAGATCGAACAGACCATAGAGAGTTTCGGCGGGCTCGATTGCCGCGACCTAGGGGGTGGCCGACTGGCGAGCCACCGCATGCCTCACCCACCATTGGAGCCTCGATCGACCGGAACGTTTGCTCCGGCGGGCTGCAGGGAGGGGGAGGCTACAGGAGCCGACCGATATAGGGTCGACGGCTGCCGCAGGAGGACACCGCGGACGCACGCGCGAAAGTGCGTTGCCCCGCGGACGGGGAGTGTGTCGACGTCGAGTGGAGCCTCCTGAAGCCAAGTGGAGTCGTTGGCGACAAACACGAGCGCGCCGAGACGGATCTCGCGGCCCTCAGCCAAACCTCCGCCTGAAACCATGATGAAGGGCGATCGGAAAAATTGCAACTTCTCCAAAAAGTCGCTAAGACACCTGCCACGAGGTGGGCGCCAACTGTCGTGGTTCTAAGTCTGACAGTAGAATGGGGGGTAGGAATGTAGAGGCAAGATCTTAGCTATGGAGGAGTTGTACTCGGGAGTTTTACGAGTTTAGGCCCTTCTCGAAGGAAGTAACAGCCCTACGTCTCGGAGCCCGGAGGCGGTCGACTGGATTATATGCGTGTGTGTGTTATAGAAAGTGTGAACCCTTGTCCTTGAGGAGGGGGGTGGCTTGTATAGAGTTCGCCAGACCCCTCCCGCCCTCAGTTACAAAGGGTTTAAGGTACATAAAGATGGAGACGTTACTGGTAACGCCCGTAATAAGAGTACATAATGACCATTAAGGCTATGACTTAAATCTCGACCGTTGCAGAGTGGAGTGGCTCTAGATCTTCTGGTAGTCTAGTGGTTCGCCGTACGGTCGAGTGCCTTCAAGACTGTCGAGTGGAACATTGCTTCATGGTCGAGTGGATGATGATTTTTCTTCGACTGCTTCTGGTTCCTTTTAGAGATGTCCTTGGGGAGGGTATCTTGGATAGATCCATGACCCTACCCTAGGTACATAGCTTCATCACGGACCCTACGGGTTCAAGAACTATGTAGACATGACCGAGACACCTCTCCGGTCAAAAACCAATAGCAGAACCTGGATGCCCATATTGGCTTCTACATATTCTACGAAGATCTTTATCGGTTGAACCGTTATGACAACATACATAATTCCCTTTGTCCATCGGTATGTTACTTGCCCGAGATTCGATCGTCGGTATCTTCATACCTAGTTCAATCTCGCTACCGGCAAGTCCCTTTACTCGTTCTGTAATACATCACCTTGTGACTAACTCCTTAGTCATTTTCTTGCAAGCTTATGATGTGTATTACTGAGAGGCCCAAAGATACCTCTCTGATATTCGGAGTGACAAATCCTAATCTCGATCTATGCCAACTCAACAAAAACCTTTGGAGATACATGTAGAGCATCTTTATGATCACCCAGTTATGTTGTGATGTTTGATAGCACACAAGGTATTCCTCCGCTATCCGGGAGTTGCATAATCTCTTAGTCGAAGGAATAAGTATTTGACATGAAGAAAGCAATAGCAATAAACTAAACGATCATTATGCTAAGCTAACGGATGGGTCTTGTCCATCACATCATTCTCCTAATGATGTGATCTCGTTATCAAATGACAACACATGTCTATGGTTAGGAAACCTTAACTATCTTTGATCAACGAGCTAGTCTAGTAGAGGCTTACTAGGGACACTATATTTGTTTATGTATTCACACATGTATTTAAGTTTCTGATCAATACAATTATAACATGAATAATAAACCTTTATCATGAATAAGGAAATATAATATAAAATAACAACTTTATTATTGCCTCTAGGGCATATTTCCTTCAGATGTTGATGGAGATTGCCCTCCCCAAGATGGGAGAGTTGTTGGTGATGATGATGACGATGATTTCCCCCTTCGGGAGGGAAGTTCCCCCGGTGGAATCGCTCCGCCGGAGGGAAAAAGTGCTCCTGCCCAAGTTCCGCCTCGAGACGGCGGTGCTTCATCCCAAAAGTCATCCCTTTGTTTTTTCTAGGTCAAAATGACTTATATACCAGAAGAGGGGCACCCGAGGTGGGCCGACGAGGGTACAACCCACCAGGGCATGCATGGGGGCCCTAGCACGCCCAGGTTGGTTGCGCCCACCTGGTGGGCCCCCTCTAGTAGTTATTTGCTCCAATAATTCTTAAATATTCCATAAAAAATCTCCATGGAGTTGTGCAGAATTGGTGGCCTGACGTAGCTTTTTCAGGTCCAGAATTCCAGCTACCGGTATTCTCCCTCCTTGTGTAAACCTTGCATATTATGAGAGAAAAGGCATTAGAATTATTCCATAAAGAATTACTATGCATAAAAAATCATAAATAACAGTAGGAAAACATGATGCAAAATGGACGTATCATGGCCCGTCATGACTTTTGTTCTCCTGCTTTGCTTTGGGTTTGGGTTTGGTTCGGAGACGAGTAGAGTTGGCAATGCGATGCGCCCCCTTTCCCCGGACGCCATAGGGCTCACTTATAGCCATAACTTTTCTGTTGAGGGATCACTTTTTTTAGGGGTAACACACAATTTAATTGATCAAAAGCCACATTTTATGGGATATAAACTTGATCATGAGGTTCGCCAAGCCAACATGTCGCTGATGCGGCTTGAAGCTACGTCAGTATTTCCCCAAAGAGGAAGGGATGATGCAGCACGACGACGATAGGTATTTCCCTTAGTGATGAAACCAAGTTTATCAAACCAGTAGGAGAACAAGCAACAACACATAAACGATACATGCACACAAATAACAAATACTCGCAACCCGACGTATTAAAGGGGTTGTCAATCACTTTCGGGTAACGGCGCCAGAAATTGGCAAACGGACATGAACAAATTGTAGTAGATTGATAGATCGAACGCAAAATAAAATAAATAAGAATAAATTATAGCAAGGTATTTTTGTATTTTGGGGTTTAATAGATCTGAAAATAAAAGGCAAATAAAATAGATCGCAAAGGCAAATAATATGAGAAAGAGACCCGGGGGCCGTAGGTTTCACTAGTGGCTTCTCTCGAGAAAAAAAGAAAATAGTGGGTAAACAAATTACTGTTGGGCAATTGATAGAACTTAAAATAATCATGATGATATCCAGGCAATGATCATTATATAGGCATCACATCCAAGATTAGTAGACTGACTCCTGCCTGCATCTACTACTACTACTACTCCACACATCGACCGCTATCCGGTATGCATCTAATGTATTATGTTCATGGAGAAACGGAGTAATGCAATAAGAATGATGACATGATGTAGACAAGTTCTATTTATGTAGAAATAGACCCACATTGTTTTATCCGTAGTAGCAACAATACATATGTGTCGGTTCCCCTTCTGTCACTGGGATCAAGCACCGTATGATCGAACCCACTACAAAGCACCACTTCTCATTGCAAGATAAATAGATCAAGTTGGCCAAACAAAACCCAAATATCGGAGAATAAATACGTGGCTATAAGCAATCATGCATATAAGAGATCAAAGGAACTCAAATAACTTTCATGGATAAAAAGAGATATATCTGATCATAAACTCAAAGTTCATCGGATCCCAACAAACACACCACAAAAGAGTTACATCATATGAATCTCCAAAAAACCATTGTATTGAGAATCGAACGAGAGAGAGGAAGCCATCTAGCTACTAACTACGGACCCGAAGGTCTACAAAGAACTACTGACGCATCATCTGAGAGGCACCAATGGAAGTGGTGAACCCCTCCATGATGGTGTCTAGATTGGATCTGGTGGTTCTGGACTCTGCAGCAGCTGGAATTGATTTTCGTCGACTCCCCTAGGGTTTCTGGAGTATTGGGGTACTTATAGAGTAAATAGGCGGTCCAGGGGCACCCGAGGTGGGCACAACCCACCGGGGCGTGCCTAGGCCTCCAGGCGCGCCCTGGTGGCTTGTGCTCCCCTCGGAGTATCCCCCAGGTGCTTCTTCGGCCCATTGGTTGTCTTCTGGTCCAAAACAATCCACAAAAAGTTTCGTTGCACATGAAGATCTCTCCCTCCTCTAGCTCGCACACATCATGATCTCACGGCCTAGCTCGACGAACCCAAAGAACAGGAGACACAAGAGTTTATACTGGTTCGGGCCACCAATGCGGTGTAATACCCTATTCCAGTGTGGTGTGGTGGATTGCCTCTTGGGCTGAGGATGAATAGTTACAAGGGAAGAACAACCTCGTGAGGAGAGGTGTTCTTGTCCTTGGCGAACTTGTGTGGTTGAGGATGATCTGGATCCTCTCCCCCCTATGGTGGTGGCTAGTCCTATTTATAGAGGCCCTGGTCCTCTCCCCAAATATTGAGCGGGAAGGGATCCAACAACGGCCAAATCCAAAGGGAGACAACTAGTACAAGTTATCCTGACAAAACTAGTCTTTGCCTGCCAATGGCTCTGGTGGTGACGCCGTCTTGGGCTCCACGGTGACCTCCGTCCTGCCGGTCTTGGTCTTGTTGCACCGATATGGAAACCTTTGCCTGATGCCTCGGGACTCCTCGCCTGCGCTTGCCTCTTTAGCACCAAAGAGGAAACAAGGACACTGAGCGCGCTGGTGCCCGCCTGGCTCCAGTCATCATGGCTTGCGTCACAGAAACCTCGCGAGGTGTCCCTTGCCTTGATCTCTCCGCCCCTCGTGAGCCTTCCTGGTAAAGCTGCCCCCGAGGAGGTCTTGTGTCGTCCGCCTCGCAAGGCTTGGCCCCTCGTGAGGGTCCTGAGTGTTTGCTGGTGAAGATGGGCCGTACAGGGCCGCTGGTGAAGCCATGCCGCGGGCCGCGGGCAGGCAAGTCTGGGGACCCCCATTCCCAGAACGCCGACAAATAGGTTAGTACCAAAAATGATATAAAATGACTATAAAATGGTTATAAAAAAATCCAAGATTGATAATATAACAACATGGAACAATAAAAAATTATAGATACGTTGGAGACGTATCAGGCGCCCCTGATCTAAAGAGTGAGCATGGTTTGCAAGACTATGGGCATTGGCATTAGCTACCCGCCCTTCAAATAAGAACTGGTGCTCCAGTTACCAGATAATTACCGGCTTCATCTCCTGCACACATGCAGCCGAGCCTCCTCTCCCATTCCTTGCAGTTCCCGTGTCCACTTGGATTTTTGCAAAACTAGCTGGGTGGGCTTTTGAACGTATCACACCTGGGTTGGAGACTCTCCCAACCTGCCTATGAAGTGGTTTCGTCTTTAGCATGGCCAACTCTGAAATGAAGCGATTAATGAAGAGACACGTTGAGAGAGGGCTCTGAAATATATTATCATGTATTACTTTTCACCACGCCGACCATGTAACCCATACCTTCACTACAAGCTTCACGAAAGCCTCATGAGATAGCATGTCAATGATGGTGAACAACCATTATTTTGCTGACGACTTAGTTGTAGCGATAAGGTGTTCCACTGGCTCACTATCCACAAGCGATCAAATGCATCTAGGCATGGTGCACTCGAGAAGAGGAAACCCTCGCCTAAAGGGGAGCCTCAGATGGGCCGGGCTAGACGCATGCGAGGCAACAACCACGTTTCTCTATTTTTTCATGTTTTTATTTTATTGTTTGCTTTATTTTTCTTTTACTTTTGCTTATACTTTCAAATGTTAACCAAGCATTTGAAAAACTAGATGGAACCCCGTGCATTGCTGTAGGAAATTATTGTAGAATCCATGTATGAAGAAGACTCATACAAGATAACAATGTAAGTATATGGGTGGTTTAAATAACCATACAAGTTCATGTATGCACATTAAAATATTTATGTGCATCCCTCACACTTCGTCACTATCCGTGGGAAATGGTAATACAACTTTTATAGCGTCCTATGTAGTCATTTTTGGATCTTCCTGCTGGTGCTTGCACAAATTCAGGTGCCACGGTGATGATCTTGCACCCATTTGATATGGTGGAAAGAAAATAATTGAACATGACATGTCATATACCAGTTCTGAAAAGCACACTTCATAAAACAACATAAATAATTTATCTTCTGGACTTTAACTTGAGTGCACAACAAAGTACTTATTTCAAACGGAACTGTACACCAATTTATAAGTGTCTTTTGCCATGGATAAATTCAGTGATGTTTCATGATGAAGTGGCAACATTTGATATGATTATACAAAAATTACATCAGTGAGACAAAACGAAATAGAAGCTCTATACATAGTAGTATATAGTACAAATGACTGTTTTAGTATGTAGAAAATGATTCTACTGACATCTGGTTGTCGAAATAAACCTCGAGCTAATGTGTTGATGATCAACTCTGGTAGCAGATGCCTTCGTTCCAAAATACCTCAAGAACCTGATATGCAACCTCTCATCACAAAATGGAAGTTCATCAATCTGGATATGCTCATAACTCCAAAACTCAATGTGTGTTGTACTAAACTTGTTGATATGCAAATCAAGCTGGATCATGGCCATGCAAAAGAATGGGTGGCTATGGCTTGATAATAACAGGCTAAAGGTAAAGGAGTAGGTACCCCAATTGCATACAAGTGAATGCATGTATCTCCATGCGGCGGATGGCTGCGAGCGACAGTCGAAGAATCAAAAAAGTTGTCATTGGTTACACCATGAGAAGGAAAGATGGAAAGCAAGTAGGCAACTCATAAGCTGGTTACGCTGCATAAGACATAGATAAAACAAAATTATCACCCGAGCTAACCTGATTTACAATATACCATAAGCTTTTATAGGTGAAAACAATTTCGGATCAATATTGAAAGAGAAATCCGATTTGAAGATAGAGAAACTCCTTACAGCAGCACCAGTTTCATTAATTTTGTACACTTATTATCAGAACACACATATTATTATCTCTTGTTTGCAACCCATACCTGATATCTTGTGCAAGAAAATTAGTGGTAGCAACAAAACAAAATACGAATTCTCACGTAGATGCCTAAGAAGCGAAGCCGATGCAAGAAAAATAAATCAAGGCCAACGACACTAAACCTTGCTAGCAACAAACGAATGTTAGGGGAGGACTGATCACTAACCTCCCAGGTTCGAGGCACTTCAAGGAAATCGAGTCATGGAAAATGACACAACCAAAAAATAGCCATGTGACATTGGATTACTTTGGTTTTCTGAATGTAGATTGAAGTCAAGGCAAATGAAACTCTTCTGAGGACATCAGATTATGCCTCATAACTTCTTGACAGCGGCAGAAGCTGTGGCTCTCCATAGGGAATGTCACGAGCACCTCCGCAGCCTGCCGCGGCATTGACCACCGTCTCAACACTGCGTCAGCCGCCCGTCGTCCTGGTGATCCAGGAGGGTGATCCCGACATCACCACGCAACGACGTAATCTCCCGTCTTCCTCAGGCAACTTCCTCATCGACAACAACGGCGAGTCTGCCATCTTAGGTGAGTTGGTTAAGTAATAATTCTAGCTACAGTGATAGCAGAGATTTTGTCATCGTTTCATTGGCCGAAGGCAACGCAGCTGGCGTGAAGGTTGCTCGCTGGCTGAGGATGGTTGGGAAGGAGATATGGGGAAAACGAAAAGGGAAGGCATCACTTGCGGGGCAGAGAAGAAGATACATGCAAGGGGGATAAATGATGCACCGGCAAGAGCTTAATTGGATGCTAATAATGAATGCGTGGAATGGGGAGGGAGACGACACTACATTGGTGCATTGTAGATGGCACGCAAAAACCATAGAAGTTCCTATTGTTGCTTTGTTTATTTGAAAATTAATTGATGTGCCACTCGGAGGAACAGGTGGACGTCGATGAATGAATGATGTGGACCTGTTAGAAGTTTGCTGATGTGTATAGCTTGCATGTTTAGAGAAATAGTTAGTGGGGATGAGCTATTTAGTTATTATAGATGTTAAGTGTGGATAGAGAAAATGTTTATCACGTATACAAAAAATGTATAAAAAAGTACAATGTGTAAAGAAAAGATGTTGACCATGTATTAAAAAATGTTAATATTCTATTTGGAAAAACTATTAATCGAGCATTTGAAACAAAATGTAAAAAATTTAAAGAAAAAATGTTGACCATGAATTCAAAAAATTTAATCAAGCATTTGAATCAAAATGTTAAAAATTATAGAAACAATGTTGACCATGTATTAAAAAATGTTAATCAAGCATTTGAAACAAAATGTTAAAACTTTATAGGAAAAAATGTTGAGCACATATAAAAAATGTTAATCTTTTATTTGAAAAATGTTCATCAAGCATTGAAAAATTTATAAAATTTATATAAAAATGTTGACCATGTATAGAAAAGATATTAATCAAGAATTTGAAAACATTAAAAATATATGTATAAAAACAATGTTGACCATGTGTTAAAAAAATGTTAAAATTTTATTTTAAAAATGTTAAACATGTATTACAAAAATCTATTAGATATAGACCAAAAAAGTGTATTGAAACACAGTGAAAATCTGAGAGAAAATAAAAGAAAAACATATGAAAATGAGGAAGAAAGAAACAAAAAGGAATAAAATGAAGAAAAATAAAGAAAAGGAAAAAAGGCATTAAAACCGAGAAAGAATCGAAGAAAAATGAAGAAGAAAGAAAGGAAAAAATAGTAGAATAGATGAAGAAACAAAGAAAACGATGGAAAACAAGAAAACTAAAACAAAAAAGAAACCCGAAAACCCGGTTTTTATCCTTCAAGTAGTTCGCACCATACTTATCTCGCACGAACTCGACGATGGCTTAGTGGCTACCACTTCTCGCTCTAAGCGAGATATACCTCTCACACCCTTCCCCTTCTTCGCGAAAAATTCCATCTGCTGCATTTTGTGTCAGATCGTCGACCAATTGCTAGAATTGGACAGCCCATTTGGGCGTGTGAAAACACCGGTTTCGTGGCCCTTTTGAATGTTCTTGGGCGGTTTTGAGAACCCTTTAGAAGTTTCGTAAACCTTTTTTTGTTCTTCTAGCTTTTTAATTTTGTTTTATTTTTTATTTTTCATTTTTTATGGGTTTCCTGTTTCGCTTTTCTCATTCCTCATTTGTTTCCTTCTTTATTTCTTTCTCAAGCTTATTTCTCCTTTTTTTAAAATTTTTGAAAATTTCAAATTTTGTTCATATTTTTAAAAACCATGTTTTTAAATTTGTTCACAAATTCAAAAGGCGTTTAATTTTCATAAAAAATATAGGAATTTTATAAATGTTCGTATTTTTAAATTTGATTCACAAATTCATAAAATATCTGAGTTTCAACAATTATTGTAGTTCTAAAATTTGCTCACAAATTCAAAAAAATGTATGAGTTTCAAAATGTACAGTGATTTCAAAAAATTGTCAGATTTTAAAATTTTATTCGAAAATTCAAAAATTGTTCAAGTGTGAAAAAATATTCATATGTTTTAAATTAGTTCACAAATTCAGAAATGTTCAAGTTTCAAAATATGTACATGCATTTTTTTAAAAAGCTTCTGTTTTCAAAATTTGTTCACGAATTCAAAAAATGTTAAGGAATATCAAAACATGTTCCTGTTTTCAATTTTTGTTCACAAAATCATAAAATGTTCGCATTTCAAGAAACGATCAGGAATTTCAAAAAATGTTTGCTGCCTCAAAATTTGCTCCCAAATTAAAAATATGTTCACATTACAAAAAATGTTCTTCAAATTTTTGTTCGGAATTTCAGGAAATGTTTCTTTTTTTCAGCAAAATAATCTCAAATTCAAAAAAAGTTTCACATATTGGAAAGTATTGTTTTTTCAAAAAATTGTTCATGTATTCAGAAAATGTTCCTTTTTTCTAAGTTTTGTTTGGATATTCAAGAAATGTTCACACCTTTTTGAAAATACACGCATTCAAAAAAATGTACACTTCTAAAACAAATCTCAATTTGTTTAAGAAATGTTCACTACAGTAACTATTCCTATTCGCTATTCTGGTTCGCTACAACAGAGCAGTTCGGTTCTACGACTACGATTAGTTCTTTAAGTTATGTGCTGCTCTACAATCAACAACGATGTTCGCTATTCTGGTTCGCTACAGTAGAGCAGTTCGGTTCTACGACTACGAATAGTGTTTTAAGTTATGTGCTGCTCTATGATCAACAACGCTAGTGAGCTGGAGTGGGTTGAGCACACAATCAACAGCGGCTGGTCACCTATTCGAATCATGCCCAACTTGATTTTTTGCTATTTTTCGTCCCGTGATACATCTGGATGGGCCAAGCCAGTCGGGCTTCATCATGTGCGTGGCGTGTCCTATTTCACGCAAATGGCGTCAAATAGGGGCTCCCCTCCCCCGCTTGCACCCATGCGCTAGTAGGCAGCTCGAATGGCGGACCCAAACGGACACGAAATGTGTCTATTTTTGTCCATTTGCATGGCCAGGCGGACATCAAAAGTTCGCTCATATCCGTCAGCCCATAACTACACCCAACACGCGGGCAATATTTCAACTTTTTTGCCAAATTTTGAAATAAACGTATACATATTGCCGCCAAAAGTCTGTTTTTTACATTAATTAAAATAAAAACATAACTAGTAAATAAAAATAAAAACCTAGACTACACTACTGGTGGTCGCCCTTGTCTTCATCCTCGTCGACGAGGTCGATGTACACCAGAGCCGGCCATGGATATGGCCATGTTGTCACTCTTGCTACCAGCGCGTGCGGTGGTGCAGCTGGCTGCTGCTGCTCTGGACCCACCCACTCGGGCATGCAATACACCATGGATGTGCACGCCCACAAGTGCCCCATAAGCGGTGCCAGTGGCCACTTCTCCTGCTACTCCGGCTCAGGCACGAGTGCGGATGCGGCCGATGCTGCCAGCGCTAGTGGTAGGTCAGGCCATTGGGCGAGCTGGGAGTCTTTGATGGCCTACTTGAGGGACTTGTCCTCGTCCTCCTTCACCATAGGTCCGAACGGAAGCTCATGCGGTGGAGCACGCACAAATAGCTAATGTGCCTTATTGGGCCCATTGCTAGGGTTTGTTGGACAAGCTAACACGGATGGGAGTTCGAGGACTCCTTCCCTAGGCCGGCGTAAGGGAGGCTCCGTCCCCAAGTTGGCACCCGCTCTCTCCTCCACCTATAAATACTTGAGGGGCACCCCCTAGAACACAAGTTCTCTCAAGTTGGAGGCGCCCCCCCTCTAATTCTCTCTCTAGTTCTAGTCTCGATCTAGATTAGATCTAGTCCTAGTTTGTCTAGTCCACATAATAGAGCAGCCCATGAGGTTCTCTTCCTCCTCCTCTAGTTCTCCGTTGACGCGAAGCGGTGACACGTCTCCAACGTATCTATGATTTTTGATTGTTTAATGCTATTAGATTATCAATTTTGTATGCTTTATATGCAGTTTTATATCATTTGTGGGAACTAACCTATTAACCTAGTGCACAATATCAGTTACTATTTTTGCCTATGTTATTGTTTCGCAAAAAATAGTATCAAACAAAATCCAAGTGCGACGAAACTTTACAGTGATTTTTTCTAGACCAGAAGGGACTAGAAGATTCGGGAGGAAGCCAAAAGACATACGAGAGAGCCACGAGCTCATAGGCGTGCCCCCTGGGGGCGCGCCACCTGAGCTTGTGGGCCCCTCGTAGCTCCATTTGCCCTAATTCCACTTCAGTAAATTCCCATAAATCCCGAACCACCAGAGCGAGACCCAAACCAATTATTCCACCGCCGCAAGCCTCTATTCTTCCGCGATCCCATCTGGAGGCCTTCGTCGGTACTCTGCCGGAGGGGGAATCGACCACAGAGAGCTTCTACAACGACCTTGCCGCAACTTCGATGATGTGTGGGTAGCTTACCATAGACCTACGAGTCCATAATGATTAGCTAGATGGATTCTTCTCTCTCTCTGATCTTCAATACGATGTTCTCCTCGGAGTTCTATTTGATGTAATCTTCTTTTGCGATGTGTTTGTTGGGATTCAATGAATTGTGGGTTTAAGATTAGATTATTCATTGAAAGTAACTGAGTCTTTTCTAAACTTTATTATGTGTGATTGTCATAGCTATGTAATGCTCTCCAATCTATCCATTTGGTTTGGCCAAGTAGATTGATTTATCTTCAGCAGAAGTGGTGCATAGTAGTAGGTTCAATCTTGCGGTGTCCTCACCTCGTGATAGAAGGGGTAGCGAGGCACGTATTTGTATTGTTGCTACTAAGGGGAAAATGATGGGGTTCAATCATATTGCTTGGTTTTATTCTGCCTACATTATGTCATCATACTCCAAGCATTTTTCTGTTTGTTATGAACTTAATACCGTATGATGCATGCTGGATAGCGGTCGAGAAGTGGAGTAATAGTAGTAGATGCAGGCAGGAGTCGATCTACTTGTTACAGACATAATGCCTATATACATGATTGTGACACCCTGGTTTTTGCCATCATGAGTTTTCCCTTGCCTTTTGCTTTTATTTGCTTTTATTTGGATTTTGAGTCAATTCATTTGGACTAAACACTTGGGCATTATTTTGATTTTCACCCAAGTGACTCCAATCACCTCCCACAACCTCTCATGGCCTCTCATTGCTTTGGAAAAATTTTCTTCTAAACAAAATATTCATTTTCACCCTGAAAATGGAATATTTTCATTTCCACTCCAAAGCAACCTCTCTTTTTATTGACCACAAAAATCTAAGAAAATTCTCACACACCCATTGGACAGCGCCTCATCATCCTATGCAAAAATATCAAGCGGTCGTGTGGTTCAATTTTGCTAAGAAAAATCATTTGCATTCTGACCAGAAAAGGGAGTTTGTACAACAAGTGCATTATTCCTTAAGCTTTTGGAGCTAAATTTTCTTGAGCATCTGCACCTTAGTAACCTAACACTAAACCCCAAAGCTCAGCTCCTAACTCTTCTTAGTTTGATCACAAATTAAGCCACAAGTTTCTCTCCAGAAACTTTCAGTCAAAGCTGTGACCAAATCTCTCATCCTAGTGGCTGGTTCACTCCTCTCCTAATCTAAATACTCCACGGTCGATAGTCTAGACATAGTTTGGCATCACCTGGGCGTCACGTTGCCATAGTACGCGTGGTGACCACGTGAGGACACGGGCTTAGACACATGGTCGACGCGCTCTAAGCTGCGCTCGAGCCTCTGTTGGGCTCATGCTCGTCTCAACGACCAACCTAGCATGCCGCACCGCGCCACAAGCCTCGCTTGACCACCCCAGCGCCCTTGCTGCCGCTCCCTGACGCCGGTGACGCCACAACGATCACGCACGCGCCGCGCCAGAAGAGCACAATGCCCCCATGCTCGACGATGTGCTCTCCTATAACGCCCCGAGAATCTTGCTACAGTAATCCCCCCTAATGATGCCTTGTCGTCATGCTTTCCTAAGCCAAAACACCACTTGTCCAAAAATCAAGTCCAATTCAATTCAAATTGCAAGTCAATTATTTGCATCTTCAAATGAGCCAGAAAAATAGTTCACAATGTGGCAAATATTCCCTAAGTATTTGTCATGATGAAAGCTACCTCTGTTGGATTCCAAAAAGGCTCCTAGAAATTATTTGAGTGGTCCAGCAACAATTAAATTGGCCTTTTCAATTTCTAAAAGTGTGTAATCATTTCCAAATGCTCAAAACAATTTTTGTGCAACTTCACAATATTGCAAAATAATTATTGTGGCATGTGGCACATTTTACAAGAGTCATTTGGTGCTTGGAATAATTGCAAAGCAGTAGCTTTTTGATTTCCAGAAAATAAAAACTAAAAGAAAAGGAAAAGAGAGAGAGAGAAAAGGCCCCAGACCCCCCATTTCCCCACTGGGCCTCGACCCCGCCGGCCCAGTCGGCCACACCACAGGCCGACCCACTCCCCCGCTCCCCTGGCCTATTAGGCCACTCCCTCCCCGTAACCCTAACCCTGCACGACCCCCACTCCTCGTTCCCCACTCCCCCCACTCCTCCATGATTCCGTCCCCACGTCTCTCGCTCCCTCTCCCCTCACCCAGATCTAGAGCGGGGGCAGCGACACTGACGACCGCGCTGCCTCGCGCCCCGCCGACGGCGCCCACCCCGGCGTCGCCCCACCACCTCGTCGCCGTCCTCCTCGCCCTCCTCCCGAAGCCCCCCTCGTTGCGACGCCTCGTCCCGATCTGGCGCCGCGCCGCCTCATCCACGACCGCGCCGTCGCCGTTGTCTGCCTCGTCCTCTCCCTCGTCGGACCACCCGACCTTCCCCAAGCCCGCTGCCGTTGCCCTACGAGCCGCCGTGAACCCCGGCCTCCGCCTCTCCTCTTCCCCCCCACTTGCTCCAAGGCGACCCGACATCACCACCATGCCACTGGCCCGCTCCGGCGCGCCCCGATGCGTGCACACCGCGCCCAAGCCGTGCCCCACCCCACGCCACCTGCACGCGCCCAAGGATGCCTCGCCCCTAGCCTCCCCTGCCTCCCGCTCCCGCTGCATGCACGCCGCGCTCGCCCGCGCCCGCCGTCGCGCCCCGGTGCCCCTGATGCTGCTCCTCTGCCGCCGGCTCGTGTGCTCCACCGTGCTGCCCCGCGCGCCCATGCCGCATCTACCGATGGCGCCCGCGGCCACCTGCGTCCATGCGCGCCCACCGCCATGCTCCCGCACACACTGGACCGTCCTATGACGCGCGCGCCTGCGCGCGCGCGCCCGCGTCGTACCTCCCGCCTCATGCTCCACCCCGCGGCCGACGCCTTGCTGCTGCTCGCCCGCCGCCCCGCTCCAGCCTCCCTCGCCGTGCTCCGCTCCCCACGCTCGCTGCTCGTCGCGGCCCGTATCGCGGTGCCCACGCCGGCCATGGCCGCCGACGCCCTGCTCGCCGTCGCGCCCATTCGGGTGGCGCCATGCCCATCGGGCGCCCACGGTCTCGCCCGCTAGCACGCCCGAACCGTTAGGCCCCTGTGAGCAAATGACAAGTGGGCCTAGCCCAGAACGAAGTTAGTTTAAAAAAATAAATATATGTAATTAAAATAAATAAATAAATAACAAATTAATTAATTAATTAATTAATTAACGAATTAATTAAGTTAATTAATCCTATTTAATTAATCTAATTAACCTGTTAGTTTAATAAAACAGTACTTAATTAACCTAACCCTTAATTAACCTAAGCAGAGAATGACAGGTGGGTCCCACACGTCAGGTTGACCAGGTCAATGGTCAACGTTGACTGCTGACGTCATGCTGATGTTAGCAAACACTATTCTGGAGAATGTTGAATTTAAATAATTAAATAAATCCTAAAAATGAATTAAATCTTTTAAAATAAATATAAAATAAACCGTAGCTCGGATGGAAAAACTTTGTATATGAAAGTTGCTTAGAAAAAATCCAACGATTCCGAATACACGGTCCGTTCATCTGTCACATGCCCCTAGTATGCTGAACACAGGTCCGAAAAACCGGGAAAACGTTCCCGGTTGAATACCCGCTTCACCTATATCGTGTAGCCATACATTAGGTCACTCCCGGCACAACATATTGCCACGTTATGCTTTGTGATGCTATGTTTGCTTTATATTTACTGTTTCTTCCCCCTCTTCTCTCCGGTAGACCTCGAGACCGATGCTGATGCCCCTGTGATCAACTACGTCGAGGACGACCCCTCCTTGCCGGAGCAACCAGACAAGCCCCCCTTTGATCATCCCGATATCGCCCATTCCATTCTCTCATGCTTGCACTAGATTTTGCTACTGTAATTGTTTGCTCCTATTCTGCTGCATTGTCTGTTTATTGTAACCTGCTATTGTTACCTACCTTCTAATCCTAAACTGCTTAGTATAGGTTGGTTAGTGATCCCTCAGTGACCCCCACCTTGTCCCAGTTGCCCCGCTTTATGTTCGATGACTCGATCAACGTGATCGACGTCCAGGCCCCGACACCGCACATCACCTTCCCCCTTTTTGTTGCTCGACTCTGCAGAGTTACCATCGAGTGCCGAGGGTGGAACCTCATACATCACTCCTGATGAGATCTCTGTAGTGTAGTTATACGGTCGAGGTCATCGAGGGTGATTTCCTCCTTAACCACTTCTGTTACAGCTTTGTCGTGCATCCCATCAAATGTGAACCTCGAGGGTGGATCCTCTTACGTTCACCTTGATGGTAACATCGAGTGGGATTCACCGGGGGTGATTCCTTGGGTTTTCCCTTTGGTGTTAGACACAGTTACTATCGTTACTATGACTTTACACTGAACCATGTTATTAAAGACGGGTCGACCCTGAGGGGTACCCGCGCGAACTTAATAGCGAGTGATGTGGAGTTGGGTTGACCTGGAAGGTGCCTGCGAGATACTTACGAGGCGTAGCCGAGCATTCTTAGCCCTTGCCGCAAGTACTCGAGACGGGGCGACGGGGTCACATTGATCGTGAGTCTCTGCTCATTACCGCATGCTCCTAATCCACTACGATTTGGATATTTGATCCGAGGGGCCTCTGGCCTGATAGCACTAACCGTCACGTGGGCATTGTATGGGCGTTCTGCATCGTATACATTAGCCGAAGCTTAATAGACGTCAGCGACTGAGTGGCGCGCGCCGGGTTGGACTGGTAAGCACATACCTTTTTGAAGGAGGTAGCTAGGTCTGCTCACCGGCCGCCCACGCAACGTGCAGGAGTTCCTGGGGAGATGGCCCATGACCCCTGGGGCATAGGTTTAGTCCGGCATGCTGACCTCTCTATTAAGCCTAGGTCGGGTTGCGGCGTATTGTTTGACCGAGGTCGGGCATGACCCAGGAAAGTGTGTCCGGTCGGAATCGAGCGTGGTGGGTAAGTTGGTGCACCCCTGCAGGGAAGAAAACATCTATCGATAGCCTGTCCTACGGTAACGGACACTTGGAGTTGTATCCCGATCGATACAACTAGAACTGGATACTTGAGATGAGAAATGGTTATGAGAAATGGTTATGAGAAATGGTTATGAGAAATGGATTGTGATGATAACTAGATAGTATGGCTCTGGGATTGCTTTCTCGCAGGGAGTCGAGAAAGGATCTCTGGCCAAGGTTGATAACACTTCTACTACTTACTTTATGCTACTCTACTCCCTCCTGTTGTTGCAAGATGGTGGTTTCCAGAAGATGCTAGTCTTCGATAGGCTAGGCTTTCCCCTTCCCTTCTGGCATTCTGCAGTTTAGTCCACAGATACAACCCATTCCTTTGATACAGATGCATACTTAGTTTAGATCTGATGTAAGTCTTGCGAGTACTTTGGATGAGTACTCACGGTTGCTTTGCTACTTATTTTCCCCCATACTCGATTGTTGCGACCAGATGACAGATCCCAGGAGCCAGATGACGCCACTGATGACTACTACTACCCGGAGGATGCCTACTACTATGTGAAGACCGCAAACGACTAGGAGTAGTTAGGAGGCTCCCAGGTAGGAGGCCTTGCCTTTTCGATCGTTGTTGCTTTTGTGTTAGCCTTCTTAAGGCAAACTTGTCTAACTCATGTCTGTACTAAGATATTCTTGCTTCCGCTGACTCTTGTGTATTCGAGCCCTCGAGGCCCCTGGCTTGTAATATAAAGCTTGTATTATTTTAATTTGTGTCTAGAGTTGTGTTGTGATATCCTCCCGTGAGTCCTTGATATTGATCGTACACATTTGCATGTATGATTAGTGTATGATTGAATCGAGGGCGTCACAAGTTGGTATCAGAGCCGACTGCCTGTAGGTAGCCCCCTTTCCAACTCATTGGCCGA
Organism: Triticum urartu; assembly: GCF_056163025.1. Taxonomy (NCBI): domain Eukaryota; kingdom Viridiplantae; phylum Streptophyta; class Magnoliopsida; order Poales; family Poaceae; genus Triticum; species Triticum urartu. The sequence goes on along the minus strand of NC_141876.1, from coordinate 223,717,805 downwards.
AGTTGAGTCTAGAAACCGAAAACCGTTTTACTAACTTGGCTGTGTGGCTTACGGGCCCATGTCGCCAATTGGGTGGTATTAGGATCTTTTATTCCTCGTCTATACTCTGGGACTCTGATCTCTCGTCTATTCGGGTTAAACATTTTACTAAGTCTGACACTAGGATCTCGTAATTACTTCCTCCCAGAGAGCCCCTTCAGTTCATATGATCGCTTGTTGCTTCAGAAGATTTCGAAGATACTCTCTAATGTTTCCCCGAAACCCTTGTGCCTTTGCCGTTGAAATTCCATATCACCGATAAATCCCTAAGGATAGCTGCATGCACTTGTTGTCCATACCTTCATTTCCAATTGTTCTTGTTATTACAGGATACCCCTGAAATACTTCGGATATTTCAAGAATCATTTGTGCCTGCTGCCTTGCAGCTCCTTTTCCGCATGAATACATGTATGGATAATTCCTCACACTTACGGGGATCCGTTCATCCCTAGTTGTTCATGTGTTTCACAAATTCTTTGGGATACTATTCGTTCTTCCGACAATCCTCAGTAGCCTATAGCTCATGTTCTTCCTTATCGTCTTGCATTATGGTTAATTCCATATGTCTAACAATATTCATTAAACTCCTTTGAGTTTTTCATTCTTATCCTATTGATTCTACATGTATGTGAATGCACACATTCATTAGTTATTCCCTGGTAATTATTTATCCTTCTGGCTCAGACTCCACGCCGGACATGAGCTGGTTCTCGGCAAATCAAACCTTGAATGATTGTCGATCTATGTCTTTTCAACTTGCTTATCTTTTGATTAGAGCATCTGCTTCTGATCCCTCAGATTGGAAATCATAATTCCTTCGCATTTAAGCTTTGGAATTATTAGATATTTCCAAAATCCGATACCTCTGCATTATTTCTTCTTCTGATTGAATATCGATACTCACATCAGCTCCGTTGTGGATCACTGGATCCATTATTGGATTATCATCCGACAGTGTCCTTCATATTCAAAGAACCTCGTGAAGTCCTTTCCCACATACATAATGCCTTTGGTAAATTGTATCCTCTCCTTTTGTCAACCATGCTCTGCTTTCGACCTTGTGTTGTTTACTTCTGAAGTTTGTGGAACAGGTTCCTAAGACGCCCCTATGGGTTGAACCTATGCCTTCCCTAATCCGTTTGAACCCAAGAGTTTTAACTAGTCTTACTCTTCTGGTGTTTTGCCAGATAACTTTTCAACACTACAACTTCATCGAAAGCGAGAAGTAAATGAAATGATATGCATTGAAGAAGTGGGAGTCGACCTTGAACCTTGTGTTCATGCCCGTGGACACGATGTAGATCTTATCATGGAAGCTTCTCTTAAAATTAATTATCCCCTTGGTATAAGATCATCTTATATCTAGGATTTGATCCTTTGCAACCGTGGTTCTTACCATGATAGTTTATCCTTAATTCCATTTCCCGGACAAGTTAAATACTTGTCTCCTGCAAGTTATTTCACCTGTCCACCTCCAATTTGATCTACCTTCAAGTATTGCCTCATGTTATCTCGAGGATATTGTGTCATTGCACTACCTCTTGTAAATTCTTAGTTGGAGTGATACTCTATCACATCATTCCTAGCCTGATCGGATATATCATTATCGTGCTAATTTTAACTGTGCTACTTGGTCCTTATTCTTGGAGCACAACTTTTCGATGATGAACGAAGCTTACGCTGATCTTCCTCGTCTTATCATTCCACCTTTGTGGCGACCCGACCCGAATGGATCAAGTCTACTGTGCTCAGGTGTCACCACGTGATGATCGGGTGTGATAGGCTCTACGTTCAAATACAACGGGTGCAAAACAGTTGCACACGCGGAATACTCAGGTTATACTTGACGAGCCAAGCATATACAGATATGGCCTCGGAGCACGGAGACCGAATGGTCGAGCGTGAATCATATAGTAGATATGATCAACATAGTGATGTTCACCAATGAAACTACTCCATCTCACGTAGAGGATTAGAGGGATGTCTATCTAAGTGGGAGTTCTTAAGTAATATGATTAATTGAACTTAAATTTATCATGAACTTAGTCCTGGTAGTATTTTGCAAATTATGTTGTAGATCAATAGCTCGGGTTGTTGCTTCCCTGTGTTTATTTTGATATGTTCCTAGAGAAAATTTTGTTGAAAGATGTTAGTAGCAATGATGCGGATTGGATCCGTGATCTGAGGTTTATCCTCATTGCTGCATAGAAGAATTATGTCCTTGATGCACCGCTAGGTGACGGACCTATTGCAGGAGCAGATGCAGACGTTATGAACGTTTGGCTAGCTCAATATGATGACTACTTGATAGTTTAGTGCACCATGCTTAATGGCTTAGAATCGGGACTTCAAAGACGTTTTGAACGTCATGGAGCATATGAGATGTTCCAGGAGTTGAAGTTAATATTTCAAGCAAATACCCGAGTTGAGAGATATGAAGTCTCCAACAAGTTCTATAGCTAAAAGATGGAGGAGAATCGCTCAACTAGTGAGCATGTGCCCAGATTGTGTGAGTACTAGAATCGCTTGAATCAAGTGGGAGTTAATCTTCCAGATAAGATAGTGATTGACAGAATTCTCTAGTCACCATCACCAAGTTAGTAGAACTTCGTGATGAACTATGATATGCAAGGGATAACGGAAATGATTCCCAAGCTCTTCGTAATGCAGAAATTGACGAAGGTAGAAATCGAGAAGAGCATCAAGGGTTGATGGTAGACAAGACCACTAGTTTCAATAAAAGGGCAAAGGGGAGAAGGGGAACTTCAAGAAGAACAGCAAGCAAGTTGCTGCTCAAGTGAAGAAGCCCAAGTCTGGTCCTAAGCCTGAGACTAAGTGCTTCTACTGCAAAGGGACTGGTCACTGGAAGCGGAACTACCCCAAGTGATTGGCGGATAAGAAGGATGGCAAAGTGAACATAAGTATATTTGATATACATGTTATTGATGTGTACTTTACTAGTGTTTATAGCAACCCCTCAGTATTTGATACTAGTTCAGTTGCTAAGATTAGTAACTCGAAACGGGAGTTGCAGAATAAACAAAGACTAGTTAAGGGTGAAGTGACGATGTGTGTTGGAAGTGGTTCCAAGATTGATATGATCATCATCGCACACTCCCTATACTTTCGGGATTAGTGTTGAACCTGAATAAGTGTTATTTGGTGTTTGCGTTGAGCATGAATATGATTTGATCATGTTTATTGTAATATGATTATTCATTTAAGTAAGAGAATAAATTGTTGTTCTGTTTACATGAATAAAACCTTATATGGTTACACACCCAATGAAAATAGTTCGTTGGATCTCGATCGTAGTGATACACATAATCATAAATTTGAAACCAAAAGATGCATAATGATAGTGCAACTTATTTGTAGCACTGCCGTTTAGGTCATATTGGTGTAAAGCGCATGAAGAAACTCCATGCTGATGGGATTTTGGAATCACTTGATTATGAATCACTTGATGCTTGCGAACCATGCCTCATGGGCAAGGTTACTAAGACTCCGTTCTCCGGAGTGAGCAACTGACTTATTGGAAATAATACATACTGATGTATCCGGTCCGATGAGTGTTAAGGCTCACGGCAAGTATTGTTATTTTCTGAACTTCACAGATGATTTGAGCAGATATGGGTATATCTACTTGATGAAACATAAGTCTGAAACATTTGAAAAGTTCAAAGAATTTCAGAGTGAAGTGGAAAAAAATTGTGACAAGAAAATAAAGTTTCTACAATCTGATCGCGGAGACAAATATTTGAGTTACGAATTTGGTCTTCAATTAAAACAATGTGGAATAGTTTCACAAACTCATGCCACATGGAACACCACAGCATAATGGTGTGTCCGAACGTCATAACCGTACTTTATTGGATATAGTGCAATCTATGATGTCTCTTACCGATCTACCACTATCGTTTTGGGGTTATGCATTAGAGATAGCTGCATTCACGTTAAAAGGGAACCATCTAAATCTGTTGAGACGACACCGTATGAACTGTGGTTTGGCAAGAAACCAAAGTTGTCGTTTCTTAAAGTTTGGGGCAACGATGCTTATGTGAAAAAGTTTCATCCTGATAAGCTCAAACCCAAATCGGAGAAATGTGTCTTCATAGGATACCCAAAGGAGACTGTTGGGTACACCTTCTATCACAGATCCGAAGGCAAGACTTTTGTGGCTAAATTCGGAATCTTTCCAGAGAAGGAGTTTCTCTCGAAAGAAGTGAGTGGGAGGAAAGTAGAAAACTTGATAAGGTAATTGTACCTTCTCCCTTATTGGAAAGTAGTTCATCACAGAAATCTGTTCCTGTGACTACTACACCAATTAGCGAGGAAGCTAATGATGATGATCATGTAACTTCAGATCAAGTTACTACCAAATCTCGTAGGTAAACCAGAGTGAGATCCGCACTAGAGTGGTATGGTAATCCTGTCCTGGAGGTCATGTTACTTGAACATGACGAACTTGCGAACTATGAGGAAGCGATGATGAGCCCAGATTCCTCGAAATGGTTTGAGGCCATGAAATCTGAGATATGATCCATGTATGAGAACAAAGTATGGACTTTGATGGATTTGCCCGATGATCGGCAAGCCATAGAAAATAAATGGATCTTCAAGAGGAAGACGGACGCTGATAGTAGTGTTACTATCTACAAAGCTAGAATTGTCGCAAAAGGTTTTCGACAAGTTCAAGGTGTTGACTACGATGAGAGTTTATCACTCGTATCTATGCTTAAGTCTGTCCGAATCATGTTAGCAATTGCCGCATTTTATGAAATCTGGCAATTGGATAAACAAAACTGCATTCCTTAATGGATTTATTAAAGAAGAGTTGTATGTGATGCAACAAGAAGGTTTTGTCAATCCTAAAGGTGCTAACAAAATATACAAGCTCCAGCGATCCATTTATGGACTGGTGCAAGCATCTCGGAGTTGGAATATACGCTTTGATAAGTTGATCAAAGCATATAGTTTTATACAGACTTGCGGTGAAGCCTGTATTTACTAGAAAGTGAGTGGGAGAACTACAGCATTTCTGATAAGTATATATGTGAATGACATATTGTTGATCAGAGACAATGTAGAATTATTCTGCAAAGCATAAAGGAGTGTTTGAAAGGAGTTTTTCAAAGAAAGACTTCGGTGAAGCTGCTTACATATTGAACATCAAGATCTATAGAGTTAGATCAAGACGCTTGATAAGTTTTTCAATGAGTACATACCTTGACAAGATTTTGAAGTAGTTCAAAATAGAACAGTCAAAGAAAGAGTTCTTGCCTGTGTTACAACGTGTGAAATTGAGTAAGACTCAAAACCCGACCACGGCAGAAGATAGAAAGAGAATGGAAGTCATTCCCTATGCCTCAGCCATAGGTCCTATAAAGTATGCCATGCTGTGTACCAGATCTATTGTATACCCTACACTGATTTTGGCAGGGAGTACAATAGTGATCTAGGAGTAGATCACTGGACAGCGGTCAAAATTATCCTTAGTGGAATAAGGATATGTTTCTTGATTACGGAGGTGACAAAAGGTTCGTCGTAAAGGGTTACGTCGGTGCAAGTTTTGACACTGATCCAGATGACTCTAAGTCCTACTCTGGATACATATTGAAAGTGGGAGCAATTAACTAGAGTAGCTCCACGCAGAGCATTGTTGACATAGAAATTTGCAAAATACATGCGGATCTGAATGTGGCAGACCCGTTGACTAAACTTCTTTCACAAGCAAAACATGATCACTTTTTGGGTGTTAATCACATAGCGGTGTGAACTAGATTACTGAATCTAGTAAACCCTTTGGATGTTGGTCACATGGCGATGTGAACTATAGGTGTTAATCACATAATGATGAAAACTATCGATGTTAATCACATGGTGATGTGATCTAGATTATTGACTCTAGTGCAAGTGGGAGACTGAAGAAATATGCCCTAGAGGCAATAATAAAGTTATTATTTATTTCCTTATTTCATGATAAATGTTTATTATTTATGCTAGAATTGTATTAACCGGAAACATAATACATGTGTGAATACATAGACAAACAGAGTGTCACTAGTATGCCTCTACTTGACTAGCTCGTTAATCAAAGATGGTTATGTTTCCTGACCATGGACAAAGAGTTGCTATTTGATTAACGGGATCACATCATTAGGTGAATGATCTGATTGACATGACCCATTCCATTAGCTTAGCACCCGATCGTTTAGTATGTTGCTATTGCTTTCTTCATGACTTATATATGTTCCTATGACTATGAGATTATGCAACTCCCGTTTGCCGGAGGAACACTTTGTGTGCTACCAAACGTCACAACGTAACTGGGTGATTATAAAGGTGCTCTACAGGTGTCTCCAAAGGTACATGTTGGGTTGGCGTATTTCGAGATTAGGATTTGTCACTCCGATTGTCGGAGAGGTATCTCTGGGCCCTCTCGGTAATGCATATCACTCAAGCCTTGCAAGCATTGCAACTAATGAGTTAGTTACGGGATGATGTATTACAGAACGAGTAAAGAGACTTGCCGGTAACGAGATTGAACTAGGTATGGGATACCGACGATTGAATCTCGGGCAAGTAACATACCGATGACAAAGGGAACAACGTATGTTGTTATGCGGTCTGACCGATAAAAGATCTTCGTAGAATATGTAGGAGCCAATATGAGCATCCAGGTTCCGCTATTGGTTATTGACCGGAGACGTGTCTCGGTCATGTATACATTGTTCTCGAACCCGTAGGGTCCGCACGCTTAAGGTTACGATGATAGTTATATTATGAGTTTATACATTTTGATGTACCGAAGGTTGTTCAGAGTCCCGAATGTGATCACAGACATGACGAGGAGTCTCGAAATGGTCGAGACATAAAGATTGATATATTGGAAGCCTATGTTTGTGTTGACACCTGATTTTGGCAAGATACAGAGTGAAAGGATTTTCAGCATGAGAAAGTTTCATGTCGTCGAGTGGAACAACTTTGATGTTTAGGCTATCGCCATTCGACCTCATCTCAGTGGCCGAAGTTGTACTCCGAGTGACAAAATTTAATGTTCTGAGTGCTTTTCGGCCGATTACGCCCCCAATATGACCTCAGATGAAGGAGTGCTCTAAAGGAATTGTCTTCGCCTCATCGAGACGATCGATTTTCATATATAAATCATCTCAATCCGAGTTCGTATGCAACCTGTGGAGACAAAACAAGGTCAGAAACAGAAGCTGCAGAGTCATTTCGGACCAACCGAGTTGATTGACTCGGTGAGACCGAGTTGATCCGAAAAATTATAGAAAGTTACAGAAAGTTTGCAACGTTCACTCGGTAGGACCGAAAAAAACTAATCGGTGAGACCGAGATTGATCCGGAAATGGCCAAAGATTCCTGTCCGAGTTAGGTTAGGGTTTTTGATGTTTTGGATGGAATTTTTTGTCCTTTTCTTGTACGGGAAGTCCAGCCGCCTCTTATATATGTTGGGGGTGACGGCCGATTGAAACAACACACAATCGAACAAATCTATCTACATCTTTTACCTTTACTTTTCCTTCTCCCTTGTTCTTCTTCTTCCTCGTTCTTCGTTCGTTCTTCTTCATTGTAGGGCGGCGAACCTCGAGGCCCTAGGGGCGATCAGGTCGACCTAGGGCAGCCCATAGCCGCTACGCGCCCTGACGGGGTCCCTCCCGGGCGTGTGGGGTTTCGGGTCCTCAAAAGCGCCCGCCGGATTGTCTTGCTTACCGCGCTTCCGGCAGGTCTCCTTCGACGTGAGCTGCGGTGCATCACCCCCGGCGTCGAGGGTACACGGTGACGTGTTCGTGTGCGAACACACTTTTTGGCGACTCCGTTGGGGACGAAAGATCAAGAATCATCATCAACCATGTTTAATCTCCCCAAGCCCTCAGAAGTTGACGCTGATAACATCATTAAGCCCGGTCTTGATGAACTATCGGATGAACATCGCCAAGCCTACGAAGCGCGCAAGAAGCAGCGTGAAGAGGCTTTTGAGGCGCTCAAGAAGAAGCGCGAGGAGGAGGATTTGGAAGCGTTTCTTTCAAGTTTCAAGAAGGACCGTCAAGGCAACATCACTCCGGTTGGAAACACCAATTTTCCTCCCCTCATCGATGAACAAGATCTAATCACTGTGAGTAAAGTTTTTTCTCCAGAGCAAGTGGCTGTGATTGAATGTCTTGTTAGTAAGGGTAATGTGATGGCATAAAATTCTTTTGTGGCTAGTGCTAATGCTCAGAAAAATATGCCTCCATCATCTAGTGGTACTGTTGGTATATCTGAAAACCCTAGTCTAATTTTACCTATTTCATCGGCACCACCTATGCAACAACAATATAATATGCCGTTGAATTTTTACCCTACTCAAACCAACCAGCTTGTGGCTGCACCTACATACTCTAATCCTATTATGAGTGTGCCCAATTCGGCGTCAACGCCGAATCACTTTGTCACACCACCCATAGGTGCAGGCATGTTTGGTCTTCCGCCGAATTATGGTTCGACGCCCATCCCACAAGTTGCACCAATAGCTAGTACTCAGGTTGCTTCTATGTCATTACCACAAACATCTTCATCTACCTCGGATCCAATTTTAGCTAAATTAAGGGTGGATTTGCATAAGTTGTTTCTAGAAACTTTCGGAAACGAGCCGAAAGTAAAGAGTCGTGTGTACCAAAAGCCTTATCCTGAACACTTCGATGCAATTTCTTACCCTCAAGGTTATAAGGTTCCTGATTTTGTTAAATTTAGTGGTGAGGGTACGAAAACAACTTGGGAGCATGTGAGTCAGTATCTAGCACAGTTGGGTGAAGCAGGTTCCATAGAAGAATTGAAAGTGCGTTTATTTCCATTATCTTTAACTGGTACCGCATTTTCATGGTTTGCTGCTTTACCACATGGCTCAATTCTCTTATGGTCGCAATTAGAGCAAAAGTTTCATGATCACTTTTATAGCGGCGATAATGAGCTAAAGTTGTCACATCTTACATCGGTTAGGCAGAAACATGATGAATCGGTCACCGATTATGTCAAGAGGTTTAGAGATATAAAAAACCGATGTTATAGCTTAGTGATAACTAAGAGAGACTTGGCAGATCTTGTTCTTAATGGTTTGAAAACTCACATTAAAGAAAGGCTAGAAAGTTATGAGTTTTCGAGCATTAATCAAGTCTTACAAAAAGCTTTGGCCCAAGAGAGTCGAAGTAAAGAGGTCCATAGGTCTGCAACCGATCGTCCTAGAATGCATATGGTTGAACACAATGATGATAATTCGGACGATGAGGTTGATGTCTATACTACTGAATTTGTTTGGTCCTCAAAGGCCAAACCCTATATGTGCAATGCTCTTAAGCCGATTCGCAAGAATCGTGATGAGGAGATGAGGTTTACTCTTGCAAGATAAGATGATTAGAATATCACACACCATACCGCCGTTTGAGGAGCTGAAACGGCGTGCTTATTGCAAGTACCATAATTCATTTTCTCATGCTACTAACGATTGCAATGTTTTCCAACGACAGATACAATCGGCCATTAATGACGGATGATTGAATTTTGCTGAGATGCAAGTTGATAAACAGCCCTTCCCGATAAACACCATAGACTTGGAGGGAAAGAAAATGTTGATTCGGCCTAGCATAGCCGAATCTGCTAATAAAGATAATGTTGTTATTGGTGAACCCAGGAATAGCAAGGAGGGCGGCAAGGTCTTGGGAAGAAAGATTGTGCTTGAGAAGCAACCCGATGGCAAGGAAGTGTTGAAGATCACTATAAAAAATGCCACACTCGGGGGGCAACCACAAGTACAAGAGGATGCTCATGTTAAATTGATCAAGCCCAAGAATTCAGAAGTTGGCAAGTGGAAAAAGAATGAAACTAAGAACAAGAGAATCAAGCCAACTTTTGATATGTTGCTCTCCAAATATGCAAGTCAAGCGGCCGGTTCTAGCTCTAATCGGCCATCACATTCAAAGCATTCAAGATTGCCTCCAGAGCAAGAGTTTCGACGATATGCAAGGACATATGGGTCATGGGCACCGACACCATGGATGTCACAACCCTTCTATGCGCCATATTACATGAGAGGCTTCAGTGGAGGATGGGGGCAGCCCCCAATGGCTCCTTATGCTTTCCATATGGGGTGGGCAACACCTAGAAGGCCTGCTCACAAGAGGCTTTATTATCCCACACAAGGCCGTTTGAGCTATGGTGCTAATCGGCCAACAAAAATTTCTCCAAGTAAGGCCAATAAAAAGTGTGGCATGTTAAGTCATCTAATGCAGAAATTTCAGAATGCGACAAGCAAAAGGAGATCAAAAGGCCGATTGTTGGTAATCTGGCTACTTCTAATGGTGATATTGTTATTGTTCAGCAGGGTTCCATGGTTAGTGATCATGAGGCAAGCACAAGCAAGGCCAAACCAAGGGATCCCAAATATACTCAACCTAAGTGGTGTCCTCCCATTTTAACCAAGACCATGAAAAGGAGATTACAACGCATGAGGAACCACGAGAAGGTAGAGCACAAAGAGGAGAGGCAAAGGGACGAATTGTTAAGTGAAATTCGGCCCATGGCACTCACAAAACAAGTGTGGAGGCCTAAACAAAAAGAAAACACAGATGCTTTTACATTAGCTACAGCAACACATTCACCACCAAAAGAGGATGATGCAACCCCTATTACATCGTCCACACCATCTGAAACATCCCCTTCAGTTGAGGAATCTTTGAGCCCAATATTCACATTGGGGGATGAAGATGAGATGGTGGATTATGAATCTACGCCGGTTCGGGAAGGTATGGATATTAATATGGTATATTACTTACCTGCCAAGTTTCGTGCTATAGGTAAAGAAGGGGAGGTAGCCCAGCTGGATTTTGGTCCTAAGAATGCTATCTTCGAGAAGCCAAAAGAACCGGTGAAACACTTGAAGCCATTGTACCTCAAAGGTCATATTAACGGATCGCCGGTTGCTAGGATGCTCGTTGATGGTGGTGCTGTGGTAAATCTTATGCCCTACTCGGTCTTCAAGAAGTTGGGGTTAGATGATGATGCATTGATGAAGACCAATATGGTACTTAATGGATTTGAGGGTAAAGAAAAGACAGAGGCCAAAGGTGTGATGTGCATGGAACTCACCGTGGGAAGCAAGACTTTGGCCACCACATTCTTCATCGCCGAGGTGCAAGGTAACTATAATGTTATATTAGGCCGCGATTGGCTTCATGCTAACCAATGTGTGCCATCTACCATGCATCAATTCTTAATACAATGGGTCGATGATGAGGTAGAAGTCATTCACGCGGATAATTCGGCTTGTGTTGCTTTGGCCGATACATCGGTGGATTGGAATCATCCGGATGTTACTTTCTTAACAGGGCGTGATCTCTCGGAGTTTGATTTCCTTAGTGCTACGAGGAACGGGTTCATTCCCATCTCTTTAAAGCCGATTGGTGGTAATCGATTCCAGGGTATGATGTAAACAAAAAGTTAAACATGGCCGATATAGAAATTATCGCCCTAAGCACATAGAATGGCCGATGGAGTGTTGACATCGTCCTTAGGAAAATCATCATGCAAGTTATTTTTCAGCACACAAGTTTGCAATACACGGGCGAACGGGCCTGTCGACTGGGGTGGCGACGAGCGAGAGCCACCGCCGACGCCGATCTTGCCTGAGTCTCCGCCGCCCTTCGCGCCGGTTAAGGAGTCGGGCCTGGCTGATGCCGAAGGAGGATCCTCTCCGCCGCTGATCGTCCAGGCGATCCCAGCCGGGGACTCGGCGCTTCCGCCGCCGCTGCGGCTGTTACCGGGATCTCCACGCCCTACGGATGAGATCCGGCAGCAGCCTGCGGTGGATCCAAATCCGCGAGCTGATCCATCCCCTTCCCCGGTTTCTTCTTTGACGGAGGACGAGGATCGGGATTGGGGATTCAAAAATCCTACAAAATGGAAGGCTCGTTTTCGGGATAAGCATGCGATGGGGCGATGGATCAATGGCATGATCTACTCACACCCGTCTCGTTGGACGATGATCCGTGATGAAGTAGGAGATATTTTGGCCGGGAGGCATCTATCCACGGAAGAAGATCTTCATATTGGTATGTGTTTCGTTATTGATTTGTTTCATATCGAGGTTATTGAGTGGGTGCAGGTACCCCCGGAGCTTGAAGAACAAATTGTATTGTTGATCTCATGGAGGACTCTGATGGATCAAAGCCGACGCAAAGGTTTGGGGGTCGCTTTTGGATTCTTGCTGACGAGGAGGAAGACGAGGTGGACGTGCCGGTAAACTCGGTCCGGCCGTTACCTTCGATTGACTTGGGTCCTAGCCCCATGCCTAAACCTTCGGTGAGTATTAAGAAACCTAATTTTCTTGACTGTCTGGTCTTTCCGCGGAATTCGAAAGTGAAACCATGGTGTGGACCATTACCGAAGGATGGGCCGTCGGTTATCACATTAGATGACTTTTTCCATCCAGAGTGCTGGACGAAAGTAACTAGACGGAAGAAGAAGGGGGGTCGGGCGGTGTCGCAACGTCCGCCGGAGATTGCCGGCGTTCGAGATTTTCAGGCGGAAAGGTACGATCGTTTCAATTTTCTTTTGGGCATAGTCGAACCGCAAGTGTGCGCCGATGTGGTGGGCTTGGCTAGTACTGGGCTAGAGGCCCAGGGGGCTGGCCAGGCCTACTGTGCATCGGGAGATGGCGATGAGCATGACGAGGCCTTGAGGCGATCGCTCCCGCATGCACGTCCATCTCTTTCTCTCTCCTGCGCCGCTAGGGTTCGTTGCTCGGGAACTCGAGGGTTTCCGCGAGCTGTGTCGCGCCGCTCGCCCTTGGTCTCCAGTGGATTGGTTCGCCGGCCAGTACTGTGCCCGAAGTCGGCTTGGATGCCTCCTAAGCCGCCGCCTCCGCGTACCGCGCCGGCTGCGCGAGTCCAGGCCGGGATTGCGGGAGGTGCTGCCCCGGCCGCGGCATCGCCTGTGCCTGGAGCCGCCAGGGCTGCTCCGCTTCGGATGGGGCGCCCCAGCCTCGGGCAACAGTATCGCAACCACGACTGCCTGCACCGGCCTCGGTTGGGCCGCTGGCCCCGTCTGCGGCAAGGGCGCCGGCCCCGCCTCGGGGGACTTTGCCTCCGCCGGTGGCGACTATTTCAGAGCCGCGGGCGGCTCCGCCGCCTCCTCCCAGGGCCGAACCAATGCAGCCTTAGCGGCCGTGGCCGAGGCAGATGGCGGGAGGCCGAGGCGGTCCTGGTCAGGGTTCAAACGGCCATGGGACGGGCGCGTCGCCGGGGGATGACCGGAACCCCGCGCGTGGTCAGTGGGGCGATGACGGGCATGACGCTTATGGCACTGGTCAGCACCGGGGCTCCTCATCCACCGGAGGTGGCCGTGGCTATGCTTGGGTGGACAACGACAATGATAACCGGGGTTTTCAAGGTCCGCCTGGAAATTTTGTTGAAGGTGCGGCCGGTCCTAACAACCGTGCCTTCCGAGGGCGCTTTCGTGGAGGTCGGGGTGGGAACAGGCGGCACTACCAGCCTCGGCATGCTAAGACCGCTGCCGTGACGGAGTTTACGGATGGTGCATCGGATCTACCGCAGGTGGCGGTGGAGACGGTGCAGGCCTTGGCTGCAGTTTCTGTGCCAGAGCCCAAGCAGACAGGCGATGCTACTTCTGAGCAAGGTTCGGACAAGGCCGAGAGTGACAAGCTGTCTAAGTGGGCGGCTAAGAAGAAGAAGCTCAATTGTTACCGTTGTGGGGAACCGGGTCACTTTTTGGTGCACTGTACTGCGGAGTTATGTGACTTATGCCGGAAACCTAAGCACACAGCGGCTGAATGTCCTCTCATGTTGGGGCCTAAACCATCCATTCAGATTTATGGAGTGTGTTGCTCGGAGTTGATGTTTTTTGAGTCTCCTTCTGCGGAGCCTTCGGCGCCCATAGTAGAAACGTCCTTCCCCGGTGTGGTGAAGGTGCTTAATGGGCCATTGTCCGAGGCTCAGATCATCCAGCAGTTAAGAGAGCTCGCCCCGGGTAATTTTCAGTGGTCCTTACTTAAGCTCACCGATAACTCTTATAAAGTGGATTTCCCATCTAAGGAGGATCAGGTGAGGATTCTCAAGTTCGGTATGAGCAGGGTCACCGGGACTAGTTTTGTACTTGAGTTTGATAAATGGACCAAGAAAGAGACACAAGGCACACCTTTAACTCAGATTTGGGTTCGGTTTTCTGTTGCTCCCTCTGACCCTCTGGACAGCTTCTTGGTCACTTGGAGCCTGGGTTCTTTGATTGGCAGGACTGAGCAGGTGGATATGCAGTTCACTCGGGCTCATGGGGTGGCACGGCTGCTTGTCAGTGTAGCCACTATTCAGTTCTTGCCAGATGTGGTGCCTTGGACTTATGCGGGTGTTTTATATCAGTTGGACGTTGAGTATGAGGATCCTAATCTTTTCAATGAGTTTGAGGATGATAACCCCATGGACACTTCTGGGGGCGGAGGGGGGTTCGGGGAACCAGGATGATATAGCTAAGAGTGATGATGATAAGGCTAAGGGGCCTTCGGGGCAGTCGGATAATGGTGACTCCACCCCTGTTGGGACTTCCAGGACAGTTCCGACTAACACTCTTCAGTTTGGCTCTTTTGGAGCGTTCTCGGCTCCGCCGAGGGTGTCATGTGATAGGGTCCGTTCTACGTCCATGGTGCCCAGTATGCGGGTGTCGAGATCTGCTGATGGCGGAGGTGCCTCAGGGCAGGATGGCCCGTCATCGGTTGTGTCCTCTCCTTCGACACAGGCTGAGGCGGCCGAGCCGGTGGTTATGGGAGGAGAGGGCCAGCAGGAGGCTCGGCCCTCTGAGACCTTGACGCTGGCGGCCCCAAGGGTCGGCGAGGCCCCCTTGGTGAGGTCGCCGGTTCGCGGGGAGCGGGCGCGCAGGAGGACGTCGTTTCCACTTTGGTTGCTCTGGAGGGCGGGCTGGGTGGTTTGGTTGCTGCGTCACCAGACTCCCTGGACCGTGCTAGGCTGAGTTTACCGGTCGCGGGCGTCAGCGGGGTGGCAGCCCATATGCCTTGCGAGCTCTCATCGCCGTTGGACGTGGCTCCGGTGGCCCCGACGCTGGTCACCGCTGTTGGGGGACGGCAGGAGGTTCTTCCCCCAGCGCAGCCTCTCGCGAGGAGGTCATCACTTTTGGTGGGATCCCGGATCCTGTCTCTGCAGGGAGACGGGTCAGCGGGAGACTGCAGGAGCAGCCGGATGTTGATGACATGCAGCTCAGGTGCGCGCTGAGGGCGGCCAAGCTGCGTGACGTCGAGCTTTCTACTGGTATGTCTGTTAACAAATTTAATTCTATTATGCATTTTACCAATGATGAGATTGTGCAAAATGCGAACCAATTAGGAGTATCTCTGGGTAATAATGATCTAGAGATTTCTAAATCTGTTAATGATATGCTAGATCTGGAAGCTGAACGAGCGTTAGATTTGATTCGTAACTTGGCGGCGGTTAGGCCGATGAATGAATCGGAGATTGATGCGCTTGGGGTTAGAGTTCTAGATGGCTTGTGTGCTGATCTCGATCCTGCGGTTCAGGAGGCGGAGGAGGAGGATGAGTATGGCCTCCCTGAAGCTTCTAACCTTGAGGATGAGTCTTTGGGGATTGTCGATCATTCCGAACGTGCCGAACCCTCTGATGTTCGCGTTCAGCCTAAACGGACCTGGAAACAGAAGGTTTATCCAATGTCGGCTGTGCGTAGAAGTGCTAGGATCCGTACCTCTAAAAATTTTTATGATGAAATATGAGAGGCATCTTTTGGAACAGCAGAGGTCTTAAGGACTTGGCTAAAAGACGGTTTCTAGCAGAGGCTTCTCTTGAACATCATTTAGATTTTATTGCTTTGTCCGAGACTGGACGAAGTAATTTTTCTCCACAATTTCTTAGTACCTTATCTGGAGGGGTTGATTTTGACTGGCACTGTCTCCCACCTCGAGGAAGATCCGGTGGGGTTTTACTTGGGGTTAAGTGCGAGACGTTGGAGGTTCGGAGTGTAGTGCTAGGTGAGTTTGCGGTAAAGTTTCGGGTCAGAACTAAAGCGGATGGGTTTGATTGGGTTTTGGTGGCAGTCTATGGGACTGCGCAACCAGAACTCAAACCAGATTTCTTGGCCAATCTAGTCCATGTTTGCGGTAGCGAGCAACTACCCGTCCTAGTGGGTGGAGATTTTAACATTATTCGAAGAAAGGAGGAAAAGAATAATGACAATTTTGACGGCAGATGGTCATTTATGTTCAATACTATCATAGAAAGCTTGGATCTCAGAGAGATAGAGCTTTTGGGTAGGAAGTTCACTTGGGCAAACTCGCTACCGGTTCCGACTTTTGAGAAGCTCGATCGTGTTTTGGCGAGCGTCGATTGGGAACAGAAGTTTCCTCTGGTAACGGTGCAGGCATTGACACGAGGTATCTCGGATCACACACCGTTACAAGTCGACTCTGGAGTTCAAACTCATATGGGTAACAAGAATATCTTTTCCTTCGAACTTGCCTGGTTTGAAAGAGAAGGGTTTATTGAGTTGTTAGATAGAGAGTGGGCTAAAGACTCGGGGGGAAGGTCACCCATTGAGCGGTGGCAGTGCAAGATTTGTCATCTTCGAAGGTTCCTTCGTGGATGGGCTAAGCATACGAATGGGATATATAAGGCTGAGAAGGAAAGACTCCTTATGCTCATTCATTCCCTTGAGTTAAAAGCTGAAACCTTTATTTTAGATACTTCCGAGTTGGAGTCTAAAGTGGAGGCCGAGTTGAGGTTGAAAGCACTTCTCCATGAGGAGGAATTGAAATGGGCTTTGAGAGCTAAGGTTCGTAAGGTTGTCCAAGGAGAGGACAACACTCAATTCTTTCATATGATCGCTAATGGAAAGCATCGTAAGAAGAGAATTTTTCAATTAGAACAAGATGAAGGGACGATAGTTGGTCAGGAAAACCTGAAACTTTACATTACCAACTATTATAAGCAGTTGTTTGGCTCTCCGATAGAGAGTTTCGTGTCCCTGGATGAGTCAAGAGTTGAGGATGTTTCCCAACTCGAGACGGAAGAGAATGAGATTTTGACTGCTCCTTTCACGGAGAAAGAGGTGTTTGAGGCTATTTCTCAAATGAAGAACAATAAAGCGCCAGGACCAGATGGGTTTCCGGTGGAGTTCTACAAAAAGTGCTGGCATTTTATTAAGGGTGACCTGTTGCCGATGTTTCATGATTTGTTCAATGGTCAGCTTCATTTGTTCAAGCTCAATTTTGGAACAATAACTCTTCTTCCTAAGAAGACGGAGGCTATTCGCATTGAGCAGTTCAGACCTATCTGCTTGCTTAATGTCAGTTTCAAAATTTTCACCAAGGTTGGGACGAATAGACTCTCGCGGATTGCACATTTAGTTGTGCAACCGTCCCAGACCGCTTTCATGCCACACAGAAATATCCTTGAAGGAGTGGTCGTCTTGCATGAAACGCTCCATGAGATTCACTCCAAAAAACTAGATGGTGTGGTTTTTAAAGTGGATTTTGAAAAAGCATACGATAAAGTTAAATGGCCGTTCCTTCAACAGGCGTTGCGTATGAAAGGATTTGACAAGGCCTGGCGAGACCAGATTGAGTCCTTTACGCAAAAAGGGAGTGTAGGGATTAAAGTGAATGATGATATAGGTCACTATTTCCAGACACATAAAGGCCTAAGGCAAGGAGATCCCATGTCACCGATTCTATTTAACATAGTGGTTGATATGTTATCCATTTTAATAGGTCGGGCTAAGGATGCGGGGCAGGTTTCGGGCTTGGTTCCGCACCTAGTTGATGGTGGTATTTCTATTCTGCAGTATGCTGATGATACTATCATTTTTATGGAGCATGACTTGGTGAAAGCAAGGAACATGAAGCTTGTGTTGTGCTTATTTGAACAATTGTCTGGACTCAAGATTAACTTCCATAAGAGCGAACTGTTTTGCTTTGGGAGAGCTAATGAGGACCAGGAGGCGTATAAGCAATTGTTCGGATGTGAGTTGGGTTTGCTACCGTTTTCTTACCTAGGTATACCCATTCACCATCGTAAGCTGACGAACAAGGAGTGGAAATGCATCAAGGATCGTTTCGAAAAGAAACTGAGCTGCTGGAAAGGGAAGCTCATGTCTTATGGAGGACGATTAATTCTAATTAATTCGGTCTTAACCAGTATGCCCATGTTCCTTTTATCCTTTTTTGAGGTCCCGGTGGGGGTCAGGAAGAGGTTAGACTTTTATCGATCGCGTTTCTTTTGGCAGAATGATGAGTTGAAACGAAAGTATAGGCTTGCAAAATGGGATATCATCTGTAGGCCGAAGGACCAAGGCGGTCTAGGCATTGAAAATCTAGAGATCAAGAATAGATGTCTCCTTAGCAAGTGGCTATTTAAACTCTCGTCCGAGACAGAGGCTACATGGGCTCAGATTCTGCGGAATAAGTATCTTCAGGCTAAAACTTTGGCTCAGGTGACAGTGCGCCCGAATGATTCTCCGTTTTGGAAAGGGTTGATGAGAGTCAAGCCCCTATTATTTAACAGGACGAAAATCTTAGTCGGTGATGGGGCTAATACGAGGTTCTGGGAGGATACGTGGCTTGGGGAGACGCCTCTGGCACTTCAATATCCTACTCTGTATAACATTGTTCGACGTAGAGAAGCCTACGTTGCAAATGTCTTACAGTCCACGCCTCTCAATATTAGCTTCCGGAGGACGCTAGTAGGCCATCGGTGGGAGGCATGGCTTCATCTTGTACGAAGGCTGATGGATGTCCAGCTGTCCCAACAGCCAGATAGATTGTTTTGGAAATTGACTAAGGACGGCAGGTTCTCGGTTAAATCCATGTATCTGGATGTCATTAACACTAGTGTCATTCCTTGCTCGAAGCACGTCTGGAAAGTTAAGGTACCTTTGCGTATCAAAGTGTTTATGTGGTTTGTGCATAAACAAGTGATTTTGACAAAAGATAACCTGGCAAAACGCAATTGGGTGGGTTCTGCTAGGTGTAGCTTTTGTGATTGTAACGAAACTATAAGGCACCTCTTTTTAGATTGTCCGCTGGCTAAGATTATTTGGCGTTCGATTCATATTGCTTTTAATATTACTCCACCTACCTCTATCAATATGTTATTTGGAACTTGGCTTGATGGGGTTAACTTGGATGTAGCAAGACACATTCGTGTGGGAGCGTGTGCCTTGTTATGGGCAGTATGGAACTGCAGAAATGATTTGGTTTTTAACAGAAAACGAACTTTCACTTTTTGCAGGTTATCTTCAGGGCCACAGCATTGATCCGTATGTGGTCGTTACTCACTCCGACGGAGGCCAGGGGGCGTTTGGCTACTGCGTCTACCCGATGGGAGATGGTAGCTCGGGGTATTTTCAACCGGTTTGGATGGCGGTCATGTAATAGGATAGGCATGTAGTGCTCCTATTTTTTTGCCAGCCGGTTGTGGCTTTTTTGATTTGGCTCGCTGGAGCAGCTTGTTCTTTTTTTTGTACCTTCAGATATTGTGACTACTTTTGTTTTTATTTATAGGCCGTATGCATCTTTTGGAAGCAGAGGCCGGGGTAATGCCCCTTTTCTAAAAAAAAAATGTGTTGACACCTGATTTTGGCAAGATACAGAGTGAAAGGATTTTCAGCATGAGAAAGTTTCATATCGTCGAGTGGAACAACTTTGATGTTTAGGCTATCGCCATTCGACCTCATCTCAGTGGCCGAAGTTGTACTCCGAGTGACAAAATTTAATGTTCTGAGTGCTTTTCGGCCGATTACGCCCCCAATATGACCTCAGATGAAGGAGTGATCTAAAGGAATTGTCTTCGCCTCGTCAAGACGATCGATTTTCATATATAAATCATCTCAATCCGAGTTCGTATGCAACCTGTGGAGACAAAACAAGGTCAGAAACAGAAGCTGCAGAGTCATTTCGGACCAACCGAGTTGATTGACTCGGTGAGACCGAGGTGATCCGAAAAATTACAGAAAGTTACAGAAAGTTTGCAACGTTCACTCGGTGGGACCGAAAAAAACTAATCGGTGAGACCGAGATTGATCCGGAAATGGCCAAAGATTCCTGCCCGAGTTAGGTTAGGGTTTTTGATGTTTTGGACGGAATTTTTAGTCCTTTTCTTGTACGGGAAGTCCAGCCGCCTCTTATATATGTTGGGGGTGATGGCCGATTGAAACAACACAATATCGCAAAACACATCTACTTTTTACCCTAGTTTTACATCCTTCCCTTGTTCTTTCTATCTCGTTCTTCGTTCGTTCTTCGTGTTGAAGGGCAGCGATCCTCGAGGCTCTAGGGGCGGGCGAACCGACCTAGGGCAGCCCATAGCCGCCGCACGTCCAGACGGGGTCCCTCCCGGGCGCGTGGGGTTTCGGGTCCTGAAAAGCACCCGCCGGATTGCTTGCGTACCGCGCTTCCGGACGGGTCTCCTTCGACGTGAGCTGCGGTGCATCACCCTCGGCGTTGGAGGTACACGGCGACGTGTTCGTGTGCGAACAGTTTGGATATCGAAAGTGTTCCGGGTGAAATCGGGATTTTACCGGAGTACCAGGAGGTTACCGGAACCCCCCGGGAGCTATATGGGCCTAAGTGGGCCTTAGTGGAAAAGAGAAGGGGCAGCCCAAGATGGGCCGCGCGCCCCTCCCCTCCCTTGGTCCGAATAGGACAAGGAGAGGGGGCCGGCCCCCCTCTCTCTTTCCCCCCCTCCGTGAATCCTATTCCAACTAGGATTGGGGGGGGGGGGGAATCCTACTCCCAGAGGGAGTAGGACTCCTCCTGGCGCGCCTCTCCTAGGCCAGCCGCACCCCCCTTGAGCCTTTATATACGGAGGCAGGGGCACCCCAGAGAAACACAAGTTGATCCACGTGATCATATTCTTAGCCGTGTGCGGTGCCCCCTTCCACCATAGTCCTCGATAATATTGTAGCGGTGCTTAGGCGAAGCCCTGCTGCAGTAGTACATCAAGATCGTCACCACGCCGTCGTGCTGACGGAACTCTTCCCCGACACTTTGCTGGATCGGAGTCCGGGGATCGTCATCGAGCTGAACGTGTGCTAGAACTCGGAGGTGCCGTAGTTTCGGTGCTTGATCGGTCGGGCCGTGAAGACGTACGACTACATCAACCAAACGCTTCCGTTGTCGGTCTACAAGGGTACGTAGATCACACTCTCCCCCTCTCATTGCTATGCATCACGATGATCTTGCGTGTGCGTAGGAAATTTTTTGAAATTACTACGAAACCCAACAGTAAGATCCTGGGAAAATACCTGAGGGTTAGGGCCCACTCAAAAGAAACACCGTAGAACGATTTAAAAGAGAGAATGCACCGGTTGAAATAAAAAACTTGAATGGGATAACAGACTCGAGATATCTTGAACACTCCGGAACAATTGAATAGCAAGAAATGGATGATTGAGAGGTGGACCGGCAATAGCAGACATTTGAAACGAGGAAAGGATATGATCTTCAAATCTTGAATTGGTTCCACCGGAGAAGATAACAGAAACAAAGAATGATGAACTTGAGGTTCCGTTAGGATCTTCATGAGAATCACCGGATAAGAACATTGACTGAAAGCATGGAGAGAATTCACATGAATAAAAGGATACTTGATTAAGAAATCTGAGTCCTTGAAGAAACAAGGGTGGGAGAGTGGGAAAACAAAGGCAACTTGGGATGGATGAAAAAAACAACGTTGAGAGCTTAGATTGAATCTTGCGGATGTTGAAAATGGACGGATCCGCTTGAAAGAGAAGCACACCAGTTGAAAAGGATTGACATGACACTTTCGATTATCATGAAGTATTAGTATCCACATAGGAATACGAGAACACCACTTAGGAAA
Source organism: Triticum urartu (assembly GCF_056163025.1). NCBI lineage: Eukaryota > Viridiplantae > Streptophyta > Magnoliopsida > Poales > Poaceae > Triticum > Triticum urartu. The sequence goes on along the minus strand of NC_141876.1, from coordinate 223,695,858 downwards.
AGGCATGGAATCAACATTTGACTTCGAAGCAACTCGAATACCACAACTCCAAACAAAACAAAGGGTTGGCTTGCGGAATAAGCCGGAACAAACATATGATAGAGATTTCATCTGAAGTTTTTGTGGTGGGGCCTACACGGGCTCGATCGTACAGCACCATCATGTACAAGGCAGTGCACATGACATACGAAGCGTCCCCGAGTCGGCATAGCCAAGGACACTTTAAGACACAACGAGACCACTGTATAACCAACCGTGGATAGGCGGACCACTAGACGTTGAACCCCAATTTCATATCATACATCTGTCGGAAACATGTCCTAAGAGCTACTTGAATTCCCACTTATAAACTCCCAAAACTTTCCGGTTATGCAATCAGGTGTTGGGGATACAGGGGAAGCATAATATCTCACCCAAAACTAACAAATCCTACATCCAGCTGTATCCATCCTTCAACACATAACCAAGAAACCTTCGGAAATCGTTTACCTCAACCTTCGAAAAGCATCCGTTATACGAGTTATGGCAATACTCCCGAACTCCCGCCCCAGTACTAGGTGGCGTCGAGGTTATCTCACCAACAACTGCATAAAAGAGATTTTCGATGTTGGTGAAACTAAACTCAGGTATTCCAGAACCGCAATGATAAAATTGTGATGACAACACCTCGGAGCTCAGCTCCCCAGGACACTGCCACAACCCCTAAATGTCAGGAGGCACCAAGAACAATGTTCTCGTCACAAATCGATCGGAACGATTCCAAGATACCCGCGTGACCCTAAATTTTTTTAGTGAAATTTGAGAAGAGAAGAGTCAAAACTCTACGTCAAGATGCCTCACTAGAGCGACGAAGGGACTGAGGAGTAAAAAGAATTCCTAACTCTCTGATATATATAATTCCTAAATGACTCAAAACATTTTTTCTAGACTCAACAACGCCAACGATTCGATCAAGCAGGGGGCTCCTAAGGTCGGGGAAGGCTCTGATTACCAACTTGTAACACCCTCGATGCGGCTATATCTCCCACGTGTCGAAGCACGACTTAGAGGCATAACCACATTGAAAGCAATGTCGCAAGTGAGGTAATCTTCACACAACCCATGTAATACATAAAGGAAAGAGATACATAGCTGGCTTACAATCGCCACTTCACACAATTACATGAATAAAGCATTACATCATCCAAATACAATCAAGGTCCGACTACGGAACCAAAATAAAAGAAGACTACCCCAAAAGCTACACAGATCCCCGATCGACCCCAACTGGGCTCCACTACTGATCAACTAGAATGAAACAACACAAAGGATAAGATCTTCATCGAACTCCTCCTTGAGCTTGGTTGCGTCACTTGCTCGGTAACATTGGCAGTTGCAAACTGGTTTTGGAAGTATCTGTGAGTCACGGGGACTCAGCAATCTCACACCCTCGTGATCAAGACTATTTAGGATTCTAGGAAGGGTAAAAAGGTATGAGGTGGAGCTGCAACAGGCGACTAACATATATGGTGGCTAACATACGCAAAAGAGAGCGAGAAGAGAAGGCAAAGCACGGTCGATAAAACTAAGATCAAGAAGTGATCCTAGAACTACCTACGTCAAGCATAACTCCAACACCGTGTTCACTTCCCAGACTCCGCCGAGAAGAGACCATCACGGTTACACACGCGGTTGATGTATTTTAATTAAGATCAACTTCAGGTTTTCTACAACCGGACATTATCAAATTCCCATCTGCCCATAACCGCGGGGACGGCTTTCGAAAGTTCAATCCCTGCAGGGGTGTCCCAACTTAGCCCATCACAAGCTCTCACGGTCAACGAATGATATTCCTTCTCCCAAGACAATCCGATTAGACACGGCATCCCGGTTACAAGACATCCTTGACAATGGTAAAACAAGTCCAGCAACACCGCCCGAATGTGCCGACAAATCCTGATAGGAGCTGCACATATCTAGTTCTCAAGGCACACTTAGATGAGCGCTCCATACAACTAAAACCAAACCTCAAGTTTCCCTGAGGGGGCGCTGCACAGGGCTCTAGTTTGGACCAACACTCAGAGGAGCACTGGCCCGGGGGGTTTAAAATAATGATGACCCTTGAGTCTGCAGAACCCAAGGGAAAGAAAAGGCTGGGTGGCAAATGGTAAAACCAAGGTTGGGCATTGCTGGAGGAGTTTTATTCAAGGCGAACTGTCAAGGGGTTTCCATTATAACCCAACCGCGTAAGGAACGCAAAATCTCGGAACAGAACACGGATATGACGGAAACTAGGGCGGCAAGAGTGGAACAAAACACCAGGCATAAGGCCGAGCCTTCCACCCTTTACCAAGTATATAAATGCATTAATTAAATAAGAGATATTGTGATATCCCAACAAAATATCCATGTTCCAACAAGGAACAAACTTCAATCTTCACCTGCAACTAACAACGCTATAAGAAGGGCCGAGCAAAGCGGTAACATAGCCAAACAACGGTTTGCTAGGACAAGGTGGATTAGAGGCTGGACATGGCAACATGGGAGGCATGATATAGCAAGTGGTAGGTATCGCAACATAGGCATGGCAAAAGAGCGAGCAACTAGCAAGCAAAGATAGAAGTGATTTCGAGGGTATGGTCATCTTGCCTGAAATCCCGCAAGGAAGAAGAATGAGTCCATGAAGAAGACAAACGGACGTAGTCGAACGGGTCCTCACAAACGCAACGTTATCGGAACCAACCCGAAGAAGCAGCACCGGAAAAAAGCACACAACATAGTAAGCAACAACCACATGAACATGATATGATATGCGGGATGCGGTTTGCGGTACATATGCATGATTTGGAAAGGAATGATAGAACCTGGCCTCAACTTGAAAATCCAAGAGTGCCACTGGAAAGGTGAGGTGATTTCGGTTGAAATCGATCTAAAGATCACCGGAATCGGATGCACGGTTTGGAAATGGCAAGCAAAACAAATATGGCACCGGTCTGCGATAAACAACAAGTAGCCATCTAAATGCATCAAGATAAATATGCTACATCATTCAAACATGACAACAAGATACATGGCAGGGATCCACTCATGAAGCTTGACAAAAGATGAACACTGAGCTACGGCTAATTCACTCATTAACAGGTTCAAACAAGCATGGCAAAAGTGCAAATGATAATAGGTTTCAGACTTAGTGAAATTAACACAAGTCTGGAATTTAACATCAGGAAGCAATCTTTAGAGCATGAAAACTACATGCTACAGGAACCTAACATGGCAAAGCAAGGCATGGCATGAAGCTACTCAAAGCACTTAACAAAAGTCCCTTAGTGACCTTGAGCCAAAAGGGAGCAGAAAATACAATTGCAAGCATGTGAACATGGCAAAAACATAAACAGATTCAGACTTTGTGAAAAACTGGAGCATGCAAAATAGTTAACGAGTAGGGATGTTTACGAGCTCGATGCACTCACTACAGAGCATGGCATGACAAACTAAGCATACACCCATCAAGAAGACATGACATAGAAGCTAGACATGACAAGAACAACATCATAGCATGCACGGATCAACAACAACAAGCTTGGCAAAAATGCTAAACAAGTTAACAATCTGCCAGGAACATTTTATAGCAAAAGTAGAGCTTGATTGACTCAATCTAGGGTGCTCCATAAATGCAAACAAAGACATGGATGGATATAGCACCACAATATTAACAAAACATCCTTACTGATCATCCTCAAAAGAGGCACGAATCACTAGGAAACAACATGAACATATGGCATAACAACAAAATCAGGACAAGTACTTAGTAAAATTCTAAGTCCCTGAAATCAGCATCAACGATTACGCTACTTTGCAAGCTTGTGCTAGTCACCACAAACATCACAAAAATACATGGCAAGCACCTCTGTAAAGATGGCATGGCATATAACAAAACTCATGTAGAGCTCAGGATCATAGCATGCACACATTAATCATGGCAAAAATGACAAAAAGGCTATTTGCTGAAACAGATCTGACATATTCCTCACAAAGCCCTCTTCCAACAGCATTTCGGGCACATAGATGAGCTCAAATGAAAATGATGCAATGAGATGAAATGATGTACTCGTCGAGACGAACATTTTGATATGCTACATGCACGAATCGGAGCTATGATGACAGAGTTATGATGCGATGAAGATGCCAAAATAATTAGGGTTTCGGGAAGAAAGTCAACCCCAGATCTAGATCCAGATCGGGATCTCGCCGGAGTTTACTGTAGCTGCCGGAGAACTCGAGCTCGCCGGACTTTGTAGTTCACCGGAGAGGTAGAGGCCGGCCAGGGCGGGTCGACGGTGTGGAGGAGGCGGCCCCGGACGGCGACGTTGCGGCGAGGCGCGGCGGAGACGGGGCCGCCTTGAGCGATGCGGCCCTCGTGGGAGCACTGCCGCAGTGGAGCTCGACGGCGGCGGGGTCGGCGGTCGCCGGTGAGGATGGCGCGGCGGAGCACCTGGCGGTGGCGGCGGGGTGCCTCGGCGGCGGCGGCGGCGGAGACAGGCGCGCGGGGTCGGCGGTTGCCTGCGAGGGCGGCGCGGCGGAGCACCTGGCGGCGGCGGTGGAGACAGGCGCGCGGGGTCGGGCGCTCGGGCCCAGGCGCGGCTCATGCGGGCTGGCCGTGGGCCTCGCGGGCCGCGACGGCGGAGGGTGGCGGTCGGACACATGGCGCGCGATGATTGGGCGGCGGGACGGCATCGGACATGTCCGTCGGCGGGGACCTTTGTCCGGCGGCGCGAGAGGAGCGAGGTTAGGGTTCATCCGCGAATTTTGGGGAGGGGATCACATATATATATATAGGTAGAGGAAGCTAGGAGAGTCCAAATGAGGTGCGGTTTTCGGCCACGCGATCGTGATCGAACGCTCTAGATGATGGATGAGGTTTAGGTGGGTTTTGGGCCACTTTGGAGGGGTGTTGGGCTGCAACACACACGAGGCCTTTTTGGTCCCTCGGTTAACCGTTGGGGTATCAAACGAAGTCCAAATGGTACGAAACTTGACAGGCGGTCTACCGGTAGTAAACCAAGGCCGCATGACAAGTCTCGGTCCAATCCGAAAACGTTTAACGCCCTCACGTGAAAAGAGGTAGAAAGAGACACCGGGTGACATAGGAGCGCCGGATTGCAAAACGGACAACGGGGAAAATGCTCGGATGCATGAGACGAACACGTATGCAAATGAAATGCACATGATGACATGATATGACATGCATGACACGCATGCAATGACAAGGCAACAACAGCGAATAACTGGAGGACACCTGCCACATCGGTCTCAGGGCGTTACAACACTCCACCACTACGAGAGGAGCTTGTCCCGAGATCTAGAATGGCACCTTTGACAAATGAGTGAATCCAAAGAACCTTGAAATGTTGAACAACTCGAAAGAGAGAATACAACGGAGATGAACGAAGTTGAAAACACTCCGTTAGAAAATAGGAACAAGGGAGAACAAATTCGGACAACACTCCGATTGAAAAGATATGCAAGAATAGATAAGTAGAAAGAACTTTAAAAGGGGCACGACACTCCGGTTAAATGGATAAACCAAGGAAAGAACACGATCCTGACAAAACGAAAAGATGGGCTGAAAAGAGCAACATCACAAAGCCTCTGGAACAAAAGTAAGAATGGAATGGGATGAACAAAGGGAAACAAGATCTCGAGGGAGCACGCTTACAACAAAAGCTAGAACGGAGTTGTTGGAAAACTAACAATGAAAAGAATAAGCTTGATATGGTCTTATGGAGTACATCTCAAATTATGAGGTGACAAGCTGCCACTCACGAGAAAAAGAATTGGATTGATAAGAACAAGGGGACGAGAAACTTATTTCACCGGGAGGATAAATGAAGAACTAGGGTCATTTATAAGCACCATAATTAGCAACAATCCTTAGGGAAGGCTTTAGGTGAAATATAACCCAATATATCTTCAATGAAGAGATTGATGGATTTAAGATACCTCATTCTTGACAACATGTGAATCATGAAGCACGAAGGAAAATGATCAAGAATGACATAGCACCACCTCAAAAGATAAGGTAGAAGGAATTGCACTTCGGAATGCAAGATGAAGAATGCTTGAGCTCCTCTGAAAGGAATGTTGATGAACACTTCGAGAAGGAATTAAATCATTGGTGAACTATCATGTAGAGCCTCCATGAAGAACTCCGGTAATAAAAGAATGATCAAACAAAAGGAAAGAGAAGTTGAAAAAACAAGGCGAATCCTTGTAATGATTAGATGGGTCTTCGCGAAGAGATAAAACGGAAAACCTCGGAACTCCGGAAAAGAAAAGATGAAACGAGTGAAATCTAGAATTTTGATGAGGCTCCGGAATAAGGAATTGAGTTCACTCGATGAAACAAGAATAAGAATTACATTATGCTTATCCTCCACCAATTAAATTGATGACAATCAATGGATTTGCCATACTACTTATTCTCATAGAAAGGATTAAGATAGATATAGCACAAACTTGAGAAAGGTCTTCAATGATTGACCGGTAGGATTGAAAATAACGAAAGAGTTGATATGATAACGAATGACCAGAACTCCTGCACGAACCACCGTAAGAATTAAAATGACCAAGGAAAAGATATTGATACACCGAGAAGAATTAGCACAAGAACAAAGATGCTTGAGGGGATTTGATACTAGAGAACAAAAAGATCACGAGCTGATTAGAGAAAACTTGAATGAAGCCCCGGTCAGATTTCGAGAACGAGAGCTGAAAGCTGGAATGAATAAATCTTAGCTGATGGCTCCGGATAATCAAATTGAACAGAATCTTGAATTGCTCCGGATAGGTTAAAAAGAATTCCCACAATCGAAAATAATTATGAGAGGGTGGAACAAGCTAGAATCACGAATCTTGAAGAGAATGGAGCAAGATATGGAGGGAAACTCTTCTTCGGTCTTCGAATGTTGATAAATGATGATGAGAAGCACCACCAAGAATTGTTGAGGCACTCCGAAATTAAATTGGAAAGGTTGAGCCAACGATGAAAAGAATTTGACAGATCTTGGAGAGGTACATCTGACTGATGAAAATTCATTCTTGCGTCAAACTTTGAAATGAAATTTGAAGATAGCTCCGAGAAAATAAGAAGAGTCAGGTAAGATCCTGGGAAAAGACCTGTGGGTTAGGGCCCACTCAAAAGAAACACCGTAGAACGATTTAAAAGAGAGAATGCACCGGTTGAAATAAAAGACTTGAATGGGATAACAGACTCGAGATATCTTGAACACTCCGGAACAATTGAATAGCAAGAAATGGATGATTGAGAGGTGCACGGGCAATAGCAGAAATTTGAAATGAGGAAAGGATATGATCTTCAAAGATTGAATTGGTTCCACCGGAGAAGATAACAGAAACAAAGAATGATGAACTTGAGGTTCCGTTAGGATCTTCATGAGAATCACCGGATAAGAACATTGACAGAAAGCATGGAGAGACTTCACATGAATAAAAGGATACTTGATTAAGAAATCTGAGTGCTTGAAGAAACAAGGGTGGGAGGGTGGGAAAACAAAGGCAACTTGGGATGGATGAAACAAACAATGTTGAGAGCTTAGATTGAATCTTGCGGATGTTGAAAATGGATGAATCCGCTTGAAAGAGAAGCACACCGGTTGAAAAGGATTGACATGACACTTTCGATTATCATGAAGTATTAGTATCCACATAGGAATACGAGAACACCACTTAGGAAAAGGCATGGAATCAACATTTGACTTCGAAGAAACTCGAATACCACAACTCCAAACAAAACAAAGGGTTGGCTTGCGGAATAAGCCGGAACAAACATATGATAGAGATTTCGTCTGAAGTTTTCGTGGTGGGGCCTACGCAGGCTCGGTCGTACAACACCATCATGTACAAGGCAGTGCACATGACATACGAAGCGTCCCCAAGTCGGCATAGCCAAGGACTCTTTAAGACACAATGAGACCACTGTAAAACCAACCGTGGATAGGCGGACCACTAGACGTCGAACCCAATTTCATATCATACATCTGTCGGAAAGATGTCCTAAGAGCTACTTGAATTCCCACTTATAAACTCCCAAAACTTTCTGGTTATGCAATCAGGTGTTGGGGATACAGGGGAAGCATAATATCTCACCCAAAACTAACAAATCCTATGCTCGGCCTCGAGCTCGTACAGTGACCGCGTGAGCCCTGGACATTTCTCCCGCTCTCACCGATGCTCCTCGTCGCCGTGCACCGCTTTTAGAGATCTCCGGCAGAGTTCGAGACCCCCCCTCCCCACCGCCTATAAATAGAGCTCCTCCCTCGCCATTTCCAACACCACACCGCACTCACCCAACCTCCATGACACCGTACGTAGCCACAACTCGGCTAGGCAGGCCTCTGGCCACCGTTCCCGACCCAAGCTCGCCGGTGATCCCCTCTTTCCGCCCCACCTCTCAAGTGCTCCTCGAGCTCCCACTTCCTTGGCAACTCCCTGGTGATCCACTGGAGCTAGCCGACCCCTCTGGAGCCCCTAGAACCATTTGTCCTCACCGTCTTCTTCATCGTCGGTGAACCTCACCTGCAGCCGCTGTCGGATTGTGGGTTTCGGCTAACCCTTGAGGTTCAAACTCTGGGGTGCGCACGAAGAACACTCTCTCCCTAGCTCGGTCGCTCAAAGATCTCACGGCCTAACTCGATGAACCCAAGGAACAAGAGACACAAGGGTTTATACTGGTTCGGGCCACCTTGCGGTGTAATATCCTACTCCAGTGTGGTGTTGGTGGATTGCCTCATGGGCTAAGGATGAACTAGTACAATGGACGAACAACCTCATGAGGAGAGGTGTTCTTGAGCTCGGTGAGCCAGTGGATATGAGATGGAATGGATCCTATCCAGGATGAGTCCATCCCTCCCCACGGTGGTGGCTAGTCCTATTTATAGAGGCCATGGTCCTCTTCCCAAATGTTAGGCGAGAAGGGATCCCACAACAGCCAAGTTTGAAGGGGGACAACTAGTACAAGTTATCCTGACAAAAGGTGGTCTTCGCCTGCCAAAGGCTCTAGTGGTGACGCTGCAGTGGGCCCCTTGGTGACCTTCGTCCTACCGTCCTGCTGGTCTTGGTCTTGTTGCACCAATATGGAAGCCTTTGCCTGATGCCTCGGGACCCCTCGTCTACACTTGCCTCTTTAGCACGAAAGAGGAAACTGGTACACTATGCCCGCTGGCGCCTGCCTAGCCTTGGTTGTCATGGCCCACGTCACATGAACCTCACGAGGTGCCCCTTGCATAGAGATCTCCGCTCCTCAGAAGCCAGCCTAGTGAGGCTGCCCCCAGGGAGGTCTTGGCGTCGTCCGCCTCGCGAGGCCTGGCCCCTCACGAGGATCTTGAGCTATTGCTGCTGAAGATGGGCCATACCAGGCCGTTGGTGGAGCCACGCTCAAGCCCGCAGGCAGGCAAGTCTGGGCACCCTCGGGCCCAGAACATCGATAGTAGCCCCAGGCCCAAGGCGCGCTCGGACTTGGCTTCGGGGCGAAGCCAAAGGGCAAGTGCGGAGCACCGCGGGCCCCAACCGCCTGCGGCCTTGATTGACGCGTGGCGATTGAGGGTACGCGGGCGCCTCCACTCCCCCACGCTGCCTTGAAATTCGCCAGGCTAGGAGGCCACCGTTGCCTACTCACCTGCACCTCCATTGCTGGCAGCAGGCTTCCACAACTCCTCCATCTCCCAGAAACTGCAGTCTCTTCTCCTAGCCTGACCCAGCTCCAATCCCCTCTGCTGTCATGGCGCCGAGCCAGAAGAAGAAGGGGAAGAAGAAGACCCATACCTCAGTGCAGGTGCCGCCGGTCTTTGAGCCCGCCATCGAGCGGTCGGTGGTGCTCAACGACGAGGCGATGGGCAAGGTTCACCCCGTGCTTGATTTAGATTTCAATGAATGGAAGGCGACGATGGCCTAGCCTACTTCCCGCGCTGCGACTGATAGGACGGCTACCGAGATCCCCATTCATCTTCACGCCCTTTGGGCTGGCTTGATTCCCCCCTTATCCGATTTCTTCAATGTTGTGCTCTTGCATTACCAAGTTAATGCATTGCACCTTGATCTCCAGTCCATCATCCTCCTCGCCGTCTTCGCCTCCATCTGCGAGGCCATGGTGGGCATTGCCCCTTCCATGGCCTTTCTTCGCCATTTCTTCTTGATGCATCTGACCGACGCTCGCCAGCGCTCGGGGTACGTGACCTTCTAAGCCGTTGCGGCGACGACCGACTCGGGGATCGACTTTGAGCTCTCACCAGTTGTGGGTGGATTCCGGAAGCGATGGATATTCGTGGATGCTGGCATGCTCAACCCCCTACCCCTGCTCCCACGAACCCCAGCTGTCCATATTTCTGGCTGGGGGCACGCGAAGCTTGTCGACCGACGGCTCGCCCATGTCTAGCGTCGGCTAGCCAGGCTGAAGGACCTTGGGGTGAAGGCTCCTATGGTGGTGAAGGAGTTCATCCGGTGCCAAATTGCTCTGCTTCAGGGCCACTCCCGGCCGATGTGGGCCTTCTCTGGCCACGGGGACCCCATGAGGCTTCATGCGTCTTCTCTTCCTCCCGAGGTGCGGCATACAGTGCTCGGGCTCCTGACGGGCGACCCGGCGCTAGCCAATTTGCCCGAGGAGGGCTGCCTCCTGTACTGCTGCTCGAACAAAGCGGAGTTCATGAGGCAGATGCCCCCTTTCGATGAATGGGGACTGTGCCCGGTTGACCTTGAAGGGAGCACTTGCGTTAGTTATCCCTTGAAGAGGAAAGGGTGATGCAGCAGAGTAGCGTAAGTATTTCCCTTAGTTTTTGAGAACCAAGGTATCAATCCAGTAGGAGGCCACGCACGAGTCCCTCGTACCTACACAAACAAATAAATCCTCGCAACCAACGCGATAAGGGGTTGTCAATGCCTACATGGTCACTTACGAGAGTGAGATCTGATAGATATGATAAGATAATTTTTTTGGTATTTCTATGATAAAGATGCAAAGTAAAATAAAAGTCAAAGGAAATAACTAAGTATTGGAAGATTAATATGATGGAAGATAGACCCGGGGGCCATAGGTTTCACTAGTGGCTTCTCTCGAGAGCATAACTATTCACGGCGGGTAAACAAATTACTGTTGAGCAATTGACAGAATTGAGCATAGTTATGAGAATATCTAGGTATGATCATGTATATAGGCATCACGTCTGAGACAAGTAGACCGACTCCTACCTGCATCTACTACTATTACTCCACACATCGACCGCTATCCAGCATGCATCTAGAGTATTAAGTTCAAGAGAACAGAGTAACGCTTTAAGCAAGATGACATGATATAGAGGGATAAACTCATGCAATATGAAATAAACCCCATCTTGTTATCCTCGATGGCAACAATACAATATGTGCCTTGCTGCCCCTACTGTCACTTGGAAAGGACACCGCAAGATTGAACCCAAAGCTAAGCACTTCTCCCATTGCAAGAAAGATCAATCTAGTAGGCCAAACCAAACTGATAATTCGAAGAGACTTGCAAAGATAACCAATCATACATAAATGAATTCAGATAAGATTCAAATATTGTTCATAGATAAACTTGATCATAAACCCACAATTCATCGATCTCAACAAACACACCGCAAAAGAAGATTACATCGAATAGATCTCCACAAGAGAGGGGGCGAACTTTGTATTGAGATCCAAAAAGAGAGAAGAATCCATCTAGCTAATAACTATGGACCCGTAGGTCTGAGGTAAACTACTCACAATTCATCGGAAGAGCTATGGTGTTGATGTAGAAGCCCTCTGTGATCGATGCCCCCTCCGGCGGAGCTCCGGAACAGGCCCCAAGATGGGATCTCGTGGATACAGAAAGTTACGGCGGTGGAATTAGGGTTTTGGCTCCGTATCTGGTAGTTTGGGGATACATAGGTATATATAGGAGGAAGGAGTACGTCGGTGGAGCAACAGGGGGCCCATGAGGGTGGAGGGTGCGCCTGGGGGGTAGGCGCGCCCCCTACCTCGTGGCCTCCTGGTTGATGTTTTGACGTAGGGTCCAAGTCCTCTGGATCATGTCCGTTCCGAAAATTACGTTCCCGAAGGTTTCATTCCGTTCGGACTCCGTTTGATATTCTTTTTCTGTGAAACCCTAAAATAGGCAAAAAACAGCAATTCTGGGCTGGGCCTCCGGTTAATAGGTTAGTCCCAAAAATAAAGCCCAATAATGTCCAAAACAGAATATAATATAGCATGGAACAATAAAAAATTATAGATATGTTGGAGACGTATCACTCAACCCCCTGCTCCTGCTCCCACGAACCCCAGCTGTCCCTATTTCCGGCTGGGGGCACGCGAAGCTTGTCGACCGATGGCTCGCCCATGTCTGGCCTCAGCTAGCCAGGCTGAAGGACCTTGGGGTGACAGCGCCTATGGTGGTGAAGGAGTTCATCCGGTGCCGCATTGCTCCGCTTCAGCGCCACTCCCGGTCGATGTGGGCCTTCTCTGGCCACGGGGACCCCATGAGGCTTCATGCGTCTGCTCTTCCTCCCGAGGCGTGGCATACAGTGCTCGAGCTCCTGACGAGTGACCCGGCGCTTGCCAATTTTACCGAGGAGGGCTGCCTCCTGTACTGCTGCTCGAACAAAGTGGAGTTCACGAGGCAGATGCCCCCTTCGATGAATGGGGACTGTGCCCGGTTGACCTTGAATGGCCGCGCGAAAGCCTCGTCTTCATGTTCCCCCTGTCGGCGGCCACCTCGACGCTCACCCCGGAAGCTGGCGTAGGGGTGCGAGCATTGTCGAATGCTAGTGAAGCGGTCGTCAAGGAAGCGACGGCGATCGCGCCTAGGGCTTCGGCCAGCTCCGCCTGAATTTCGGAGGACTTCGCAAGAGGAAGGTGCTTCCAAGCTATGATGGTGGTGCCTACCCGCCATTGAAGCAGAGGAAATACATTGCCAAAGATGAGTAAGTACCACATTTGCGTAATTCCCTAAATGTTGCACCCTCTTCTAACCAAGGCTCTTCAGGATCCCTCGACTGGAGCGGTGAGATTTCCTGAGGGGCGGCCCTCAGCGCGGCTCGCCATTGACCCTGTGCTCTGCTAGCCGGACCACCGCACGGGGCCCGAGGAACGCTCCTGAGGCGGACGCGCTGACCTGGGGCCTTGATCCAGTCTTCGTGGCATCACTTCTCCGCGCCCCGGCCTGGGGCGTAGCCGGCGTGCCAAGGGCTCCTCCGTTGGTCATCGCCAGCGGCTGGGCGTCCCCAACACCGGCCTTGTCTTTAGGTGGCGAGGCCGCATCACCTAGAAACTTTGCCAAGGACTGCAAGGCGGCAGAGAAGGCACCAGCGTCGAGCTTCCTGCCGGGGGCAAGCAGGCCAGCCCGAACTTCCCAGCAACCCTAGGCGCGAAGGACGAACTTGGCCGCGCCCTGGAGCTTGCACACGGATGCGGTGCCGTACGCCACGAGCTCTTGCAGGAGGCGATGGTTGCGCTGAGCCGCCTCGGAGGAGAGGTCATGGCGGTTGATGCTCGCCTCGAGGCAGAGGACCTCTGCCTGGCTCGTGAGTGGCACCAGTTGAAGGTTGCCAACAACCTTGGGCAGCTTCGGCACGAGCGTGACAAGGCAAAGGCCTCAATGGAACTTGCGGCCTCCCTCGAAGCCAGCGCTCGGTCCTTGGAGGAGGCGAAGGAGGCCGACCTCCATCGTGAGGGAGCCGAGAAGCGGGAACGCGAGCTCCTATCCTTGAACGCTGCCCTAGAGCAACGTATCGAGGCACGCCGGGCCATCTTGGCGTCGATGAAGGGAGTGCCTTCTGGAGAGAAGGAGATCTTGAAGTGCGAGGAGGCGCTGCTGCTGGAGGCCTCGGAGTGCAGCCTCGAGCTCGAATGGTTGGAGATGAGGGAGCGCCAGGTAGCCTTGGCTGAGGACGCCGTCGCCGCACGTGAAGCCAGGATCCAGGAGGGGGTCGACCATAGGGTGGCGAAGGCTCGCGCGGACCTTGCCAATGAGCATGACTTGAAGTTGAAGCTCTTGGAGGCTAAAGCCGAGGGCAGGACCACCGCCCTCAGGTCAAGGCTGGACAAGGCGGAGCAGCGCAAGAAGATCGCGGCGGCGGCCCTAACCTCTGCCCAGGCCGACCTGAACTCCGCCCGAGCTGAACTTCTCTCGCTTCAGCAGCAGGTTGATGCCACCGCGTCCCTAGCGCAGTAGAACAGGGAGGAGGCGTGCCGTCGGCAGACGTTGTAGCGTGAGCATGCCCCATGCTCCAGGCTCTCACGGTGAGGGCCAACCTGGCCCTGGGTGCCATCTCCAAAGAGCGTGCCCCTCATCCCCACACGGAAGACTATGCCAGCCATCTCCGTTTCTTTACCGAAGTGGTGACACGCCTGGAGGACCGGGCCGCAAGGGCTCGCGAGCTTGTTGAGGAAAGGAGCCGAGGCCTCCTCAGGCACGTGTTCTCCCGCGTCTTCAGCCACCTCCAGAACCTCAACCCCAACTTCGACTTTGACGCCGCTATCGCCCCAGTACCCAAGGCTATTCGGGATAACCTGGCGCGTTGGGTGGACAACAACATGGACGCCCTGGTCAGGGCGTTCGCCTCCGAGGACGACGCAGTGGTGGTCGTGGTGGACGAAGACAGCACGGTTGACGATGGCGAAGGCGACGCCAGCGACAGCGTCAGCAGCGCGTATGAGAGCGACCAGGACGATGCTGCAAGTGACATGTCACATTGAGCCAGCATCCTTCGCTCGAATCTGCATGCAAATACTTGGCACGGCCTCGGAGGGCGTAAGAGAATTTTGGAGGGGGGCCCCTCGTGTATGCGAATTGTCGTTCTATCCTTCTTACTTTAGAGTCGAACCTGGAACGCACTCTCGCGAGCCTTTGGGCAGGGTTGTCGCCGTGACTTGTCTTGATTTCAGTTGGCCTTGAGTGGGTCATGAGGTTGTTGGCGCGCCTTTCTCTCAGGGTAAGCCCCCAGGGGCTTGCGTGCCCTGGGCCTCCTGAGGATCATGTAGATCTTCCCGTGAGAGCCATGCCAAGAGCGCCCTGTAGATCGCGGTAAGATGCGTATGCGGCAATCTTGCGGCGCATGCTCTCTTGCCCCGAGGGGGTCCTGCCGAGGTCGCCCGGACATGCCTGGAGTGATCGGCCGTCCGGCTCCCGAGCCGGAGGGTCAGGGGCATGAGCCCCAAAAACAGGGCACCCAACCAAAATACGATAAAACCGACAGAGACCAAAGAAAACTCCCCCCATACTTGGCAACAAAAAGGACTTCAAGTTCAATCCAAAAGGGCGGCGAATCGAATTACAGAAAAGCGAAGGAAAGCAAAAGGCCGCGTCGCCACCTAGCTAGTCTTCTTGTCTTCCACCGGCGTGGAGCTAAGTGCTTTCACTGGCTATGAGCATAGTCATTGGGGGGACAGTGTCGACGGCTAGCGCGGAGCATGGTGCTTCCACTAGGACATGGGAGGGAGCCCCCGAGGCCCGAGGGCGGCACTCCGGAGACTCCGGGGCGTGTACAGCCCCACACATTATTACGTGAGAGTGTCACGAGCAGAGACCTTCACAGGCGCGAGCCTTGCTTCATATCGCCAGTCGAGGGCCCTTCCCTGCGCCACCCTCGACCCACCGTTGGGGCGTTCGGAAACCATGACGAGGCCAAGGGGAAAAGGGGATGCTGGCGGCGCCATCGGCGACCACGAGCCCTTTTCCGGGGGGAAGGGCTCACCGGCACCTCCCTAGACAAAGGACCTAACTCCGTGCAGTGCCTTGCTCTGCGCGGCGCGGGGGAGGCCCCTGCTCCAGGCCCCTCCTGCGCAGCCCCCGGTGCGCCACCACTGTCGGGAGCGGTGCCACCACCCTGGGGTTTGTGGCTACGGTCTGGTTCACCTGCAGCTCACGGTTAGCGTAAACTTGCTCCTGAAATATTGGCTGCACCTCGCCATCATCGTCCCCGAAGGGGTCGGCAAAGCCTCCAGGCGACCCGTGCAAGGCCCCGGTCTCGTGCGCTCCGCCTTCCCATCCTGGTTTAGGGAATGAGTTGGGGCCTTCCCCTGGTGCGTACTCCAGGTTCATCATGCGGGGGACATAGGCGTCTTCAGTCGCCTCACCAGGGTCATCGCCTGGATGCCCCACTCCTTGATCCACGAGCCGGGGCGTCTAGCCCTGGTGGCCGCTGGGTGGCACCCCGACGCGCCTTCAGGGAGGTCCATCAGCGCTTGTCCCTCCTGGCGGCGGCGTAGTCGTGGCAAGACGGGTCGTGCCGGGGTCCATGTTGGTGTTGTGGGGTCCCCCTGGCGCTCCAAGTGGCAAGCGAGCCCGCCGGGGCCTCGCGCGCGCCTCTACCATGTCCTGAGGCGTGGACAAGGAGTAGAAGGGCGGCGTACCCCTGCAGGCAATGTCCAGCAGTTCGGCCATGCCCTCCAGCAGCGCATCGCGGCCGCTCTGCGCCAGCCTGCATTGCAGCAGCTCCCGCGCCACGATGAGTGTGGCTTGCATGTTCGCCTGCTCCCGTCGGCTGTGCGGTGCCGTTGCTGCAGAGTAGCCCGAAGATCGCACGACAGTTCACGTGCACCATGGCGTGAGGGCGGAAGGTGCCTGATACGTCCATTCTGCATCATGCTTTTATATAGATATTTATTGCATTATGGGCTGTTATTACACATTATGTTAGAATACTTATGCCTATTTTCTATTTTTTTACAAGGTTTACATAAAGAGGGAGAATGCCGACAGCTGGAATTCTGGGCTGGAAAAGGAGCAAATATTAGAGACCTATTCTGCACAGCTCTAAAAGTCCTAAACTTCACGGAAGTTATTTCCAGAATATATAAAAAATACTGAGCGCAAGAAGTACCAGAGGGGGGCCACCCACCAGTCACGAGGGTGGGGGGCGCGCCCTACCCCCTGTGCGCGCCCCTGCCTCGTGGGCCCCCTGGTGGCCCTCCAATGCCCATCTTCTGCTATATGGAGTCTTTCGTCAAGGAAAAAATCATAAGCAAGCTTTCGGGATGAGACTCCGCCGCCACGAGGTGGAACCTTGGTGGAACCAATCCAGGGCTCCGGCAGAGCTGTTCTGCCGGGGACACTTCCCTTCGGGAGGGGGAAATCATCACCATCGTCATCACCAACGATCCTCTCATCAGGAGGGGGTCAATCTCCATCAACATCTTCACCAGCACCATCTCATCTCAAACCCTAGTTCATCTCTTGTAACCAATCTTTGTATCCAAACCTCAGATTGGTACCTGTGGGTTGCTAGTAGTGTTGATTACTCCTTGTAGTTGATGCTAGTTGGTTTACTTGGTGGAAGATCATATGTTTAGATCCATTATGCATATTAATACTCCTATGATTATGAACATGAATATGCTTTGTGGGTAGTTACGTTTGTTCCTGAGGACATGGGATAAGTCTTGCTATTAGTAGTCATGTGAATTTGGTATTCGTTCGATATTTTGATGAGATGTATGTTGTCATCCCTCTAGTGGTGTCATGTGAACGTCGACTACATGACACTTCACCATTGTTTGGGCCTAGGGAGAGGCATTGGGAAGTAATAAGTAGATTATGGGTTCCTAGAGTGACAGAAGCTTAAACTCTAGTTTATGCGTTGCTTCATAAGGGGCTGATTTGGATCCTTATGTTTCATGCTATGGTTAGGTTTACCTTAATACTTCTGTTGTAGTTGCGGATGCTTGCAATGGGGGTTAATCATAAGTGGGATGTTTGTCCAAGTAAGGACAACACCCAAGCACCGGTCCACCCACATATCAAATTATCAAAGTACCGAACGTGAATCATATGATCGTGATGAAAACTAGCTTGACGATAATTCCCATGTGTCCTTGGGAGCGCTTTCCTTCATATAAGAGTTTTTCCAGGCTTGTCATTTGCTACAAAAAGGATTGGGACATCTTGCTGCACCTTATTTACTTTTATTAATTGCTACTCGTTACAAATTACCTTATCACAAAACTACATGTTACCGATAATTTCAGTGCTTGCAGAGAATACCTTACTGAAAACTGCTTATCACTTCCTTCTGCTCCTCGTTGGGTTCGACACTCTTACTTATTGAAAAGCTAAGATAGACCCCCTATACTTGTGGGTCATCAAGACTCTTTTCTGGCGCCGTTGCCGGGGAGTGAAGTGCCTTTGGTAGGTGGAATTTGGCAAGGAAAAATTTATATAGTGTGCTGAAATTTACTTTGGCTTGTTACTATGGAAAGTAATCCTTTGAGGGGTTTGTTCGGGGTATCTTCACCTAGTCCGGAACCAAAATTAGTTACCCCTCAACTTACTGAACCTACTAAAAATGTTTACTTTGAAATTCCTTTGGGTATGATAGAGAAACTGCTAGCTAATCCTTTTGCAGGAGATGGAACATTGCATCCCGATTTACACTTAATCTATGTGGATGAAGTTTGTGGATTATTTAAGCTTGCAAGTATGCCCGATGATGTTATCAAGAAGAAGGTCTTCCATTTATCTTTGAAGGGAGATGCATTGACATGGATTAGGCTATGTGATGATATTGGATCATGGGACTACCAGCGATTAAAATTGGAATTCCATTAGAAGTTTTATCCTATGCATCTTGTTCATCGTGATCGTAATTATATATATAATTTTTGTCCTCGCGAAGGATAAAGCAACGCTCAAGCTTGGGGGAGGCTTAAGTAAATGTTATATTCATGCCCCAATCATGAGCTCTCAAGAGAAATGATTATTCAAAATTTTTATGCTCGGCTTTCTGACGGCAATCGCTCCATGCTCGATACTTCTTGTACTGGTTCCTTTATGATGAAGACAATTGAATTCAAATGGAATTTATTGGAGAGAATTAAACACAACTCTGAAGATTCGGATCTCGACGAAGGTAAGGAGTCAGGTATAATACCTAAGTTTGATTGTGTTAAATCTTTTATGGATACCGATGTTTTCCGTAAATTTAGCACTAAATATGGACTTGACTCTGAGATAGTAGCTTCTTTCTGTGAATCCTTTGCTACTCATGTTGATCTCCCTAAAGAGAAGTGGTTTAGATATAATCCTACCATTTAAACAAAAGTAGTTGCACCTATTAAAGTTGAAGAAAAAACTATCACTTATGATGATCCTATTGTTCCCATTGCTTATGTTGAGAAACCACCTTTCCTTGTTAGAATAAAGGATCATGCTAAAGCTTCAACTGTGGTTCGTAAAAGTAATATTAGAACTTATACACCTCCTGAGAAAGTTAAAGTTGAACCTAAGATTGCTATTGTTAAAGATCTCTTGGCTGATAATATTGATGGGCATGTTATTTATTTCTATGATGAGACCGCTAGAATTGCTAAACCTGGTGCTAAAGATAAACATAGAGCTATGGTAGGCATGCCTATTATTTCTGTTAAAATAGGAGATCATTGTTATCATGGCTTGTGTGATATGGGTGCTAGTACCATTGCAATACCTATTTCCTTATATAAAGAAATTATGCATGATATTGCACCAGCTGAGATAGAAGATATCGATGTTACCATTAAGCTTGCTAATAGAGATACTATTTCACCAATTGGGATTGTTAGAGACGTTGAGGTCTTGTTTGGGAAAGCTAAATATCCTGCTGATTTCCTTGTTCTTGGTTCCCCTCAAGATAACTTTTGTCCCATGATATTTGGTAGAACCTTCTTGAATACTATTAATGCTAAGATAGATTGCAAGAAGGATGTTGTTACTATTGGTTTGGGTGATATGCCTCATGAGTTTAACTTCTCTAAATTTCGTAGACAACCCCGTGATGAAGAATTGCCTAGTAAAGATGAAATTATTGGTCTTGCTTCTATTGCTGTGCCTCCTAATGATCCTTTAGAACAATATTTGCTAGACCATGAAAATGATATGTTTATGAATGAAAGAAGGGAAATAGATGAAGTATTCTTTAAACAGGGACCTATTCTGAAACACAACTTGCCTGTTGAAATCCTAGGGGATCCTCCTCCACCCAAGGGTGATCCCGTGTTTGAGCTTACACCATTACCTGATACTCTTAAATATGCTTATCTTGATGAAAAGAAGATATATCTTGTTATTATTAGTGCTAACCTTTTAGAGAAGGAGGAAGAAAAATTATTGAAAACTCTGAAGAAGCACCGTGCTGCTACTGGATATACTCTTGATGATCTTAAGGGCATTAGTCCCACTCTATGTCAACACAAAATAAATTTGGAGAAAGACGCCAAACCAGTTATTGATCACCAAGGACGGCTGAATCCTAAGATGAAAGAAGTGGTAAGAAAAGAAATACTAAAGCTCCTTGAGGCAGGTATAATTTATCCCGTTGCTGATAGTCAGTGGGTAAGTCCTGTCCATTGTGTCCCTAAGAAGGGAGGTATTACTGTTGTTCCTAATGATAAAGATGAATTGATTCCACAAAGAATTGTTATAGGTTATAGGATGGTAATTTATTTCTGCAAATTAAATAAGGCTACTAAAAAAGATCATTACCCCTTACCTTTTATTGATCAAATGCTAGAAAGATTATCCAAACATACACATTTTTTCTTTCTAGATGGTTACTCTGGCTTCTCTCAAATACCTATTACAGCTGATGATCAAGCAAAGACCACTTTTACTTGCCCTATCGGTACTTTTGCTTATAGACGTATGCCTTTTGGTTTATGTAATGAACCTGCTACCTTTCAAAGATGCATGATGGCTATATTCTCTGACTTTTATGAAAAGACCTGTGAGGTTTTCATGGACGATTTCTCCGTTTATGGATCCTCTTTTGACGATTGCTTGAGCATCCTTGATCGTGTTTTGCAGAGATGTGAAGAAACTAATCTTCTCTTGAATTGGGAGAAGTGCCACTTTATGGTTAATGAAGGTATTGTCTTGGGGCATAAAATTTCTGAAAGAGGCATTGAAGTTGATAAAGATAAAGTTGATGCTATTGAAAAGATGCCATGTCCCAAGGACATTAAAGGTATAAGAAGCTTCCTCGGTCACGCCCGTTTTTGTAGGAGGTTTATTAAGGACTTCTCAAAAATTTCACGGCCTCTGACTAATCTATTACAAAAAGATATTCCTTTTGTATTTGATGATGATTGTGTAGAAGCATTTGAAATACTTAAGAAATCATTGATTTTTGCACCTATTGTTCAGCCACCTAATTGGAACTTACCCTTTGAAATTATGTGTGATGCTAGTGATTATGCCGTAGGTGCTGTTCTAGGGCAAAGAGTTGATAAGAAATTAAATGTTATTCAATATGCTAGTAAAACTCTAGACAATGCCCAGACAAATTATGCTACCACTGAAAAAGAATTTTTAGCAGTTGTTTTTGCTTGTGATAAGTTCATACCTTATATTGTTGATTCTAAAGTAACTATTCACACTGATCATGCTGCTATTAAATACCTTATGGAAAAGAAAGATTCTAAACCTAGACTTATTAGATAGGTTCTCTTGCTACATGAATTTGATTTGCATATTATTGATAGAAAGGGAGCTGAGAACCCCGTTGCAGACAACTTGTCTAGGTTAGAAAATGTTCTTGATGACCCACTACCTATTGATGATAGCTTTCCTAATGAACAATTAAATGTCATAAATGCTTCTCGAACTACTCCATGGTATGTTGATTATGCTAATTATATTGTTGCTAAATTTATACCACCTAGTTTCCCATACCAGCAAAAGAAAAAGTTCTTCTATGATTTGAGACATTACTTTTGGGATGACCCACATCTTTATAAAGAAGGAGTAGATGGCATTATTAGACGTTATGTACCTGAGCATGAACAGGAACAAAATCCTATGCAAGTGTCACTCCGAGGCTTATGGAGGACACCATGCTGGAGATAGAACTGCACATAAGGTATTGCAATCCGGTTTTTATTGGCCTACTCTCTTCAAGGATGCCCGTAAGTTTGTCTTGTCTTGTGATGAATGTGAAAGAATTGGTAATATTAGTAGACGTCAAGAAATGCCTATGAATTATTCAGTAGTTATTGAACCATTTGATGTTTGGGGCTTTGACTATATGGGATCTTTTCCTTCCTCTAATGGTTATACACATATTTTAGTTGCTGTTGATTACGTTACTAAGTGGGTAGAAGCTATTCCAACTAGTAGTGCTGATCATAACACCTCTATTAAGATGGTTAAAGAAGTTATTTTTCCAAGGTTTGGAGTCCCTAGATATTTAATTACTGATGGTGGTTCACATTTTATTCATGGCGCCTTTCGTAAAATGCTTGCTAAGTATGATGTTAATCATAGAATTGCATCTCCATATAACCCACAGTCTAGTGGTCAAGTAGAATTAAGTAAAAGAGAGCTCAAATTAATTTTGCAAAGGACTGTTAATAGATCTAGAAAGAATTGGTCCAAGAAACTTGATGATGCATTATGGGCCTATAGAACTGCATATAAAATCCTATGGGTATGTCTCCGTATAAAATGGTTTATGGTAAAGCATGTCATTTACCTCTTGAGCTAGAACATAAGGCATATTGGGCTATTAAAGAGCTCAACTATGACTTCAAACTTGCCGATGAGAAGAGGTTATTTGACATTAGCTCACTTGATGAGTGGAGAACCCAAGCCTATGAGAATGCCAAACTGTTTAAAGAAAAAGTTAAAAGATGGCATGACAAAAGGATACAAAAGCGTGAGTTTAATGTAGGTGATTATGTATTGTTATGCAACTCTCGTTGAAGATTTTTTGTAGGAAAACTTCTCTCTAAATGGGAAGGTCCTTATGTTATCGAGGAGGTCTATCGTTCCGATGCCATAAAAATCAACAACTTTGAAGGCACAAATCCAAAGGTGGTGAACGGTCAAAGAATTAAACATTATATCTCAGGTAATCCTATAAATGTTGAAACTAATATTATCGAAACCGTAACCCCGGAGGAATACATCAGGGACACTTTCCAGAACGTTTCAGACCTCGAAAAGGAATAGGTATGTGGTACGGTAAGTAAACCGACTCCAAAACAGTTCTAATGGCAATTTCTCTTTGTTTTGGAATATTTAGAAAAATAGGAAAATAAGAAGCAGACCGGAAAGGACACGAGGCTTACACGAGGGTGGAGGGTGCGCCCTACCCCCTGGGCGCGCCCTTGCCTCGTGGGCACCTCGTGCGCTCTCAGGACTCCGTTTTCTTGCACAATACTTCTTTTAGTCGGTAAAAATTCATTATATAATCACCCGAAGGTTTTGACCTCCGTATCACGCAATTATCCACTGTTCTTGTTTCGAGCTGTCTTTGCCGCAGATTAACGCAAGATGTCTTCTCAAGAGTCATTCGGGGAGAGTCGGGTGTCTCATTCGACACCAGGTCCAGGGGCAAACAGCGATGCCTATCACTTTGGGCCCTCAACGGAGGAAGATATGGAAGCTGACTTGAAAAGGATAGATGCCATGGAGGAGGACCAAGAAGTTACTTCTCGTTTCCGGGCAGGATTCACGATGGGGGAACTACAGAGCTCAGCTATTCCAAACTCGGTCATCCCTTCCAATGTTAGATTTCTTTCTTATGAAAATATGAAAAAGAGTGTTACTTGTTCTCCCGCAACTATGCAACATCCTTGGGTGAAAGGAGCTTTAGCCATCACTGGCAAGATCCGTAAGGAAATAATGAACCTCAAGCAGCAAGTCAATAAGCTCGAGGAAGAGAATCGTATCTTGAGGGGCATCATCGCCAAGAATATCACATCACCACCCCCGAAGAAGGAGACATAATCACAAGGGTATGGGCACTTCCCTTGGCAACTGCCAAGCTTGGGGGAGTGCCCCCGTATCGTATCACCATCACAACTTTTATATTTACTGTTTTTCTTAGTTCTATCCTTTTGATAATATCTTGATCTAGTAGAATAAAGTTTTAGTATGATCTAGTTGTGAGTTTTGCTTTATGATCCTTCTATGTAATCGAGTCCGTGAGCTATATATAATAAAGGTTAGTGTTGAGTCAAGGGCTTTATTATTTTGCTATGATCTTGAGGGAATAAAATAAAAGAGAAGAAATAAAAAAGAAACAAAGAGATCATATGGATCTTATGGAGAGTAATGAGCTCACATATAAAGAGTATGATGAATAAAAGTTATTGAGAGTTGACAAACATAGTTTTGGTCATCGTTGCAATTAATAGGAATTAATAAAGAAAGAGAGGTTCACATATAAATATACTATCTTAGACATCTTTTATGATTGTGAGCACTCATTAAAGTATGATATGCTAAAGAGTTGACGTTGGACAAGGAAGACAACGTAATGGTTTATGTTTTCTTTCATCTGAGATAAATTATATTATCATGGATCATCCAACATGTTGAGCTCGCCTTTCCCTCTCATGCTAGCCAATTTGTTTGCACCAAGTAGAGATACTACTTGTGCTTCCAAATATCCCTAAACCCGATTTTGCCTTGAGAGTCCACCATACCTACCTATGGATTGAGTAAGATCCTTCAAGTAAGTTGTCATCGGTGCAAGCAATAAAAATTGCTCTCTAAATATGTATGACTTATTAGTGCGGAGAAAATAAGCTTTATACGATCTTGTGATATGGAAGAAATAAAAGCGACGGACTGCATAATAAAGGTCCATATCACAAGTGGCAATATAAAGTGACGTTCTTTCGCATTAAGATTTTGTGCATCCAACCATAAAAGCGCATGACAACCTCTGCTTCCCTCTGCGAAGGGCCTATCTTTTACTTTTATCTTCTACCTTACATAAGAGTCATGGTGATCTTCACCTTTCCTTTTTACATTTTATCCTTTGGCAAGCACAATATGTTGGAAAGATCCTGATATATATATAGCTAATTGGATGTGAGTCTTCATGAACTATTATTGTTGACATTACCCTGGAGGTAAGACGTTGGGAGGCAAAACTATAAGCCCCTATATTTCTCCATGTCCGATTAAAACTTCATAACCATAAATATTGCGTGAGTGTTAGCAATTATGAAAGACTAAAAGATGGTTGAGTATGTGGACTTGCTGAAAAGCTCTTATGTTGACTCTTTCCTATGTTATGATAAATTGCAATTGTCTCAATCACTGAGATTAGAGATTGTTGGTTCTCAATGAAGTCTATGATTCATACTTGAAATTGTGATTGAATTGTTACTTTAGCATAAGAGATCATATGACAATACACACACACACACATATATATAGATGTTGCTGCTCTAAGAATGATCATGATGCCCTCATGTCCGTATTTTATTTTTATCGACACCTCTATCTCTAAACATGTGGACATATTTTTCGATTTCGGCTTTCGCTTGAGGACAACCGAGGTCTAAGCTTGGGGGAGTTGATACGTCCATTTTGCATCATGCTTTTATATCGATATTTATTGCATTATGGGTTGTTATTACACATTATTTCACAATACTTATGCCTATTCTCTCTTATTTTACAAGGTTTACATAAAGAGGGAGAATGCTGGCAGCTGGAATTCTGGGATGGAAAAGGAGCTAATATTAGAGACCTATTATGCACAGCTCCAAAAGTCCTGAAACTTCACGGAAGTTATTTCCATAATATATAAAAAATACTGAGCACAAGAAGTACCAGAGGGGGGCCACCCACCAGCCACGAGGGTGGGGGCGCGCCCTACCCCCTGCGCATGCCCCCTGCCTCGTGGCCCTCCAATGCCCATCTTCTACTATATGGAGTCTTTCGTCGAGGAAAAAAATCGTAAGAAAGATTTTGGGATGAGACTCTGCCGCCACGAGGCGGAACCTTGGCGGAACCAATCTAGGGCTCCGACAGAGCTGTTCTGCCGGGGACACTTCCCTCCGGGAGGGGGAAATCATAACCATCGTCATCACCAACGATCCTCTCATCGGGAGGGGGTCAATCTCCATCAACATCTTCACCAGCACCATCTCATCTCAAACCCTAGTTCATCTCTTGTATCCAATCTTTGTATCCAAACCTCAGATTGGTACCTATGGGTTGCTAGTAGTGTTGATTACTCCTTGTAGTTGATGCTAGTTGGTTTACTCAGTGGAAGATCATATGTTCAGATCCATTATGCATATTAATACCCCTCTGATTATGAACATGAATATGCTTTGTGAGTAGTTACATTTGTTCCTGAGGACATGGGAGAAGTCTTGCTATTAGTAGTGATGTGAATTTGGTATTCGTTCGATATTTTGATGAGATGTATGTTGTCATCCCTCTAGTGGTGTCATGTGAACGTCGACTACATGACACTTCACCATTGTTTGGGCCTAGAGGGAGGCATTGGGAAGTAATAAGTAGATGATGGGTTGCTAGAGTGACAGAAGCTTAAACCCTAGTTTATGCGTTGCTTCATAAGGGGCTGATTTGGATCCATATGTTTCATGCTATGGTTAGGTTTACCTTAATACTTCTGTTGAAGTTGCGGATGCTTGCAATGGGGGTTAATCATAAGTGGGATGTTTGTCCAACTAAGGACAACACGCAAGCACCGGTCCACCCACATATCAAATTATCAAAGTACCGAACGCAAATCATATGATCATGATGAAAACTAGCTGGACGATAATTCCCATGTGTCCTCGGGAGCGTCTCCTTCATATAAGAGTTTGTCTAGGCTTGTCCTTTGCTACAAAAAGGATTGGGCCATCTTGCTGCACCTTATTTACTTTTATTACTTGCTACTCGTTACAAATTACCTTATCACAAAACTATCTATTACCGATAATTTCAGTGCTTGCAGAGAATACCTTACTGAAAACTGCTTATCATTTCCTTCTACTCCTCACTGGGTTCGACACTGTTACTTATCAAAAAGCTACGATAGATCCCGTATACTTGTGGGTCATCAGCGCCGGTCCGGGCCGCCTTCGTCCGGCGGTGCGTGGGCCGCCTGGAGTATGCGGTTGAGGTCTTTTGGGGAAGACGACGCTGCCCGAGCGGGCCAAGAAGCCCAATGATCGGCGTGGGTCCTTGGGTCGTCCGACATCGGAACCGCGGGGTGTCGACGGGTCGATTGACGGAAGAGGGGCTTCGGCGCACCCCTACCTGGAGCGCAAAATGTTGGATTGCGGGTTCCAGTTAACCCTTGAGGTTCGAACTCCGGGGTGCACACAAAGAACACTCTCTCCCTAGCTCGCTCGCTCAACGATCTCACGGCCTAGCTTGACGAACCCAAGGAACAAGAGACACAAGGGTTTATACTGGTACCTTGGGACTCCTCGTCTGTGCTTGCCTCTTTAGCATGAAAGAGGAAACTGGTACACTGTGCCCGTTGGTGCCCGCCTAGCCTTGGTCATCATGGCCCACGTCACGTGAACCTCACGAGGTGCCCCTTGCATAGAGATCTCCGGTCCTCGGGAGCCAGCCTAGTGAGGCTGCCCTTAGGGAGGTCTTGGCAATGTCCGCCTCGCGAGGCCTGGCCCCTCGTGAGGATCTTGAGCTACTGCTGCTGAAGATGGGCCATACCAGGCCATTGCTGGAGCCACGCTCAAGCCCGTAGGCAGGCAAGTCTGGGCACCCCCGGGCCCAGAACACCGACAACCGCCGCTGGAGACGCGGTTTCCGAGCAGCTTCGATCACCTTTTCCCGTGCTATGGGTACGAGCAGGTGCACCAGAGCCTCCTCTTGCCATCCCTCCGTCTCAGAACGGTCGGCGTGCCCTCCTCGCCGGCGTGCCCACCGGTGACCATCGCCGCTCCTCTGTTTCCCTCTCTCTCTCTCCCCAGATCTGACGCATCGGGCCCGCTGTCAGCCTCTCACTCACGCCCGAAGTGGTAGGAGTGGAGGCGTATTCTTTGAATACGCCATCGACGTCACCCCCTGGATTTTCTTTTTATTCAAATTTAATTCAAATTTGACCAGAAACTTTGACAAGCCATAACTCCTAATCTATAAGTCCAAATGAGTTGGTCTTATTTCATTAGTTTTGTATTGAAATATTCTAGAAGCACACCAAATTTGAGATTTTTCTCTACTGTCTAGAATTTCTGGTGAATGTCAGAAGGGTTCTTGATATTTTCTTTTTATATTTTTAATTATTTTCAGAAGGAGAAGCTTGCCTTGAGGAGAACCAGGAGGAGTGTGACCCTCCTTTGTGCTAAGGCAAGCCACACAAATATTTGTATGGTGTCATTTCAATAACTATGATATTTCCACTTGAATATAGTTTATTTAAAGAATTAAATCATTTAATAAATATTGCGCATGCTAGTTCAATTGTTATGCTTGAATTGCTTAGTTTGATGTAGTGCTTGAGTGCATGGACTAGTGTGATGCAGTGAAGTTATTTTTGGATAGCATGACTATGGTTTGATTACGATCGGTATTATTTTCATAAATGATTTATCATTTTCACCATGCTATTGTCATAACTAAAAGTGATTGGGTTAAAACCAATGAGTTGAAACCAGTGTCTCTAAAGGGATTAGTAGTGCATGCAAAATGATTCTATGATGTTGATCCGTTTCATTTCAGTGCTATGTGAATATAGTTGCATGTCGGATAGTTGCATGTTCATGGCATACTATGACTCAAGTTATTCTATTTCAAGTCAAACCGAAAGCTAATTCAACTTGAACTAAATGTTGATCGAGTCATGGTGCCACCGAATCGAGCTTCCCGGTGCAACCACATTTAGAGACATTAAAACTGCACACTTTTCCAGCCCTCTTAGGCCATCAACGTTCCTTGCCATCCGATCGTCAAATTAAGCATTTTTGGCCGTCGGATTAGGTGTGAATCACGCCTAATCTCGTTTCATTTTTTGAGACAACCTAATCTCGTTCGCTAATATCAATGCCACACCATACTGGGCCACTGCTCCAGTAGCTTTTTTGGACGTTCTGTGTTAAATTGGGCCCAATGAGCTGTACTGAGTCTCCTCTCTTCACCCGAGGCGGATCGATACGCAGGCTCGCACAACCCTCTCCTCGACTCCTCCTCTCCCCGACCTCTTTCCTCTCCTCCCAATCTAGGCGGCTGCGCGAATCCTTCCCAGCAGCGCCGCTGACCACAACTTCAACCTTGACCAGCGGCCCCCTCACTCGTTCTCTACCGCTAGCGGCAACGCACATAATGAAACGGCGGCGCCATCTCCGCTGATTTTCCTACCACGACGGTGTGCTCGGAGCCGTCCTTCAAGGTGGAACATGACCACCCCTGCCATCTATCCCTCTAGGAGGATCCTATGCCACTGGCCTTATGGCTCTGGAGCCCCTTGTAGGTGCACAACCAGGACAAATGTGCCATAAGCATCAAGGGATTTGGGGCACTTATCTGCAGGACATGATACCTTCTCCTATGGACGTTGATGTCAAACCCTACTCCCAAGGTGACCATACAATCACATTCGTACAATTTTCCAAAACCAACCGTGTTTCTCATTGTCTTGCACTCGCTTCCATACAATATTTCATTTTTATTTTGTTTTGAAAAGCGTACAATATTTTCATTGAATCTGTGACTTTTCTCCTGTACTAATGGAGAAATTTACAGGTCCAAACTTTGTGCTATGAAGTAAAGGAAATATTTTTGGAGGAAACTAATGTTCATGTACGGTATCTTTCCCACAATTTTGCAATGGCGCCATTTTATTAATATAGTTAATTGGTTGTTACAAAATATAAGGATGGTTTCCTATGTTCAGTTTTAGTAACATCATGCCATCATCCTCATAGTTTTGTTCTGCACTTGTATTTATTAATGTTCTATTCAGTTTTCTTGTGTGGAAGCGACCAACTAGAAAAGGCAGGACGGGTCCCTTAATAATGATCATGTTTTGGTGCTACGCACAAGAAGCTGCTTGCTCCGAGTTTTATTTCACGAAGCATACTTCAATCTTTGATACAAGTGGACAATAGTATTAGTGTCGGCCTGTATTGGTTGCTGCTGCAGGATTACATGAATCATTTTTCTCCAGAATTGTTGTGTCATCCGAGCATTTTACTCTATACAGGTATGCAACTTGAAATCTCTAAAATTGTAGCAACCCGACTCGGTAAGAGTCGAAGTCTCTGTGCTTACCGTGCTAGTCCCTGGATCGACTTGCTAGCACACACATCACTCGATGAAATAACAGAAATAACACACATCTCTTTATTACATCGATAGTCCAGGAGCAATACATTTATTACAAAATAGGGCATAGAGCCAATAAGCAAATACTGCGGAAGCAAAGAAGTAAACGAGTCCAACTCCACGAGCAAGGTTGAGTGTAGAACATCGACCTATCACACCTTAATCCTTGTCGGATATATCTGCAACGTGATAAGTTGCAGCCAAATGGGTCAGTACATTGAATGTACTAGCAAGTCACATCATAGTGTAATGAACCTACTTTTACATGCAATTTGGCTGGTGGAAAGCTCTAAGTTTAGTTTTTGCATAAAGCTAGTTTTTCCCTATTAGAAAAGATGTTATTCTACTACTACACATTTGCATAGGATGAGTTGGCAAACCCAACTCCATCCGTCCCCAAGTTTCATTTAAAACCCAACTGTTTAATTAAAGGTGAGGAGATCTCCCGGCATTTCCACTACTAGATGCTCAAGTTGTCCGTAACCGGGGACACGGCTAATCGATTAGGTCGAAACTCTGCAGAGGCTGTGCACTTTTCCCCACAAGACTCGACCACCTCCATGATCGGAAGATCGAGACATAGCCTTTCGAAAATGTTCCCCCTTAACCCACGGATAGGCCGGTACACCTACATCATTCTACATCTGCTAGCCCATCCCGGAAGGGGTCACACTAACTACTCAACTAAGCCAGAGCCCATATTGGCTTATGGCTGCACACGTAACCTTCTAGACACGGTAATACGATTGATCTCTTTGAGCCTGAGCAGACGGTCCACTAGTGGTGCACCACCATGGATTTCCCATGCGTGCCCCACTGTACTTCGCCACCATTCCCACAAGTTTCCGCCCAGGTAGTTCATTAATTAATTTAGGTCCTATTTACTACATTGTCATTCAAACTTTACAATGATCACTTCCCAATCCACGTCTACTTAGCATAGCAACATAAAGTAAAACGATGGTGACAAAGTTATATGGTTCAGACCTACCTCAATGAACTACTGGGTGAAAAGCAAAGTCATGCGGCACCAGTTTCCTACCATGCAGTCCTACCGCAAAGAACTAAGTGCATAATAAGAACATAGGTAATGAAACATGATCAAGATGCAACTTGCCTTGGTACTGCTGGTTGAATTCTAAAGACTGATAATATTCTGCTTCACACTCCGAGCAATCTATCACAAAGAAGATAACAAACATAAGCAAACATTCCAGAGAACCAAAAGAACATGCATAGAAAAAAGTCTCGGAAAAACCAAATGAACATACAACACACTAAGCTACTACAAAAATATTCTAAGTGCAAAACAACATAGGCCTATGGTTCAGAGAGTGATGTGAAATATAGTGCATACTATGCATACTAGTAAAAATATTAAAGGGCAGATTCTAGTGTGTGAAAATTGTTGTGACAAAGGTCCAGGTGATAGGGTTTCGCTATGGTGACAACATGCAAAAGGAATCAACTTAATCGGAGCTACGGTTTGGGAGATATGGCTATTTGAAGTTTGAATTCGAATCTGAATAAATTGAAATTTGAATTTGACAAAAGTTTGCAAAAACTATGCTACTGGATAGATCTAAACAATACGAAGAATTTGCCGCTGGTTTCATCGAGTTTGGATCTACGGTTTAAAAGTTATGGCTAATCTAAGATCAAGGACTAATCTGCTATTTACGGGGACTAAATGGTGAAGAAAAACTACCGCAAACAGGTCCCTGGCCACGTGGCAGCTCCTAGCTGGCCGAGCAGCGTCCGCTGCGGAGACTATATGGCAAACGGCCGCCAAATAAGAAAAAACAACGGCGGTGGCTAATTAAAGAAAACCGATGCTCGGTTTAAATAAACCGCACAGTCTAAGGGAACCGCGGTTAACCGCGTACCTATTCGCAAAATAAAAAAATGGACCTAATCTAACCTGGGCCTTCCATGGTAGATCGAACGGCCAGGGTGGGGGGTGGTGGCTCACAGTGGTGGTGGTGATGGCCGGCGACGATGAAGACGGCGGCGCGGCATCGGTGATGGAGGGGGCGGCGGCTGTGGTGGTCCTCGGTGTCGGGGAAGAAGACGGGGAGGTGCGGCACATCGAGGGCGTCCGGATGGTGGCGTCGGGGTGCGTCGGTGGCGTCTGAATGAGGCGGGGCGAAGACGGCGGCCTTCGGTGCTCCGGCGTCGATGGTGCGGTGTCTCCGACGGAACCTAGGGGAGGAAAAGGTGTCAAATGGGTGCGCCTCGGCGGGCTAAGAAGTTTTACAGAAAAGGAAGGGTTGGAGTGGTCTACGGGCGACGAACTGCTTCGGCGAGGTGCGCGGCTCCAGCGAGATGCGAACGGGCAGCGCGGCGGCTGTGAGCGGCGTGTGGAGAAGCGGGACGGTGAGGTCGATAGAGGGGAGCTCGGGGCATTTATAAGCGAGGGGTGGGCGTGCGGGTGCCGCGGATATGCATTATCCGCGAGGGCCTCCCTCGGCGGTTGCGGGAGCGCGGCGACGAGCTCACCCGAGAGGGGAAAGCGGGAGGTTGTGGGAGATGAGGTGGAGCGGAGCCCACCAGTCAGTGGCGGCGGCGTTAGCGAGCGAGGGGGCTGTGGGCGGTCGACGGTGCGGTGGATTTCAGGTGCGCGGTCGGCCTTGGGCCCGTCGGGCGCTCCTGGGCCGAACCCAGTTTCGGTCCAGGCTGCGTGCGTGTGTGTTTTTTTTAATTGGAGACTAAAGTGCTCATAACTAATTCAATTGAATTTATAAAAACACAAAATTAATTTCTAAAATAACTACATAATATTTAGAGCCTAATGAACATTAACTTAAGCACAGAACATTTTGAAAATAATTTTCCTAATGCAACTAATGCACTTTTTGCAAATAAAAATAAATACCAATCAACTCCAAAACTTAAAGTAATATTCAAAATAAAATTTCCCAGTTTTTTTATATTTTGAGGAAGTCATCTTATCCCCTCTCATTTGTTTTTCCTCGAGTGGAAAACTATTATTTGAATAATTCAAAAATTCCAAGATGCAAAGAAAAAAAATGATATGCATTGAATGATTCTATTAACATCCAAATTTAATAAAATTGGGATGTTACAAAAATCAAATTCGTTGCTTTGCTCACTTCAATGGTAATTTCATAGTTTATATTACTATGTAATTCCTCCAAGTTTCTTTCATAGATTCAAATTTATTATGATTAAATTTATATCAAGGAAAAGTTTTCATCGTATTTTTGGTAGAATTCTCAATGTTCTATGTGTTTGTCCTTTTTGTTCCATTCAATTAGGCTTGAAATAAGTTCCACTGTTCTTTACTTCGGCAGTGTATTGCCTTGTTGTATCAGTGTGTCGCCAGACCTCATCTCCTACTATGCATGTGTGTTTCTTTGGGAATCGTCGCAAAGGATATTACAATGTAATTTTGCTAGATTTTTAATGACTTCAGTTCATTTGAATGTGGGACCTAATAGGTGACACATGTAATGTATTTTGACTTATCCACTTTTAGTGTAGGAGGCCTATGCCATCATGGAGAAAACTTTCAAACCATCTAATTGTAAATCCGTTACACGTATAATTTTTTATGGTATAAATCTCTAGGTTTCGATTACTTTACGTAATTCTAATTTTTAATTCAACAATTCCTTCCATATTATAACTCAGAAGTCTTCTATGTGTATCATATATTGAGTTTCAGATGGACACTAAGACATCATTGGAGCACCAACTTAATTCCAACATAAATACATGATTCTAGAGTCCCACAGCTGGAAACATTTAGTACTTACCATTTTTCTCATTTCCTACAATTTTTATTTCCATGGTCCACAAATGAGTTGATTAAGTGCCTGAAAGCAAACCAGTTGCTATATATACTTGAGCTAGCAAATAAGCAAGTACAATATACTAGAGTCTATGAATGTCTTGAATTTTGTTGCAATATATGTCAACCTCCAAATTTTATTTTGCGCATCCTATAGATTATCTTTCTCTAAATCGGCCCTTTTTCAGTTATGAGCAGCAATAGTACTGCACTAAGATTATAACTTAGGTACAGTTTTTGCTTTCTAATTCATGAGTGTCTCTGCTATTACTGGAGTGCAGACTCGGAATCTAAGTTTTGCCATGTGATGTGTAACACCCACAATGCGGCTATATCTCCCACATGTCGGGGCACGACATAGACGCATAGCCGCATGGTAGGCTTGTCGCAAGAGGGGTAATCTTTACACATCCCATGTACTGAATAAGAAAGGGATAAAGAGTTGGCTTACAATTGCCACTTCACACAATACATAAATATTTCATACAACATCCAAAGTACAATCAAAGGTCCGACTACGTAATCAAAATAAAGAAAGATAACCCAAAATGCTAGATCCCCGATCGTCCCAACTGGGCTCCTCTACTGATCATCCGGAAAAGAAACATAGTAACGGCCCGAATCCTCGTCGAACTCCCACTTGAGTTCGGTATCGTCGCCTGCACTGGTATCGTCGGCACCTGCAACTGGTTGGAAGTATCCGTGAGTCACGAGGACTCATCAATCTCACACCCGTGAGATCAAGACTATTTAAGCTTATGGGGAGGATAAGGTAGTGAGGTGGAGCTGCAGCAAGCACTAAGTATATATGGTGGCTAACATACGCAAATAAGAGTGAGAAGAGAAGCAATGCATGGTCGAGAAGCTATAAGTGACCAAGAAGTGATCCTGAAAACTACTTACGTTCAATCAAAACACAAGGCCATGTTCTCTTCCTGGACTCCGCCGAAAAGAGACCATCACGGCTACACACGCGGTTGATTCATTTTAATTATGTTAAGTGTCAAGTTCTCTACAACCGGATATTAACAAATTCCCATCTGCCACATAACCACGGGCACGGCTCTCGAAAGTTTATACCCTGCAGGGGTGTCCCAACTTAGCCCATCACAAGCTCTCACGGTCAACGAAGGATATTCCTTCTCCCGGGAAGACCCGATCAGTCTCGGAATCCTGGTTACAAGACATTTCGACAATGGTAAAACAAGACCAGCAAAGCCGCCAGATGTGCCGACCAATCCCGATAGGAGTCGCACGTATCTCGTTCTCATTGCAACACCGGATGAGACATCCTACGAGTAAAACCAACCCTCAAGTTTTCCCGAGGTGGCCCCGCAGTATACTCGGTTCGGACCAACACTCAGAGGAGCACCGGCCCGGGAGGGGGGGTTTAAAATAAAGATGGCCCTTGAGTCTGCAGAACCCAATGGAAAGGTATATGGTGGTAGGTAGACAAATGGAAAAACCAAGGTTGGGCCTTGCTGCAGGAGTTTTATTCAAGGCGAACTGTCAAGGGGTTCCCATAACACCCAACCACGTAAGAAACGCATAATCAAGGAACATAACACCGGTATGACGGAAACTAGGGCGGCAAGAGTGGAACAAAACACCAGGCATAAGGCCGAGCCTTCCACCCTTTACCAAGTATATAGATGCATTAAAGTAAATAAGAGATAATAATGATATCCCAACAATATCCATGTTCCAACATGGAACAAACTTCATCTTCACCTGCAACTAACAACGCTATAAGAGGGGCTGAGCAGAAGTGGTAACATAGTCAAACAACGGTTTGCTAGGAAACGTGGGTTAGAGGCTTGACATGGAAATATGGGAGGCATGATATAGCAAGTGGTAGGTAGCGCGACATAGCAATAGAGCGAATATCTAGCAAGCAAAAATAGAAGTGATTTCGAGGGTGTGGTCATCTTGCCTACAAAGTTCTTAGATTTGTCGAAAGCTTGATCCTCGATAGCGTACTCAATAGGTTCCTCATTAATGTACTCGTCTCCCGGCTCTACCCAAGGCAAGAACACAAGCAAAGGAACAACAATCAACCACGGTGCAATGCACAAACAACATGATGCAAAACATGGCATGATATGCAAGACATGATATGCAATGCATATGCGTGCTTCGGAAGGGAAAGATTGATCAAGGCATCAACTTGGCAAACCAAGTGTGCCGCTGGAAAGATGATATGATTTCGGTTGAAATCGATATAGAGATCATCGAAAACGGATGCACGGTTTGCAAATGGCAAGCAAAACAAAGATGGTGCAAAACTGTAATTAACAGCACGATGCCACTTAGAATGCAACAAGAAGCTAAGCTACTGCACTCCAACATAACCACAAAGCATATGGTAGTGATGTACGAGAGATGCTTGACAAAACATGAACACTGAGCTACGGCTAAAACACAATATAACCTGTTCAAACAAGCATGGCAAAAGTGCAAAAGATATCAGCTTCACAGACTTTGTGGAAATACTGACATGTCAAAAACAACATCAGGAAGCAATGTTTAGAGCAAGCAAACACCATGGTACAAGAACGTATCATAGCAAACAAAGGCATGACATGATTCTACTAAAATCATAGATCAAAAGTCTCTTAATGATCATGAGCGAAAAAGGCACAGAAGATATGATGGCACCCATGTAAACATAGCAAGATTTATTAACAGTTTCAGACTTGGCAGAAAAACAGAGCATGGCATAAACAGATTCGCGAAGGCAACTTTGCAAGCTCATGCCACTCACCACAAAGCATTGAATGACAATATAAGCATACCAATAGCAAGATGACATGTTCATGAAGCTAACCATGGCAAGAGAAAGTTCATAGGATGCATGGATCACTAGCAACAACCATGGAAAAATTGATTAACATGTTAACATTCTGCCAGGAACATTTTATAGCAAAACTAGAGCAAGAACAAGACATGCTAGACAACTCCATAATTGCAAACTGGGGCATGTATGGATAGAGCATAACCACATGGTCAAAAAACCCTTACTGAAGTA
This sequence comes from Triticum urartu, assembly GCF_056163025.1. Lineage (NCBI taxonomy): Eukaryota > Viridiplantae > Streptophyta > Magnoliopsida > Poales > Poaceae > Triticum > Triticum urartu. Next base: position 223,658,949 of record NC_141876.1, on the reverse strand, counting down.
TCCCAAAATAAGCATGGATCTCACTGTAGCATCAAGTTTACATGGCATCAAAATAACAGCAGGAAAAGACTTCGCAAAATCCTAAGTCCCTGAAAACAGCAACATTGCGGAGGCTACTTTGCATGCTTGTGCTAGTCACCACATAGATCCCAAAAATACAAGACACGCACCTCTGTAAAGATGGCATGATGTAGTTCAAAACTCATGTAGACCTCATGCCCATATGAAGCACACATCAAATGCAACAAAAATGACAAAACCTCATAATCTGATAAGTACCAGCTCCTAACATTTTATAGCACTCTTGCATCAATGAAAAATACATCATAACAGGCAGTAACATGCATGGCAATGCTTATACCATGAAGACCTCAATGAGGCGAACAATTTGATATATCATATGCATCATTTGGAACTACGAGCGCGGAGATACGATGCGATGAACATGGCATGAAAATATCAGGGGAAAAGGGACTTAGAAGAAATAGACCTCCCAGTTTCAGATCTAGGGTTTCCGTGCACGGGAACCGAGGTTCGTCGGAGCTTCGCCGGAGTACTTGCTGGGGTAGAAGGAGACGGCCGACGTCGAGGGAGGAGCTCGCCGGAGTGGAGGGGAGCGGATCTGTCGTCGGTGGGGAGAGGCGGCGCAGGCGTGGAAGAGCGGCGACGCGTGCGAGGAGGAGAAGGTGGGCTGCGCGCAGTGTGGCGGGGCGGCGCCGGCGCTCAGCGGCGGAGCGGAGGCACGGTGTGGGCGGCGAACGGGCGAAGGAGGCGGCGACGGGGCGCTCGGGCGCTCGGGCCCGGTTGCGGCTCAGGCGGGCCGGCCTCGGGCCGCGGCGGCGCGCGGTGGCGGAGGGACGTGGCTAGTCCATGTGGCGGCGCCCGATTGGATGCGGCGGCGACGAGGCTGACGTGGCGGAGCCACATTGGTCGGGGAGACGTGGCCGGCTGATACGTCCGGCGGCGGCGTTTTAGTCCGGCGGCGCGAGGAGAGGGAGAGCTAGGGTTAGACTGCGATTTTCGGGGGGGGGGAGACACACACACACATATATATATATATAGGTAGAGGGAGTTTGGAGTGTCCAAATGAGGTGTAGTTTTCGACCACATGATTGTGATCCGACGACGGAGGGCATGGAGATGGTTTAGATGGGTTATTCGGCCGTTTTGGAGGGGTGTTGGGATGCAACACACAAGAGGCTTTTGCGGTTACCCGGTTAACCGTTGGAGCATCAAACGGCCTCCAAATGGAATGAAATTTGACAGGCGGTCTACCGGTGGTGTACCAAGGCCACTTGGAAAATCTCGGTCCATTCCGAGAACGTTTAACACCCGCTGACAAAAAGAGACAAGAGGGGTGCGCCGGTGCATGTGGGAGTGTCGGATTGCAAAACGGACAACGGGGAAAATGCTCCGATGCATGAGACGAACACAAATGCAAATGCGATGCACATGATGACGTGATATGAAATGCATGACATGAACAAAATGCAAAACGAATACAAAAACCCAACCATGAAGGGAAATCTCATAACTTGAAGCCGAAAAATGGCAAGAGTCGGAGTTACAACTATGGCAAGTAACATCCGGGGTGTTACATGATGCCACGACAACTGTCTGGAGAACACGACTGAACCTTATAAGCTAGCCTCAAGAACACAAAAGTCCATTCCCTTTGGTTCTGCTGGTCCTCATAAATGCTCATGTTGCTTACTACAGTTCCGAGGTATATACAAGAAGCGAGGGTGCCAATCAGGATATAGACTGTTATGCTCAAACTTATTCAATATTATTGCAGAAAGTTTGGTAGTTGCCAGATGAAGTTGTTGAAGAGGACTCAAGTTTCATTTCAATAAAAAGTATTTGATTGACTCTTTGATGAAATTAATTTCAGTACACTAATGCATGGATGCACGGGTTGCATGCTAGGTGTACTGACCTATTACACATATTCACATTTATTCCAGTTCACTTTTGTTCTAATACTCTTTGTTTTTCTCTTACACAAGAGACAAGATGTTACTTTCTATATCAGTTATGTTGTCATGCCACAGCCAGGTTGCTGGTCAACATTTCAATTTGGATTATATTTAATTCATACAAGTCTACCGACACCCTTTTCCATGCCGATGTTTTGGTAAGGCTTTTCATGTATCAAATGGAATTGTCGGTCTGTCACTTTCTTACCGCCTGGCTGGTCTTTAATAAAACAAGCAAACAAAACTGAATTATATGATTACTACATATCCATACTATGTAGGATATTTTTATTTGATAACTCTAACAAATTATAATCCTTGTTAGCACTCTTATCACATGAATGTGATGAACTCCGTGAGAAATGGCTAGGTGCATCAGGCCCACCCAGTTCTTTGTTTCCGAACATGGTGGCCCTTTAGGCTCTCACCTAATTCTTTATTTCTGAATATGGTGACCCTTTAGTAGAGGCTTGTGAATAGTTTGATAATGCACCATGTATACAATCTATGGCTTATTGCTTATTTTGTCTTGGTAGTACCGATAAGTTGTATTTACAATCTAAATTGGTGTATATATTTTATACCCAGCCAATTTGAATATATGAAGCATGATTTTACCATGTGTATATGAGATTTCCTCATATTATAGACTAATTTATGGTTATGTTTATGCAAATTTAATATGTTTCATGTGATAATATATTTACAAAAATTCCTATCATTTAGTTGTACAAATAGACAGGCGCTGCAACGCGCGCCATCAGTGATCTAGTTTGTCTTTATGGGAAGGCCTTTATTCGGTCCGTTGTCATGCCTTTGGTCGGTGCCTCAAACGAGGGAAGGTTATGGGCGTGCGGTACCCTGACCCGGTAAGCAGACATAACCTTGTGTGCCCGCTGTTATTGTTTTGGAACCGGGTCCCCATTTGGGATCATTTATGTTTTGCCACGACGGTGGCGTTGGATGCCACGGGTTGACATCGGGGCCACCCATGGCTTAGCCCAAAGGGGAGTTGGTCGGAGTGGCCGGGAGAGTGTCATGGCAATGGGTTGGTTCTGTCGGAATGCCGTTGGTCCACCCGAATGGGCGTGCGAGGCCATGGATTCTGTGGTGTGGGTACAATGTGCTAACCTCTGCAGAGTGTGTGTGTCAAATCTATCGATAGCCGCATCCTCGATTACGGACCCTGTTCATAGTAGGTCACACCATGGATCAATATAAATAATTTAATCTTGCACACTAAAATTATATGATTTGCACTGGTTATGTGAAGAGATTGTTGAAACCATGAAGATGGTTGTTGATGGAACCAAAGAGTTGGCTTCCGTTGTGATCCGGGAGTGATCACCGTATTGACGATATGGGTTACGAGGTAACCTGTATGGTAAGGAGTCCGAGGGACTCAGTGCACAAGCATGTTCACTTGATGAGTAGTATGTTGAAGCATTGCATTTAACCTGCTTAATTGTCATATTATTGTTTGTCATTATGCTTTCACTTGTTGTGAGCTTGCAAGTACATTCAATGTACTGACCTGGCGTGTCATGCCAGCTTTCAAAAAAGTCTTACGGATCGGAGTGCTTCCCGTGTCCACATCAGTGTCCCTGTGCTATGGAGTTCCGCTACTACTACTACTACTACTACTACTACTACTACTACTACTACTACTACTACTACTACTACTACTACTACTGCTACTACTACTACTACTACTACTACTACTGCTACTACTACTAGTACTGCTACTACTACTGCTACTGCTACTGCTACTGCTACTGCTACTGCTACTGCTACTTCTCCTGCTACTGCTGCTGCTGCTGCTCCTACTGGTACTGCTGCTGCTACTACTGCTACTTCTACTGCTCCTACTGCTACTACTGCTACTACTACTACTGCTACTACTACTACTACTACTACTACTACTACTACTACTACTACTACTACTACTACTACTACTACTACTACTACTACTTCTGCTACTAATACTACTACTACTACTGCTACTCCTACTACTGCTACTACTGCTACTCCTACTACTGCTACTACTGCTACTACTACTACTGCTCCTACTACTCCTACTACTGCTGCTGCTGCTGCTACTGCTGCTCCTTTTGCTGCTACTACTGCTGCTACTACTACTGCTGCTGCTGCTACTACTGCTACTTCTGCTGCTGCTACTGCTACTGCTACTACTGCTACTACTACTGCTACTACTGCTACTACTGCTGCTACTGCTGCTACTACTGCTCCTTCTGTTGCTACTACTGCTGCTACTACTACTACTGCTGCTGCTACTACTACTACTGCTACTACTACTACTACTACTACTACTACTACTACTACTACTACTACTACTACTACTACTACTACTACTACTACTACTACTACTACTACTACTACTACTACTGCTACTGCTGCTACTGCTGCTACTGCTACTGCTGCTACTGCTACTACTGCTACTGCTACTGCTACTGCTACTCCTGCTACTCCTGTTACTCCTTCTACTGCTACTACTGCTACTACTGCTACTACTGCTACTACTACTACTACTACTACTACTACTACTACTACTACTACTACTACTACTACTACTACTACTACTACTACTACTCCTCCTACTGCTGCTGCTACTACTACTACTGCTGCTGCTGCTACTACTACTACTGCTACTACTACTACTAGTACTGCTACTACTGCTCCTACTGCTACTCCTGCTACTGCTGCTGCTACTCCTGCTACTGCTGCTGCTGCTACTGCTACTGCTACTACTGCTACTACTGCTACTACTACTACTACTACTACTACTACTACTACTACTACTACTACTACTACTACTACTACTACTACTACTAGTACTACTACTACTGATACTACTGCTACTACTGCTACTGCTGCTACTGCTGCTACTGCTGCTACTGCTGCTACTGCTACTGCTGCTGCTGCTGCTACTACTACTACTACTACTACTACTACTACTACTACTACTACTCCTACTCCTGCTACTGCTACTACTGCTACTACTGCTACTACTGCTACTACTGCTACTACTGCTACTACTGCTACTCCTGCTACTGCTGCTACTGCTGCTGTTGCTACTACTACTACTACTACTACTACTACTACTACTACTACTACTACTACTACTACTACTACTACTACTACTACTACTACTACTACTACTACTACTCCTACTACTACTCCTACTGCTACTGCTACTGCTACTGCTCCTGCTCCTGCTACTGCTGCTGCTGCTGCTGCTCCTACTGGTATTGCTGCTGCTGCTACTACTGCTACTTCTACTGCTCCTACTGCTACTACTGCTACTGCTACTGCTACTACTCCTACTGGTACTGCTACTACTACTGCTACTACTACTGCTACACTGCTACTGCTACACTGCTACTGCTACACTGCTACTTCTACACTGCTACTGCTACTACTACTACTACTACTACTACTACTACTACTACTACTACTACTACTACTCCTCCTGCTGGTGCTACTCCTACTACTGCTACTACTGCTACTGCTACTGCTACTGCTACTGCTACTGCTACTACTACTACTACTACTACTACTACTACTACTACTACTACTACTACTACTACTACTACTACTACTACTACTACTACTACTACTACTACTACTACTACTACTACTACTGATACTGCTGCTACTACTCCTACTACTGCTACTACTGCTACTGCTACTGCTACTGCTACTGCTACTGCTACTACTACTACTACTACTACTACTACTACTACTACTACTACTACTACTACTACTACTGATACTGCTGCTACTACTCCTACTACTCCTACTACTGCTACTGCTGCTACTGCTGCTACTGCTACTACTACTACTACTACTACTACTACTACTACTACTAC